>NC_137824.1:10150900-10205261 GCF_963921795.1 Nannobrachium achirus | reverse complement strand
TAAGTTAAGGTCTATCACTCCTTCAGTACACACTGTAACACATACTGACCCTTGGGCTTACCATAATCTATGTGTGATGAGTCAAAACACACAGATTGACGAATGAAACGGTTGGATTTATTTGACATGTCCACTATATTAGAACAAGCACTAAATATACTTACTGGGTGCAATTAGTCTCTCACCATAGTCTATTATAGGCAACTTCCAAACTCCGTTCAGATTGCAACGTCATTTATCAATCCCCTTCCTCTAAATGGAAAACAAGCATAATTTGCAACTGACAAAGAAATCATTGTAAATCACTGTTTTCTTATTTTTCTCCTTTTTCCCCCCTTTCTTTTTACTAATTAACTAATGTGCTAAAGTTAGATTAAGATGCGGTGAAAAGCGTTTAAATTGGAACCACTTGGCATCATTAATTATGTGGTTCCGAACATTGATTAGAGACCTTCGCTGGCAATTTGTCTTCTTGCTGATTCTTCTCAGTAACGAGACCTTTTCTATCGGTTGCACACATACACACACGCACGTACGCGCACACACACACACACACACACACACACACACACACACACACACACACACACACACACACACACACACACACACACACACACACACACACACACACACAGCCATGCACGCATACATAAACACATTCAAGCAAAAATGCACATAGGCCTACACTATTGAATTAATTAGATTATTTTCAGTTGCCACACAGTATTCTGGCAGGACCCGTAGAGAGTGAGAGTTGCGTCACACTTTGATCTCGCCACCAAAGCAGGGAGCTGCCTATTGGCTGTAGTCCCAAACATTGGAACTACCTCGTTGAGATTGAGATTGAGAACTTCCTCGTTCCATTCTTACAATGGGAGTCTATGCTAGTGATGTAACTCTCTTCCTCTCTCTGTATGGGTCTAATTCTAGTCTAAGTGTAAGATAACTTGATACGTGTCCGGTGTAAAATGACAACTGTACATTATATAGTTAAAGACATTGTACCGGTGCCTGATGGAGGGGAAAGGAACTGGTTGGAATAACGTGTTCCTTCCACGCGCTACGTCCAAACCGGGGAAATCTCCTGTGTCAGGTGAAAAGAAGCAACTTGGACTCCTCATGCATAGAAGGAAGCATGAGGTCAGTCCGTTGACTCCCCAGGCGTGGCAGAGGGAGAGCAGAGCCCAGGATTACAGCTTAGGTAATTGGCATAGGGTGAAAAAATGGGTTACAAAATCGTGGGATCAAAATTTAAAAAAATGAAATACATTGTACTGTGATTAGGGTTAGGTTTTAGGGTTAGGTTTAGGCATAGTTTTACGGAGGTTAGGGTTAGTGTTTGGGTTAGGTTTAGGCATAGTGGTTAACATTCAACAGGTTAGCATTCACCAGCGTCGGCAGGTTAGCATTTCACCAGGTTAAAATTCACCTACGGCGAACAAATGGAACGTCCAACAAATGTCGTTATGTCACAATATCAACACGCTCCCGTGTCAGGCATCATCACTCCATCAAGGCCAGCCAAATAATGTGTTTTGTCGACTAAATGAACTGTAGTTTAGTTGACTGAAAGTAGACTACAACAAAAACGTTGTTGTTGTCGGGCAGAAACCTCTCATGTCCATGTTCTAACCCAGGGGTCTTCAACAGGGGATCCGGGACCCCTAGGGGGTCCTCAGAGTTACTACAGGGGGTCCCCCAGATCTGCGAGGCGTTGTGAGCTGGTAGATTGGCTATTTTTGGAAAAAGAGGCTTGGTGTAGAGGGGAAAAAGAGCAGACTAAGTACAGAGTGAAAGGTCAAAGTTTATTAGATATTGACGGTTCAAGTGGTTAAATATCTGAAAACACAAATTGACATGAATCCAAAATACACTGATGACTGTGCTGTCAAACAAAGAAACGATATGAATCTATGAACAGGTTGTGAGGGTCCCTGCTTCATCTCTCTCTCAACCAAGGGGTTCTTGCCCTGAAAACGTTGAAGACCTGTAGATCTACTACTTTTCTTATTGTCTTTATTTGAATCCTACAATTTTGGACATTTTTACAGTTTTCCACCCCATAGAGAACATTATGTAAAAACATTGGTCATGTTTTTATTTTTCAGTGAATATCTTTGTTACAACAGCATTGTTATTTTTTGTTTTTTTGGGTGTAGCATTTCTAAAGATCACCACATTTCCATTTGGCCAAAGGCGACAGACCATCAGCCCACATTAACATGCCCACCAGCTGTCAGCCAGCAGCTGTGCAAAAGCTACTCAACAAGCATGAGCATCTCTGTGTTATTTATCACAATACTGTATTAATTATCTATTATGTGTTATTTATCACAATACTGTATTAATTATCTATTATGTGTTATTTATCACAATACTGTATTAATTATCTATTATGTGTTATTTATCACGATACTGTATTAATTATCTATTATGTGTTATTTATCACGATACTGTATTAATTATCTATTATGTGTTATTTATCACGATACTGTATTAATTATCTATTATGTGTTATTTATCACGATACTGTATTAATTATCTATTATGTGTGTTTTTTATCACGATACTGTATTAATTATCTATTATGTGTTATTCATCACGATACTGTAATAATTATCCATTATGTCGATAGGAAGCCAGGGCTTAAAGTCATCCATCCATCCATGGTAAATGGTACATTTGTACAGCGCCTTTATCCAAGGCGCTATACATAGATTGTGCATTACATTCACCCATTCACACACACATTCACACACTGATGGCAGTGGAAACCATGCAAGGCACCAACCTGCTCACCAGGAGCAACCAGGAGTTCAGAGTCTTGCTCAAGGACTCCCGGGATCGAACTGGGAACCTTTCGGGAACCCTCCGTGTTCTAATGACGGTGTCTCTACCCCTGAGCCACTGCCGCCACTTCCTTCCTTCCTTCCTTCCTTCCTACCGTTGCATATTGTCAGTTTTTTTTTTTTTCATAAATTAATTCCCTATGTCACACTAGAGTGTTATGCAAACGTAGCTAATAATGTTAATCCGTCTTGAGACATTATATTTTGGATTTGTGAAAGTGAACGTGGTTAAGTGTGTCTGTGGGATATATATATATATATATATATACACTGTTAATTATTACCAGGATCTCACAATACTTTACATTATTATTTCACAATATAATACTGTATTCTGAATATTACTGTGTAATCACACCATCCTCTGTGATAACACAACGAATGACTGTACTCTAAATTGTTATCAGGATTACACAACACTTTACAATATATCTCACAATAAAACATTGTGTTCAGAATGTTATTGTGATATCACAACAAATGACTTGAACCGCGCTGCATTGTGGGATTTCATTTCAAATTTTCATCCATTGTGAGAGGGAGAAGCAGTGAACTGATGGTGAAGATGGAATTATGAAATTATGAAGTCAATTTCAATTCAAAGGAGCTTTCAGAAGTCGTGTGAAGTTCATAACAGTGCTCTGCTAAGGTAACTCAGTTTTCTCTCCTCCACCTTATAGTTGTGCTATCAGTCTTGCTCCAGCAAATTGTGTGCAGCACTGCCGCCGAAAGTTTTTCATGTCTGTAATAACATTTTAAATGTGTGTTTCCCTCACACACCGTTATAAGTAAATAACAGATATACAAGCTCACAGCGGCGGCACTCGGTGCCGCGCTGTGAGCTTGTAAGCCAAGCCGGTGTGTGTGTGGTTTGTGCCGCTCACAGGCTCACGTCCATGGGGCTTTAGTGTTATGTAAGTCGGCTACGCAATGTTCGCCCTGTCGGTTCAATACGACCGACGCGCGGGGAGCTCTCCCGCGACGCACGAGTTACGCGGGTCCATTGTGTGGTTTCTGTGTGGACACAGGCTCACGTCAGCGGGGCTTAGTGTCATATGTTGGCTGCTTACTAGCGGTAGGGAACGTTCGCCCCGCCGGTTCAATACAGCCGACGCGCGGGGAAGAATGCGGGTCCATTTGGTTCCTATCATTTAGCTGTGGACCACCTGGAACTCCATCACCCAGACGCGATAATGACCGGACACCACTTTGAGAACCACAGACAATCCTTGTGTCAGTTGTTGTATCCTTACGCGTTACGCCGGGTCCATTTGGTTCTCAACTATATCAATGATAATATTTGCACCGCGGGGGAGGTTTTATGCTCCAGTGTGGCTAAAAGTTGCTGTTGTAAAAGCAACCGATCCACAACACAAGCCAAGCGTCACGACACAGGAGTCTGTAGATCATTGGTTTTCAAAGTGGGGTCCGGGACCCCTCAGGAGTCCTTCAGGGAGTTCCAGGGGGTCCCTGGCTAAATGATAACAGGTCCATTTGTTCTATTTGTACATTCTGAGAGTTAAATTAACATATATCATCTCAGAGATAGAAATGCCATTAAATGGGTGTCCTGGGGGTCCTTGAAATTAAAATGGAATCACTACAGAGCCTTAAAAATCTTCTCTTATGGGGGTCCCTGGCGTGTATATCTTTTCAAATGGACGTCCACTGGCAGATAAGTGTTAAATTGGGGTTTGTTGACGTGAAAAAGTTTGAGAACCACTGCTGTAGATGGTCTATATTCGACGGGTGACACCATCAGATTAATGATTGATTATTAGCATACCTGACGTTGTGCTGTCCACTGCAGTAGGAGCATAAATTCAATTTCTGTCAGAAATCCCATCATAAGTATAATGTCCTTAAATCCTTAAGCATGGATTACATCTATATATTTAATTACCTACATTAAATCTTTGTTTTGACTTTGATGGAATCTCCTCGCCCCTCCCCTTTCCTCCACATGTGAGACATTATCGTCATTAGGGTGACATAGGGTGATTTTTCCCCCTTAATATCATAATGTAAGCATACCTAGAAAATAATGTAAGTCAGAAAATACTGGAATGTGTCTGAATAGAGATTTTATTTTTTATCTTCATCAAATAATATTAAAGTAAAATAAACTGAACATTTTGGAAAGATTTCATTTTTTTTTATGTACCAAAACAGTACATGCCACAGAGTGATACGCCACTCTGTGGGCATAAATAAATTGTGTGTGTGTGTGTGTGTGTGTGTGTGTGTGTGTGTGTGTGTGTGTGTGTGTGTGTGTGTGTGTGTGTGTGTGTGTGTGTGTGTGTGTGTGTATGTGTGTAGATTGTGGAATGCATTTAGCATTTCACCTCTTAACAATATCACACGATGGGTATCCCTGTTCAGGTGATACAATGAAACCTTGGGCCTGGAAGGATGCTGTCCATTGAAGAACAAGTGATGGGACCACATGATGTCTGCAGTATCCTGAGGATGGCACGTGCACTCTGGAGTTTATCCAAAGGTATTATACTTATAGGCTAATGAAAATTAATTATACTGAATTTAACATTGTTAATAGAATTTGGCATAGAATAATACAAAGTAGATCTAATGTGATTGACAAATTGATTGAGGTTCTAGATAAGGTTTTAGAGGTCCTGGAGAGAGTTTGGTGTCAGCTTGAGATCTCTTGGGCATGGTCATTGAGGTGGTTGTTGTCTTGTCTTATTTATTTTACAGGCGTGTGCCGCAGCCGCCGATGTGCAGAGGACAGAGAAATTACCAAGCACCCCCTGCTTGATTGTTCAAGGTACTGTTGATATCTGGATTTTATATTATAATCTACATGATCATAAGCTACTTTTCACATAAACTGATCAGTGTCTTGATCTACAGCAGTGGTTCTCAAACCTTTTCGTGTCAAGGACCCCCGAATTGACAAGCCAGTAGACCCCATTTGAAAAGCAATGCCAGGGACCCCCATAAGAGAAGATTAGGCTACAGACCCCCCATTTAATAGCATATCAATCTCTGAGACCCCAATCTACAGTATATTGTAAAATCTATGTTAATTTAATTCTGAGTGTACAAATGGGAACAAAATTGACATGTTAGGGTCCATTTGGTTCTGAGTTACATACCCAATAAGGGTCCATTTAGTTCCTAATTATCATTTAGCTGGGGACCCCCTAGAACTCCCTCAAGGACCCCTGGGGGTCCCCAGACGATTCATCAACCTGGTTGTAAAAATAGTGTAAGTAAAGTGACTAAATCTGGCTTATATTTCTGTCTTACCTTCAAAAACCCTTCAAAATCCCAGACAAAAAAACATTGCTGAATCTGACCCTAATTTGAGAATTGTCCTAAATGCCCGTTAAATCAAAATAAAGTGAGTTGTGTCACAGTTTGATCATTGAAATTCTACTCTTGTTCAATTAGCATTTCACCTCTACAATATCACATAATGGGTATCTCTGTTCAGGTGATTTAATGAAGTCTATGGCCTGGATGCTGTCCATTGAAGAACAAGTGGTGATGGGACAACACGATGGGATCATTATTGGATAGCTGTGGTTTTCGCGATCTACTACAACTTCAATCTGCTCCTGAGGATGGTGTGTGTACTCTGGATTGGAGGTATTGTAACACTGAAATTGTACTGAAACATTGTACTGGATTGCTTGCAACATTGATACTTGAATGTTACTTACTCTCAGTACTACTTTCTTTCTGTGGTGTGTAGGGCAGGGGTTTTCAAAGTGGGTAACGGGGCACCCTGGGGTGCTGCGACGGCAGTCCAGGGGTGCCGCGAGATCATTTGATAATATTTGGAATGTATTTATTTGGACAAATATTTAGTATCATTTAAGTACAGTTCTAACCAAAATGGCTATTATCGCAACGTTATCCTCTCAACATAATCACTTTTCACTAGTTTAGTACATTTTATGGATGATAAATACAAAACTAACGGTTTTGGACAAGGTTTCCACCCGACAACGATGATATGCTATAAATATAAGGTGCTGGGAGTGAAAATTATAATGTAGGGGTGCTTCGGATTAAAAAGATATTTATGGGGTACCCTGAGACAAAAAAGTTTGGGAACCCCTGGTGTAGGGTTTACTTAAGGGAAAGGGGAACTGCTGCATGTGCCTTGTATAAACGATGCAATATATGTCTATGTGAAACTAAAAGTTGTTGTCTTGTCTTATTGTTTACAGGTGCTTCATGGGAGAGAGGCTCCAAATCGAAGAAGCGTGGCGGTATCAACCCACACGTGAGCACACTTTTGAGACAACTTGTGGACTTTGAATGGTCGATGGTATTCAGGACTCCAATATGAGACACACTCATACGCATTTGAAAAAACTTGTGGACTTTGAATGGTCGATGGTATTCAGGACTCCAATATGAGACACACTCATACGTGTTTCAGATGCCCTACTCTTGTTTGTCCAACTCCACCAGCCATTATTCTTATCTGGATATGTAAAATTGCCAATATTCTTTGCTGATGCCCTGTCACTTCATTCAGCAATGCTCGCCTCTTCTGTCTCGGCCTGCACGTTAGCAAGGTGCATACTGTAATCATTAGGTTGCTTTGTTTTTACCACTGCTGTGTTGCCTTATACCTTCAGGACTTATGTGACTGAGTGCAATGTTGAGGTGTACTTCACATACTTCGTGCCTGCTGAAGTGTGTTCATATAACACACAGGAGGGTTGCCAGAGAGAACCAGTCACCATTTCTCCCCAAGTTGTGAAGGCAACCTCCATTTGTGTTATATGGACAAATTTCACCTCTGTTCCAACTGGCATGAGGGTGAGTAGATGAGTTATTTTGCAGTTAAAGGAACAGTTCACCCAAAAGGGAAAATGTTGTATCTACTCACCACCATGCTGATACAAAGTCAGGTGAAGTTTTTTAGTCCACAAAATCACTCCTAGTCAGAGTTTCACAGGAAAACAGTGTTGCAGCCTCCTAAATAACTAAAGTCTATGACAACCAGTTTTCAAACTGGTTAAAAAAAAGTGCCTCCAGACACCAGACCAAACTCCAGGAGTGTTTATAGACTTAACACTTCTACTGAGTAAAAGGCTTTAAGAGAGACTGGTGTGGTTCTTCTTTGTCCATTTGAAATGTTGCACTTTGTGTTGGAATTGTACAATAAAAAGTTTAAATGAATGAAGTTGTATTTTTTTGTTTGTTTTTGTTTTAGCATGTTTGTGTATGTATGGTAAAATCACAGTTAAGACCCATTCCCACTGAGCCAGATAACAGCTAAAGAAATCTCTTTCTTCAGATATTTTTCCATTCAAAGTGGATGATAGATAGTTAGATACAGATAAAAAAAATATCTGTCACAGATAAAAGAAATATCTGTGGCAGATATTTTCTATCTGTATCTACCATCCACTTTGAATGGAAAAATATCTGGAGAAAGAGCTTTTTTTTACCTGTTATCTGGCCCAGTGGGAATGGGCCTATAAATTCAAATGTACAATATTTTACAGTATTAGATACAATTTACTGTAAATTTACAGTAAATTACTGCCTACTGAGCTGCCTTACATTCACAGTAATAGTGTAAAAATACAGGCAACTACTGTAATATTACAGTAAATAACTGCAATACATACTGCTAAATCACAGTAAATTACTAACATTTCACAGCTGTGAAATTACAGTAATTTACTGCACAATATTTACTGTGAAAATTACTGTGAAAGTAATGCAATTAGTAGCCAGTAATTTACTGTAAATTTACAGCGAATTATTTTACAGTGTATATATATATATATAATTTATATATATATATAATATATATATATATATATATATATATATATATATACACAGGTATATATATATATATATATATATATATATATATATATATAATTTATATATATATATATATATATATATAATTTATATATATATATATTATTATTATTTTTATTATTATTTTTTTTTTCATTTCATTTCAGACCAATGGAACATTTATAAAAAAGAAGAGCTTGAGACAGAGCACAAGTCTCCGCCAGGTCAGGTAGGTTATCATGTTCTCCTGGCGGTTCTAGTCATCACGGTGTAGTTTGCTGTGTTATTGATTACCTATCCAACAAAAGAGAAGGAGAAATAATTAAGCTTGGGCCAAACAACAGCAGAGATTTAATTACGGAGAGAGAGAGAGAGAGAACATTATGAGCTTTGGAATTACCTTCAGTACTATATAGAGAGGCTTTCACTGTGGTCAGGGGCGTCACAAGGGGGGGGGTGGGGGGGGGGGGGGACTGAGCTACTAGGGCCCAAGGTGGAGGAGCCTTAATTATTTTATACTTTAGCTATTGAAAAATAGTAGATATACAAGCTCACAGCGTGGCACAGAGTGCCGCGCTACAAGCTTGTATATCTGCTATTTTTGAAAATGTGTGCAAATCTTTGAATATATGTATTTTTTAAGCAAACAACTCAAATTTTGCTTCTGGGGGGGTCCCTGGAACTAAATATTTTGAGATGGGAGTCCGTGGCCAAATACATATCATTTTGGGGGTCCTTCACATGAAAATGTTTGAGCGCCACTGACATAGAATCATAGGTGTTTCAAAAAACCTTTGATTTGAAATATTCAAAGACTTCCACAAATTTTCACAATTTTTCAAAAATAGCAGAGCTACAAGCTCACAGTGCGGCACCGAGTGCCGCGCTGTGAGCTTATATATCTGCTATTGTTCAATAGTTAAAGCACAAAATAATTGAAGTGAATCCTTGTACCCAGGGCCCAGAATGTGGTGCGACACCCTTGACATGTGGTTGTGAAGGTAATTCAGCTCTCACCGGAGAGGACTAATCTACAAACTAATGACACTTTCATTGTCGGCCCTCTTTCCCATCTCTCATTTTATCTAATCAACTTTAGATTAAAAAAGGAATAATAATAAATGAAACCATACGTCAAATTAACAGGCCGTTTTATATTTGGAATCAATAATGTTTTAAGTCTTCCTCGGGGCTGTGAAATGGCTGGCTGGGCTGAGTTGTGTGGGTGGGTGGAAACTGGAAAGTAAAGTATACTGCACTCACTACTGAGCTTGTAGATCTGCAGTTGTTTAAAGGTCGAGAATAGGGATGCTGGGGTTATAAGCCAAATGCATCTACTGTCCTTAGAATCAACCTGATCCATTGATTGATTGATTACTTTATCAGTCATACGTTTGCGCAAATTCCTGCGGGGGACGCTGTGGGCGCTGGGGGTGTGTTCTTTCCTCCGTGTCATCAGTGTCCACACCCTAGGTGGGGTTGGCGAAATGGTCTTTCCATGTGGAGTTTGTATGTTCTGCCCGTGTCTCTCTGTAGGTACCGTCACAAAAAAACAGTAATCCTGGTCTCTACTGCCAACGCATTTACAGCTTTTTTGCTGCTTTTGTTTTGTGTGACGCAAGTAGGATGATCGAGTAGATGTGTTAATTTACAAAAAAAAATCAAACCTCGGTTCGAAGTGAAGCTGTGAATTTTTATTCTATGTGTTCTAGAATCTAGAGCTTTGAAATCTGTGTTCTAGATCTATACATTCTGTGTTCTAGTTCTATACGTTCTATGTGCTTTAGTTCTATACTTTTATGAATTCTGAATTAATTAATGATTTTGTCTGGAGGGCCAAATTGTCATGTCAAGCTTGACCAATCCTCAATTCTGCATGCACGGGACATGTACAGGACTGTTCTGTCCTCAGTGTGTGTGGAGGAGACACAAATAGACAGACAGCTAACAGTAGGTTTGAAGAGACGGTCAGAGACAGAATAAAGTTTGAAGGTGTTTTACTCTTCTCCATTCCAGGTATCAAACCAATTTGTAAAACTGCAAAATACAATAAAACAAAGGAAGCACCAATTAAAGAATGCTGACTGTATAAGGCATACATCCAATAAAATAAAAAATAGCATGAACCAAAAGGCTACAAGCAGCAAACATGTACTACACAGTGTAAATCACTTTTTAAATGGCATGAAATGACTGCACTGTAAATAAAATGTAAATAGCCTGTAGGCCTCTTAATTGTTTTTAACCTATTTAAATGATACTGCACACTACTGTAATATGAATTGGAAACATGAATTACAATAATGAATTCTCTTGAATTACAGTCCGTATGAAACATGAGATTATGAATTATCACCAATGAGATACAATTATGAATTACTAAACCACACATGAGTTGCAATGATATAGGATAATGAATTACTGTACTGAATTATCATGAACTGTAACACAAATGAATTGACACAAAGCCAAAATGATTCTCTAGAGCTTGAATGAAGCTAGTAGTGCTGACCAACAACAGTGAATCTGTGATAATGTGACAGGACTATCACAACAAAGAACACAGGAGTAATGGAAGCTAGCTAGCTTAGCAACAAACAATCCAGGAGGCTAACAGCTCAGTACCAACATTAGTAATGGGGAAAGAAAGATGACCATGTGGTTACAAAATGCACAATACACCTTTGAAATGATTGCAATTATGATACTCACAGACGATACTTTCCAAGACACACACATAAAGAGCTAAGGACTACTGTAACTAAGCAGTGCTCTGTGTGACCGCATGGTCTGACGCTTCACTTGAGAATGAAACCTAACTGCTAGGAAAACCCAATAAACCAGTGCCCACTAGAGGGCGCAAAAACACAAACAAAAGTTCAGTTCTGAAATAGAACATGACAGGGACAGACATTCTCACTCCTTGAGAATCTATGGGAATCCTCCAAAAAAACAGGTACGGGACAGACAAAGCCATTCCTTGGAAGCGGCTTTCACCGCTTAAAAAAACAGCAACAAGTTAGAATAATGGAGATAAGATGTTTCTGTCCGACGCCGATGTTATCGTTCTTTTTCACGACAAGGTCAGTGCGTTTGCTTTGCGAGCAACACGGGTCGATACACATCAATACAGAGGCCACTTCTGTTGTCCAATGATGTACCTTTCTTACACTTAACCAGTCACGACATGCATAGCTGTCAGGCACAAACCTCGTATGTCCACATCGCAACCTTTTTATTTATTATCGCCGCTGTCACGCAGAAACCTCTCGTCTCCATATTTAACGTTTCGTGTTTTTTCCCCCGCCCTCATATGGCCTACTACAGCGTCACACAAAAGCATCAAACGTATAGCAGATCCAACAAGCTCGAAATGTGCCACGAAGCGTGGCGTTTTATAACTGTTACTTTAGCTATGTTTGAATGAATTTGAATCCTGCAAAGTAACAGTGTTTTGGACTTATGAAGGATTCCACCTGACAGAGCCATCGTGTTAGTCTTCTAGTCTTTTAGTCTTGTTATTTTGACAGCAAAGATTTAGTCTTAGTTTTTTGAGTAACACACCTTCTTCTGAAATGGTTTTTAGTCTATAGTCTTACACCTGTATACAAGACTAGACTAGAGTCAACTATATCAAAATCTCAGTCTTTAGTCTTTCTTAAGGGTAGCACACACTGGACGCGGGCGGCTGCGCAGCGTCACGTCGCGGTATCGACGCGCGTGAAGTGCCGCGCGGTAACCCCAACTGGATGCGGCGCGCTGCCACACAGCACATCCATTTCCCTCGGTGGGGAGAACATGGGAGAACATGTTCACCGCGCGGCAACGCTGGAAAAATAGAACAGCGGCGTATCGGCGAGGCGGCAGACCCGCGGCTGCATGCGTCTGACGTCGCCGGTGTGGCTTAGTTCATTGAAAATGAAAATAATGGGGCTGTATGTTTTGACGCGCCGTTTCCGCGCCGCCACCGCGTCCGGTGTGTGTTCCCCTTCAGTCAACAAAATTAACACTGTTTTGCCATCTGCAAGTCAATAGGTTGTCAGTGAATTCACCCTTTGTCAAGTCCCGCCCGTTGTCCCGCCCCTCTTCACTAGTGATGGGTATCGTTCACTTTTGAATCGATACAATACTTTTTTCGATACCTGGGAATCGATACGATACCTTTTTCGATACAATTTTAGATACTTTTTATTTATTATTATTATTATAATTATTATTTGCCTTTTTATATGGGCTATTTTACACACCACAATAGGTTATTAAGCCAGTTATGTGTTTAACTTCAACACTGAAAGAGTGGGGACTTCACTCTCACTGCTGCGGGAGAGACGGAGAGCAGAGGTGATGATGTATAGACGTTGGATAATCATCATAATAATAAACATTATAGGCTATTGTCGGCTATTTTCACAGTAGGCTAACAAGTGTAGCCTACTAAAGCAGTCATTAAACTTTCAGTAGCCCAACTGTTACACATGCGACCGGCCAGGGGTGTGTTCAAAAGTATCGAAACGAGGTATCGTTCGTTTTTACGTGAACCGATACTCGATAGTATCGACTTCATGCAATCGATACCATTAAAAGTATCGCTGACGATACCCAACCCTACTCTTCACACCCACTGGTTGCTGTGTCTTGGTGGGACATTCGGTGGGACACTCCATCCACTACAATTTTAATTCAGTTGCTTTGTATTGTTATTCTGTGTGTTCAATTCTAATTTCAAACTTGGTTTCAGTAAAATGGAGCTGCTCAGTGGCAGGATAGTGACTAAGCATGTTTTTTAAATGTTTGTATTTCTCCAAAAATTATGTTTTAGCAAATTCAACATAAAAAAGGTGGAACCAACCAGGGCGGGACAAGGCAGATAGAGCCTGCTGGTTGGTCAGTCAGGGACCAACCAGAAGGCTAACAAAGGGTGAATTGTCAGTGAGAAAGGAGGGAATTTGCCAAGGTGTGTTTTTGTTTTGTTTATATGAATGCTGTTCAGATTCTGTGCTGTTACTGAAAAGAGGTGTTGAGGAGTGACACTACGTTTTCATTAACAAAAGAGGAGAATTAGCAAGGCTACACAGTTAAAAGAACCTGGGGAAAACATGCATTTCAGTAAAAAAAAAAAAAAGGAAAAGATCAGGAAAGACTGAGTTATTTTGTTTTGGACATACAAGGTTTCCAGACGTTGTAGGAACAAGACGTCAACAAACGTCCACGGGTACAGAAATGGACGACCTTGTCCAGCGTCCCCTTTGTGCCAGGATGACTCATTTGTACAGTGTGTGTGTGAGTGTGAGTGTGTGTGTGTGTGTGTGTGTGTGTGTGTGTGTGTGTGTGTGTGTGTGTGTGTGTGTGTGTGTGTGTACGGTTAGTGTTGTCGCTTTGTCACACAGTGTGGGAGGGGTGTGATGGCTCAGCTGCAGTACAGCAGTGGGCAGAACTATTATGAATCATCAACGAACCCACCGAGACCAGAGAACATCTCTCTCAAGGAGCTGTGAGAGAGAGAGAGAGAGAGAGAGAGAGAGAGAGAGAGAGAGAGAGAGAGAGAGAGAGAGAGAGAGAGAGAGAGAGAGAGAGAGAGAGAGAGAGAGAGAGAGAGAGAGAGAGAGGGAGGTTCACTTGTCATCACATTATAAGGCAACCAATTGTCAAGGACCCCCAAAATTACAATATCTGGCCCAGGACCGTACTGGACCCCACCTCAACATATTTTGTTCCAAGGACCCCCATCTCAAATATTTCGTTCTAGGGACCCCCCCATCTCAAAATATTATATTTTGTTCCAGGGACCCCCATCTCAAACATTTCGTTCTAGGGACCCCCCCATCTCAAAATATAATATTTTGTTCCAGGGACCCTCATCTCAAATATTTCGTTCTAGGGACCCCCCATCTCACAATATTATATTTTGTTCCAGGGACCCCATGTCAAAATATTTTTGTCCTATATGAACCCCCAGAAGCAAAGATTTTTAGTGAAGCCTGTTAATCGTGTGCGTGTGCATGCGTGTGCGTGTGCATGTGCGTGCACGAGCGTGCTACGCTTGGGAATCGGAAGGTTCTCGGTTTAAATCCCGGACTCCCCTCGTGTCAACTGTCGAAGTGTCCTTGAGCATGACAGTAGGTGCGTTTTATAGAAACACTTAAAAATTCGAATAAACGTTCATTATTCGCAAAAAACATTTATGCGCTTGGAGGAGGTGGATTTTGAGGCTTTATCGAAGAAACTAAATGTGCATTTATGCAATGGAAACGGGTCAGCCAATAAATGCAAATAAAACATGAAGTTCTGGTCCATCGTCCTCCAAGTCAACACTTTCCCCCGTCGCTTAACGTCTATTGTATTAGCGTTAGCCCACAAAACAAACGGTCTGAACTCTGCGTGCAAATTCCTCCCGTTTTCACAACATGCCAGCTCAGCTGTAGCTCTTTACAGACTGTTGTGCAAAGACAACCTCCGACAGAAGTTAAAACGAAGATTTGTTCAATGCCAACTTATAACAAACTGTCTCAGTTCACGTTCAGTCTCTGTTTATGTGTTGTTTGTTTGTGTCGCTCTTCTGCGACCTGGCGTTTCCCAAGGACCCTAAGCACAACGGTGGGGGCCAGTGGTGGTCAAGGAGGTAGGGAGCGAACTAACTACACTAATTCGAATGACACCCGCAGATGGAAACAGGCTAAATTTGCTTTGTCTTAATGCGCATTCCTGATAATTTGCTTCCTATTTTCGAATACATTTATGGAAACGCAACTACTGAACCCCGTAACTGCTCCCGACCCGATGAGCAGGTCGGTGCCTTATACTTACGTAGCTCCTCTACGATCAGTTCATCAATGTGTGAATGCGATGCACATTCTAAAGCACTTTGGATAAAGGCTGCAATATAAACGCACCATTTACCAACCATACCATTAGAAACAGATAACTGTAATTTCAGCACTTCTGGTGGAAACTCGACACAAACCTTAAGTGTCTGTTTATGTACGATCAGACACCGTTCAGAGCTCTGTAAATGGACTGCATTTATAGACAAAGTGCACTGCAGTGCAGGGACGTGCAGAGAATGTTGGAGAGGCAGGGGCTGAAATTTCTAAAAGGGCCTTATGTTGAAAATATCGAAAATAGCAGACCTCCAAGCTCACAACTGTTTATACTATTTATATTATTATTTTACTAACTTGTAGAGATGTGCCCTTTGGGAACTTCACAGGTATTGCCATCACTAGACTCAGATCAGTGCATTTCCAGAACATTGTCATTGAGAAAGTAGGGCATTTGCCAAGGTGTTGCTATTCAGACAGGTTCTGTTTTTCTGCTGAAAAGAAGTGTTGAGGAGTGACACTTGTTATTTCAGTAACAAAGTGTGTTGATTGGGATGCAATCAGGTGATGAGCTTGCAGATCGACCACTTTCGCTCCTTTTTTCACTAAGAAGTAGAGCATTCATTTACAAAAAGAACTAAAATGATTAAATTTGGAGTTGCAAGGTTTTTTCAAGTACAAACAGATATGAAAACCAAAATCATCCTCTTTATGTTATGTTCATGCCATCTAAATATTAATTTAGCGAAAGTCCGTCCGTCCGTCCGTCCGACCATCTGCATGCTGACATCACTGACACAGTTTCGCCGCCATGGTAACCGTCCGTCTGCACGCTGACATCACGTCATACTATGACGTCATAGTACTGACACCACAGACTGGCCTGGACACGGAACACCAAATATGGACTTAAAGATCTGCGCAACAGGCACCCCCCCCCCGTTCCGCAGATTGATACAGAAGAGAGATGGAAAAGACGGTAGCCTAATGATGTCTTCTGTAAAGACAAGGCAGACTGACAGAGAGAGAGAGAGCAGGAAGATTGGACCTCAAAAGCAGCCCACACTTAACTTAACGCTTAAATGATAATAATCCTCTCTAGCTAAGTACGAGTGGGCGTCTTGGACCGGAGGATGACTGACTGTGGAAGGTCGACGGACGGAGGCAGAGACAGTCCTCGTTTAAAGCGGCTGGCCAGAAAAGAAGAAATGCTGTGAAGAACAGATGGTGGGAAGTAGTCTGGCGAGCCGGACTGTAGCCTCCCACAAGGTCCAAATCGTCCAAATCGCAGAAAACCTCGTATCACACAGCAAAGCCCTGCTTCATCATACAAGACCGTCGCACAAAACTAGTGAAAACAGCAGATCTACAAGCACACAACGCCTCGCGCCGCGAGGCGTTGTGTGCTTGTAGATCGTCCGTTTTCACTAGTTTAAATCATTTTCTTTTAAAATGATTAAAAAAACATAAAACTAAACGGTTTCGGACATACAAGGTTTCCGCCCGACAACAACGAAATGCTTCCGTCATGCAGTCTGGAGTTGATCGGAGGATAGAGATGCCTCCTACTCCTCCTTCAACGCTTCTGTTTCGTCTTTACAGTCGCGCACGTTTGCCCTATATTTATAAATAAAACATAATCTAAGCCTTTTAATATTGCTGCTTATCAGAAATGGAAATTCTAAAATAAAATGTTCATATTTTAAAAGATATTTGCGTGAATGGAAATGACGAACAGGTGACAGCGATCCTGTCTCGGCTACCGACTGGCCATACACGAGATAGGTGGAAACTAAGTAAACTTAACTACATTAAGTACGCTATGCTAATTGCTAAAAGTACAATTCCAAGATATTTCTTTTGACTTTACTGGCTTAGTATTTCAAAATTTCAATACCTTATACTTCTATTCCACTTCAATGCCAAGGCAAACATCGTGGTAACTAGTTCATTTGTAGTTAATGGGAATGCCCATATATGGAGGCCACATACCAGACTAACAGCTGGTTCTACAGACATGGACCTCCATGTATGGGCATAAAAGGGTATGACCTCGCCCTTTTAGGCGAGGTTGCATGTCGCCCTGAGGCATATTACTAGTATATATTGTGGCTATTTGAAAATGGACAGTCTACATACAAGCTATAAAAAAAACGCTTGTAGATCTTCCATTTTACCTCCCTTTGCTGGCTATTTTTGTTATGCTGTCATACAACAAAGTGTGCGCTGCAGCCGGGAGGCGACACGTGCCGTCCACACACGATCCTGTTTGTGGAGGAGCACTGCAGGCCTGGTCGCTGCATAGCGGGCATTATCATCACGTTGAGGAATGCAGCAGGCATGAGTGGTGCACAGACTGCACCGTGCATTATCTCATTGTAAGTGCTGTGTATTATCCCACTCCTCCATGCCTGCAGTGGGGAGTGGAGGAGCTCCTTTCTAACCAGCCTCTGTCACAGTGGGCTGAATTCTGTCTCAAGTGATTACACTTGTCTAATATTGCCAAGCCACGAGTTGCAACGCGTTTCTGACCACAAGCAGGGCTGTATTAGAGTTCTCAACAGCCCGACTTTTAGCCCTCGCCCTAACCCTAAATGACGGTTCGGGCAGCATTCGAGAACTCTGGGCTGTATTAAATGGTAAATGGTGCTTTTATAATAGCGCTTTTATCCAAAGCACTTTACAACGTGCATTACATTCACCCATTCACACACACACATTCATGCACCGGTGGTGGTGGAAACCATGCAAGGCAACAACCTGCTCATCAGGAGCAACTCGGGGTTCAGTGTCTTGCTCAAGGACACTTCGACATGTCGACAGGAGGAGCCGGGATTTGAACCTCCGACCCATGGACCCATGGATCATTGGCCAACCTGCTCTACCTCCTGAGCTACAGCCGCCCCCATGGCCGCCCCATGGGGCCAGTGGGGACAGGGCCCAGAGGGCCTCGTGGTCATCATCAATTTACTAAAATGAAATAGTTAATCAAAATATCAAAATGTGTCGGCCCCTCCTCCTTATTATATACAAATCCTCTACGATGAAATGTCTACAGGTGCTTTCTGAATGTATTTATAAAGCGTTGTTACAAAGGTTTCAAAGTGCTGTATACAATAAATCAGCAATACTAAAACAAGACATCACATTGAAGTAGAACAACAATAAAAAGTAAGTTACAAACAAAGCAGCAAAACAGGACATATAGAAATCAACAATACAAAGAAATAAGCAGCTTTTTAAAGGCATCGACTAACTCAGCCTTTTTTTTTTTAAAGACAGTGGTAAGTCGTTCCAGAGAGTCGCCCGTGCAACCTTTTCAAAAGCTCCGTCGCCTTTTGTTTTCAGTGCCATCCTAGTGCTTCAATCTGCACCGTCTATTTTGGCAAACACGTTGGTCACTCTAATCTGCTATGTTATGCTCTCTGTCTCTCTCTCTCTCTCACACGCACGCACGCACACACACACACACACACACACACACACACACACACACACACACACACACACACACACACACACACACACACACACACGCACACACACGCACACACAGCATTGTCTTTACTTTATTTTGTATTTCTGTTGCCTCCCTCATGGCCTCACCTGCCAAGAGGGATTTACTTTAGTAAACGAATGCATGGGAGAAAGGAAGGGATGGAGAGCTTATAGCTCATAGCTATTTTTACTGTAAACAGGATATGCAATATAATATAATAGGTTGACATGCTGTGGAAAGGTAGGAGTATAGCCTGAAACTATCTCTGTCTGTTACTGTCCAGTTTGTGGAGGGAGACAGCCTCGTCAGGCTGTGTATCACAGGTTGCTGTGGAAACTGCCATTGCGTTTTGCGAATCATTGGTCTGCTCTGGGCTTTTCAGGCAGCTCCACCCCTGAATACATCTGACTTGTAACTCATTTAAAACGCTGTCTTTCAAAGTGTCACCGGTTGTGGTAGTATATTATGTAAAAACTCCACAAACAGAGAAGTGAAACTTATAGAAACTCTGCTGTGCTTGTATCCGGCAGGTGTATCAACAACACACAACTTTTCTTGCATGTGAACTTTTCAGTATTATTACTGTGGCGAGTCGACCACTGAAAAGTTGCAATGACAATTTCCAGTGTATTTCCAGTCTCCAACAATAGCATGTGTGATGATAATACCTGACTGCTGCAGTGTACAGTACATCATTCTCCAGCCTACCGCATCGATCTGCCCACCACTGTACTGTATTCCTCCTAGACTCTCTGTGTCATCTCTCTTTAGCACTGATGCTAGTTCCATAGCTTCCTCTCTCTCTCTCTCTCTCTCTCTCTCTCTCTCTCTCTCTCTCTCTGGTGGACAAAGCGTATCTTGTCCACCACTCATAATTCATAATGCACCAAGTTCCTTCCTAGAAATGTAGTGGAGTAAAAAGTACAATATTTAATATACAGTACCACTAAGACACCTAAGGGCGAAAAGAGTTAGGGCGAGGTCACGCCATCTGTCTTGGCCATATATGGATTCTGTTGTCTGACATCATACATACAATCCCTTTTATGCCCACATATGGAGATCCCTTTTATGTCCATATATAGAGACACCTGCCCTGAGTATCTGACATCACTGTGATGTCACAGTGATGTGTCAGCCTTTATGCCCATATATGGAGATCCTAGCTCTGAGTATCTGACATCACTGTGATGTCCCCTTGATGTCACAGTGATGTGTCAGGGGAACCAGTGTCAGGCGTTACAGACAGACAAGAGATATGGTCAAGCTGTGATGGTTCACATACTAGTAAGACGCCTCAGGGCGACAAGCGACCTCGCCCGCGCCATGTCTTAGCCATCTGGCCAGTGATGTATATCGGACCAGTTATCTATATACATTGGAGACCCCTGGTACCCATATATGGAGATCAATGTATTGTATAACGTGATATGCTGTGAGAGCCCAAACCTGCTTACTCAGTTATTTGTTATGTGAAAATCCTATGACGTCTATCACATCTGACATCATACATACAATACCTTTTATACCCATACATGGAGATCCCTGTCTGAACCAGCCACACAGATATGGGCTGTCTTCCTCCATATATGGGCATTTCCATATGAGGTCCTGTTAGATATGGGCTCAATATTGATGACATCAGGGATCTCCATATTTGGGCATAAAGGGGATTCTGTTAGAGTGGTTCCCATGACATCACAAGATACAATCCCTTCTATGCCCATACATGGAGATCCCTATCCAAACCAGCCACACAGATGTCTTGGCCATCTGGCCAGTGATGTATATCGATGACATTAGGGATCTCCATATATGGGCATAAAAGGGATTCTGGGGAATACCCACATATGGACTCATTTTTATATTAACCACTTGAACCAGAGCTTCTATATTCTGAGTACTTTAGCCAAACATAGCCGATCTACAAGCTCACAACGCCTCGCAGTGCGAGGCGTTGTGAGCTTGTAGATCGGCTATTTTCGGCAAAGAGGTTTGGTGCATGTAGAGGGGAAAAAGAGCAGACTATAAGTACAGAGTGAAAGGTCAAGTGTATTAAGTATTGACGGTTCAAGTGGTTAAATATCTGGAAAACACAAATTGACATGAATCCAAAATACACTGATGATTGTGCTGTCAAACAATGAAACTATATGGAATCTATGAAAAGGTTGTGGGGGTCCCTGCCTCATCTGTCTCTCAACTAAGGGGTACCCGGCCTGAAAACGTTGAAGTCTTGGTATAGCGGGCAGGTGGTTAGAAAGTGTAGCCCCGATCCCACCACATGGACCCTAACGGATCCATTTGGTTCCATTTGTACACTCTCTGAGTTAAATTAACATTTATCATTTTGCAGCGTAGATTGGTCTCCCAAAAAAAGAAAAAAAAAACATCAAATCAAATCGGGGTCCATGGTCTAAATGCATATCAGATGCTGAAGGCCCTTGATATTAAAATGTTTGAATGAGAATCACTTCTATAGCCATGAAAAGATGTATCTCTTAGAAAAATCTCTTCTCGTCCGCGGGCTAATTTATCAATTTGGGGATCCTTGACATGAAAAACTTTTGAGAATGACTTTTGAGAATGGCTTTATAGAACCATTTAAAAATCACTCTGAAGAATCAGTTTCGGTTCCGGATGGCATCTCTTCTGTGTTACTGAATGAATTCAGATGTGCAGAACTCATACACGGAAAAAGGAGCAAAGATTTACTAGAACTGCTCTCTGTCGAGGTGCCAACTTGCTCCTCGTGTACAAGTAGGCCATACATGGCCATACATGGCCTACATGTGCGCCAGCAGAGCGCGCCATGAGGTCTTCTTTCAGTGTTCACCAGTGATCACCACAAATCCAGTACCTGGCTTAAAGTCCTGTTCACAATTTGGTGTTAGGAAGTTTCTCAAAATCGTTTTTGAAAAATGCCATTGACATTGATATTTCAAAGACAAGATGATCCTTAATGGTCAAAACAATGTCAATGAATTATACATGTCAGAATTAGTTGATTTAGACCTATTACACCCGTTTTTACTCCTAACAATGGCCACGGTCTTCAGAATAGCAAAATGACCTTGACCATGACATTTCAAGGTCCAAATCACCCAAAATGGTCAAACCAAGCAGAAATGAATTCCCCACACCCCAATTAGTCGAAATAGAGGTATTAGATGTGCATTTACACCCAGAAACAGAAAAGTTGGATTTTCATCATAGCCGATGGTGGCCATATTTGATTTGTCCATCGCGCCATTCGTGCCACTATGGCGGACAAGCACCTCAGTGATTTTTCATGTCTAGGGACCCACTGACTCAGTTCAGGTGAGAAACTCCCCTAACACCAAATTGCGAACGGGGCTTTAAGCCAGGTACTGGCTCTCTATAATGCCTCCCCTATATCTATACTGCCTCCCCCTGACCAGCCGGGGCCCCTGATGGATGAGAAAGGAACTGGCTGGAATAACTTGTTCCTTCCACGCGCTACGTCCAACCGGGGAAGCTCCCCCCTGTCAGGGGATAAGAAGCGGCCTGCTCTCTACTCATGCACTGAAGGGAGCTCAGTTTGGGGCTCTCCCCAGGTTGGCAGAGGGAGAGCAGAGCCCAGGATTACAGCTTATAGGCAATTGGCACCGGGTGAAAAATGGGTTACAAAATCGTGGGATAAAAAATATATTAAAATAAATAAGAGTAAGATCCTTCTGGTTGCTGCGAAAAAGGCAATTACCAGGAACTGGTTCAAGACTGACATTCCGGGCTATAAGCAGTGGAGGACAATATTGGACAATGTTCAGGACATGGAACATTTAACATTCAAGTTGAAAATAAAAGAAGAACTCTTCAATAAAAGATGGGAAAAATGGTTATTATATAAGTTAAAAAAGGAGAGATGTAAAAAAGTGTTTAAATGTGAACCCCTGTAAATTTCTGTTTAATTTATTTTACATTTAATTTTGATTTAATTGGATTTATGATTAATGCATGTATGTCTTGTTATATGTGTTTATATTGGTGCAATCTAAAATAAAGACAAAGTTAAAAAAATAAAAATAACTAATAATAAAAAAAGGCCAATCTACAAGCTCACAACGTGTCACGCTGCAACGTGTTGTGAGCTTGTAGATCGTCTATTCTCGACGTGCTTCCTTCCACACCATCCAAATCACGACGGGGATCTTTAATCCCGCATGCGGACTCCAGTGTCCCTGCTTGGAAGGGTTTGCTTCTCCCACACTGATAGACACACTGTGCCACAGCATTCATTTATGCTGCAAAAACACCTTCTTTCAAAGACTGGAGCCAAAGCCCTTCTGGCTGTGGCGATACTGCCACCTATAGGCCTGTGCAAGGATTGTGTCACAGTGCCAACTGTTATAGAGATTCTTGTGGAGGCAGCACACATTCCCCAGTCACCCAGAGAGAGGCTTTGAACGGGTGCTTCTCAGAGTGGAATCCTTGAAGCTCAAAAGGTTTGGAATCAGATTGAACCACTGGGACCAGGTACGTGCAGAGAATGTTAGAAAGGCAGGGGCTGAAATTTTAAAAGGGCCTTTTGGTGGAAATATGGGAAATAGCAGGCCTCCAAGCTCACAACGCGTCGCGCTGGGACACGTTGTGAGCTTGGAGGTCGGCTATTTTCGGTACTAAATACCACACTGGACTATAAGCATAATCAAATCAATACTGAAGATGTGACGTAACTGCATGGATTTCTACACAGAGAGGGCAATTCTTTCAACATAAGATGCTGCATTCAAGTTCAGGAGGGTTTGGACAAGGCAATTCTCTTGAATGCTGCATTCAGGTATGGCATGGAAAGAGGGGCATTTTCATTTCTTTCACCATAGTAAAAACTGCATTCATGGTCTGGATAGGGCGCTTTTTTACAGACGGATAAAATGGCAGGGGCTCAAGCCCCCTTTGATGTCTATGAGTGCACGTGCCTGACTGGCACGGCAGCAACGTGTCAGATTGCAGGGTGAATGGACACGTGGCCATGGCTTGGTTTTTACGTGCCTGCCCTGCATGGCTGACCGTTTTAGACCGGGATGCAAATGAAACGATGCTTGGACAAAGAGCCAGTATGTGGGACATAATAATACGCACATGTACTGTACAAGCACACAGAGCCAGGTGTGGGAGCTGTTATAGCCCCGCTTGAAAAGATACTGTTTGAATTATATAACATCTTCAGATAGTGAGGGAGGGAGAGGGAGAGAGAGAGAGAGAGAGAGAGAGAGAGAGGGAGGGAGGGAGAGAGAGATAGTGAGGGAGGGAGCTAGGGAGAGAGAGAGAGAGAGAGAGAGAGAGGGAGAGAGATGGGAGGGGACAGGGGAAAAGAAAAGAGAAGAAAAGACAAGAAAAGACAAGACAGAGATGCATGAAAGACAGAAAAACAGAACGACAGACAGAGCTGTCTTGTTTCTAGTCAGACTCTCTCTCTCTCTCTCTCTCTCTCTCTCTCTCTCTCTCTCTCTCTCTCTCTCTCCCCCCCCCCCCCCCCTCCCTCCCTGCGGATGTGTTTAAATCCAGTATAATGAATGAAGCAGACATTCCTTTCCTCTCCTCACTGCCTTCAGAGAGAGAGAGAGAGAGAGAGAGAGAAAGAGAGACTGTCAGACAGAGAGGGCAGAAACCTTGGATCTCCATGTTTCTAAAAATAACTACACACTACAATGACACCTTGACATGAACACAGAGATTACACACACATTTATCGATAGACCAAGCGTAGCTATATGGAATGGAAAGGTAATTATTATTTTTTTTTTCACAAAATATGGAACCAATGAAAAGTATTCACCCCAAACTGTTGTATTGAACTATACTTTTTTTTCCCCCAACAAAATATTATGGCCCCCATTGTCAGATGTCTAAGCTTTACAGATGAACATTTGTCATATAGGCCTATTAATAATAGCAGTAGCTCCACCGGCTGTCTGTCTGTCTGTCCATCCGTCCGTCTGTCACATCACATCACACTTTTGCCCTACTCATATCTCCGCCACCGTTGCCCCTATCCATGCCAAACTTTGCACACACACTCCTTGGTTGCCAACTCACAACCTCCACCCCTCATTTCTCACATGGCCCTCTTCTAGCGCCACCATGAGGCCGAATCTTGCAAAACACATTTTTGGACACTGTTCCTACAGATTTTGCTCTAAAATCATGCAAAGCGGTACACAGTATCTCATCAACATCTGTCCCATTTCCCATAGTCCCTCCGGATTGGCTACCATTGCCTTCTAAAGTTTGTGTATGCGACCTGACCGTCGCTTATCTCCCGATTAGGGAGTCTTACTGGTAACAGCAGTGCGGTTGAATTTCTCTTTTCCATTTCCTAACAAGGAACAGTTTTGGACATACAAGGTTTCCTTACGACTGACGGAGAAGACATGAGAGAGTTGAAGGAGGAGGAGGAGGAGGATTCGGTTCCATCTCTCTCTGCTCTTCCTGTGTGAGTCACAGTGCGTGTGTGTGTGTGCGTGCGTGTGTGCGTGCGTGTGTGCGTGCATGCGTGTGCGTGCGTGCGTGCGCATACGTGCGTGACGTGTGTAAGGGTGCAGTGGTGGAGGGAGTAGAGCATTATACCATATATCATAATGTTTTACTTTAAAGAGGTGGTGCCATAGTTTTGTACTTTTTATTGTGTCTATGGACAATTTTACAATTTACAATTTAGGCATTTAGCAGACACTCATAATCCAGATCAGGTAATACATCAATACAATGAGCAATGTATATGAATACATCAACATCAATACATCAAATGCATAGAAATATCAATCTAGACAAAATCATAGCTATATTAGATATCAATCTAATATAGGTAAACGGTAAAAGGTGCATTTATATAGCGCTTTTATCCAAGGCGCTTTACATATATTGTGCATTACATTCACCCATTCTCGCACACATTCATACACCGGTGGTGGAGGAAACAATGCAAGGCACCAACCTCACCGGGAGCAACTAGGGGTTCAGAGTCTTGCCCAAGGACTCTTCGACATTAACTCAGGGGAGCCCGGATTCGAACTGGGAACCCTTCGGGAACCCTTCGTGCTCTAATAACGGTTTCTCTACCCCTGAGCTATGCCGCCCCCCCCTAGGCAGACCGAGCACCTAATCAGTGACAAAGCTTTATATAAAACCTAAAAAAAAAATGCTAACTAGCTTAATGTGTGGTCAATGAGTGTTACAGTAGTGCTATGGGCCTAGGTGGAGTCTGAAGAGGTGAGTCTTCAGTCCACGGTGCTGTGCCAGGGCCCCGTCATCTCGTCCACAGACAAGTTAATTAATTTGACACACATACATCAATACCTTATTTCAAGCCGTCTTCGTCGGTATGTAGGCTACACCTCGCAGCATGTTGATACCTCCATGAAGGTACATTTTCCATATCGTCGTTGTCGGGTTAAAACCTTGTATGTCCAAAACCTTGTATGTCCAAAACCGCGAGGCGTGTGCTTGTAGATCGTCTGTTTTCACTACCTTTGTGCGATGGTCTTGCGTGACGAAGCAGTGCTTTACTTTGCAAAAAAAATGTACACATTTGAAACTTGGAGATACGAGGTTTCTGCCCGACAGTGACGATATATTGCCCAGAATTAGTATCAAATATGAGTGACTGACTATGGTAAACGATACAGAGCCTCCTCCCCGACTACAGCACGGCTCAAGCTGAATGAACGCTCGCTCGCGCGTTCACACTGTTTGCACTTGTGTGTGCGTGAGTGTGAGTGTGTGTGTGCGTGTGTGTGTGTGTGTGTGTGTGTGTGTGTGTGTGTGTGTGTGTGTGTGTGTATGTGTGTGTGTGTGTGTGTGTGCGCGCGCGCGTGAGTGCGTGCGTCCGTCCTCTGTGGGGTCATAAAGTTAACAGCCATATACAGCCTCATAATGACTGATCATCCATGAGTTAGCCATCTTTCAGGCACGCGCACGGACACACATACAGACGCACGCACACACACGCACGCGCGCACACACGCACACACAGACAGATGTATTACATTAAACAGTTTAACAGAATTTGTATACTACTTTTTTTTTACATTTCTAACCTAAAGTGTTGCTCATTCCACGAATGCCAGATCCTTAAAAGCTGTACCTTGTTGTAAAGATGTCAAATCAACGACAACAATGATATCAAACACAATACCATTGGCATAATTAAAGGGGGGATATAATGGACCGAATGTTGGCAAATCTTCTTGCCAAAAATATGGTCTGCGCTACCCACACGTTTGACCACCCGCTTCGAACGTTATCAGAACATAGAATGTCCATTATCAGCCTTTATTAACTGCATAGAATGCGCCCATTATGGCCATATTGCCCATACTGAGGAACTCATTATGTTTTTATCAGACATAGTCTCTGTTGATTATGGTACGTCCCATGGAAAATGCCCATACTCTCGTTCAGGCACTATGTTTTAATCAGACATTCTGTCTGTTGATAATGTAACGTTCTATTACATCACATCGGCCGATATGTCAGTCACGTGACTGCTGTTTTTTTTTGTTTCGTTTTTTTCAACACTGCTCCCATAACCTTTATTCTCAGTGTTATATGCAATATTTTACGAAAGTTTCTGCATTATATTGTTCACTGATACAAGACTGACAGTCTTATTATAATTATCTTCAAAATAGCGTTGGTACTTTCTCCCTTTTTAGTCCTTACGTCAACATAAACATTCAGATTTCAAAGATACGGCGTTTGCTCAATAGCCAAGGATGTTACAATTATGGACGGCCCCTCACATGTACGCATAATGTTCCGTGTTGTTTAATAATAATCATTTTTGATCCGATCGGTGGCTTTTAACAACGCGACCCCATCGGCCGTTGGGGTGTATTGCACCTTATAACTCCTATCACTGATCTGATTAAAATGCTTTTTACTAAACAATACAGAATGCACTCGTGCCGAGGTTGGGCCGTATATAATTGTAACATCTGTAGCCCCGGGGAAATAACTCTATATTTGAAATCTGAACGTCTTTGTAGATGTACGGAGGGAGAACGTGCAAAGATTATTTTTTTGAAGATATCACGTTGGGAATGCGATTGATCCCAGGCTGAGACTGACTACTGTATCCGGTTATTTCCACGCGTTACGACGCGTTGGCACAGACAGAGTATTTCCGTATCCTGTCCAGGGCGGAAGTAATGTGTAACGCGAAATTATCACACTCAGACTGAACCACCCGGGACCAACCAGGAGGCTAAAACAGAGGCTCGTGGATTGTTGTTTAACTCGTTTCACAAGAGAAAAGAAGCTCGCTTTCGTGGATATCTTCATATAGCGACTCCATTCAGGTAAGAGACAATAGGCATCATCTAGAATGACTCAATGGGGGTGTATTGTTAAAATGTTAGGCTGTTCTACAGTAGGTCTGTAATGTTTTTTCTTTACCTTGCAACACATGCTAACTCTCATGCTAACTGAAAGCTATTAAAGCTAACAACAACAACAGCTCCCTCCCTCAGCCAGGGACCCCTTCTTAGCTGAGAGAGAGATGAAGCAGGGACCCCTTAGCTGAGAGAGCAGGGACCCCTTAGTTGAGAGAGAGATGAAGCAGGGACCCCTTAGCTGAGAGAGAGATGAAGCAGGGACCCCTTAGTTGAGAGAGAGATGAAGCAGGGACCCCTTAGCTGAGAGAGAGATGAAGCAGGGACCCCTTAGTTGAGAGAGAGATGAAGCAGGGACCCCTTAGCTGAGAGAGAGATGAAGCAGGGACCCCTTAGCTGAGAGAGAGATGAAGCAGGGACCCCTTAGCTGAGAGAGATGAAGCAGGGACCCCTTAGCTGAGAGAGAGATGAAGCAGGGACCCCTTAGCTGAGAGAGAGATGAAGCAGGGACCCCTTAGCTGAGAGAGATGAAGCAGGGACCCCTTAGCCGGGAGAGATGAAGCAGGGACCCCTTAGCTGAGAGAGAGATGAAGCAGGGACCCCTTAGCTGAGAGAGAGATGAAGCAGGGGACCCCTTAGCTGAGAGAGAGATGAAGCAGGGACCCCTTAGCTGAGAGAGAGATGAAGCAGGGACCCCTTAGCTGAGAGAGAGATGAAGCAGGGACCCCTTAGCTGAGAGAGATGAAGCAGGGACCCCTTAGCTGAGAGAGAGATGAAGCAGGGACCCCTTAGCTGAGAGAGATGAAGCAGGGACCCCTTAGCTGAGAGAGATGAAGCAGGGACCCCTTAGCTGAGAGAGAGATGAAGCAGGGACCCCTTAGTTGAGAGAGAGATGAAGCAGGGACCCCTTAGCTGAGAGAGAGATGAAGCAGGGACCCCTTAGCTGAGAGAGAGATGAAGCAGGGACCCCTTAGCTGAGAGAGATGAAGCAGGGACCCCTTAGCTGAGAGAGAGATGAAGCAGGGACCCCTTAGCTGAGAGAGAGATGAAGCAGGGACCCCTTAGCTGAGAGAGATGAAGCAGGGACCCCTTAGCCGGGAGAGATGAAGCAGGGACCCCTTAGCTGAGAGAGAGATGAAGCAGGGACCCCTTAGCTGAGAGAGAGATGAAGCAGGGGACCCCTTAGCTGAGAGAGAGATGAAGCAGGGACCCCTTAGCTGAGAGAGAGATGAAGCAGGGACCCCTTAGCTGAGAGAGAGATGAAGCAGGGACCCCTTAGCTGAGAGAGATGAAGCAGGGACCCCTTAGCTGAGAGAGAGATGAAGCAGGGACCCCTTAGCTGAGAGAGAGATGAAGCAGGGACCCCTTAGCTGAGAGAGATGAAGCAGGGACCCCTTAGCTGAGAGAGAGATGAAGCAGGGACCCCTTAGCTGAGAGAGATGAAGCAGGGACCCCTTAGCTGAGAGAGATGAAGCAGGGACCCCTTAGCTGAGAGAGAGATGAAGCAGGGACCCCTTAGCTGAGAGAGATGAAGCAGGGACCCCTTAGCCGGGAGAGATGAAGCAGGGACCCCTTCGCTGAGAGAGATGAAGCAGGGACCCCCTTAGCTGAGAGAGAGATGAAGCAGGGACCCCTTAGCTGAGAGAGAGATGAAGCAGGGACCCCTTAGCTGAGAGAGATGAAGCAGGGACCCCTTAGCTGAGAGAGATGAAGCAGGGACCCCTTAGCTGAGAGAGAGATGAAGCAGGGGACCCCTTAGCTGAGAGAGAGATGAAGCAGGGACCCCTTAGCTGAGAGAGAGATGAAGCAGGGACCCCTTAGCTGAGAGAGAGATGAAGCAGGGACCCCTTAGCTGAGAGATGAAGCAGGGACCCCTTAGCTGAGAGAGAGATGAAGCAGGGACCCCTTAGCTGAGAGAGAGATGAAGCAGGGACCCCTTAGCTGAGAGAGAGATGAAGCAGGGACCCCTTAGCTGAGAGAGAGATGAAGCAGGGACCCCTTAGCTGAGAAAGCACTGTTCTTTACTTCAACAGAGGTCCGGGACCCCTAGGGGGTCCCCGGAGTTACTACTGGGGGTCCTCCAAATCTTTGAGTGATATAAACCTTTTTTCTACTCCTTTTTTATATTAACTACTTGAACCCTAGTGTCCATATTCTGAGAACTGTAGCCCAAAATAGCAGATCTACAAGCTCACAACGCCTCAATCAGCTGTTTTTGGCAAAGACCTTTGGTGTAGAGGGGAAAAAGAGCAGACCAAGTACAGAGTGAAAGGTCAAGTTTATTAAGTATTGACAGTTCAAGTGGTTAAATATCTGAAAACACAAATTGACATGAAAATACACTGATGATTGTGCTGTCAAACAATGAAACTATATGATCAATCTATGAACAGGTTGTGGGGGTCCCTGCTTCAATCTCTCTCAACTAATGGGTCCTTGGCCTGAAAACGTTGTTTAATCTGTCAATTATTTAAGCAATTAATCAGATTGTGGCATTTGTTTAGCTATTACCTTATACATTTCTGATTAAAGAATAGCTACACATTTGTCAGGCTAAATTGTAACCGTGTTCTTTTCAAATAGGTAATTTAAAAATAAATATTCAAGGCATATTTTTAGCAGGGTTCCCACGGTCATGAAATTACTGGAAATATTTTGAAACAGTCCTGGAAGGTCCAGGAGAAATAGCTATGCATTCTTTGAATATTAGAGGCAGAAATTGTGAAAATAGCCGATCTTCATGCTCACAACGTTGCGAGGCGTTGTGAGCATGTAGATCTGCTATTTTCACAATAGAACAGTGTTATACAACATTTCTCAACTCTTTAGTGCTCGTCAGGGTGCCGGGTCCCCAGTAAAAACATGATTATTTCGGGGTCACGGCCTGAAAAGGTTGAGAACCACTGGCATACACTACCTGTCTTTGGGCATTGTGCATAGGAGTAAGCAACATGTTATTGAGCTGAATTATTGTTATATAGTCCTGTATATTGGGTTAAATATTCTGGAAAAGTTTTGGAAATTAATTGGAAAACATTTGTGGGAACCCTGAGTAATGTGTGTGTGTGTGTGTGTGTGTGTGTGTGTGTGTGTGTGTGTGTGTGTGTGTGTGTGTGTGTGTGTGTGTGTGTGTGTGTTGTGTGTGTTTGTGTGTTTGTGTGTGTGTGTATTACTACCAGCGGGGCATCCTGGCCTACCAGTTCAAAGAAAGGCCCAAGAACATTCGCTTCATCGACGAGGAAGATGCAGGCTGCCACGGTGCCCCAGCCCCACAGACCAGCTACGTCACCATCATCCCAGCCAACCCCATAAGCACCAGGTAGGCCTGTCACAATTATTACCAGGGTTCCCACGGTCATGAAATTCCTGGAAATATTTTGAGATTAGAATCATATTTTTCCAGTACTGGAAAAGTTTTGGAATTGATCAAGGCTCCTGGAAGGCCCTGGAAAAAATAGCTATGCATTGTCTTTGGTTATTGATTTGGTTAATACCTCTGAAATGGCAAATTAAACATGGGCCAAATTGTCAAATATTAGAGCCAGAAATTGTGAAAATAGCCGATCTACATGCTCACAACGTCTCGCAGCGCAGTTTTGGAAATTAATTGATAAAAAGCTGTGGGAACCCTGTTTTAGTTCTTTAGCACGGTATTAATAGAAATTCCAGCGATTATGTGCCGATTTGATTACGATTACTAAACTAGTAAGACGCCTCAGGGCGACAATTCTTGGCCATCTGGCCAGTGATGTATATCGGACCAGTTACCCATATACTATATGGAGATCCATGTACTGTACGTCCCTTTTATGCCCATACATGGAGATCCCTGTCTGAACCAGCCGCACATAATATGGGCTGTCTTCCTCCACATATGGGCAATTCCATTATGCAGTTCTGTTAGATATGGGCTTAATCAGGAATCTCCATATATGGGCATAAAAGATTCTGGGGAATACCCATATATGGACTTTTACATAGGTGATGTCACCGGATGTATCAAGGGAACCAACCCATATGTAAAAATGTGTACACACACACGTCTACACGGAGATAAGCTGTGACATTTCTCATGGCAACCTTAAGTCGCAATTAGTTGGGGCACTCCAAATTTACACAAACTCTGTTTTTCTCCACAGATGAAGCCCAAACATGCCAGGAAGGTCAACGTTGCGGCTGACTCTGGATTGCCACAGTGACCTCCGAGAGAGCAGCATGGATCTGTCTACAGCAGGATCAGCATGTGCGACCACTGGAGCACTTTTGGACTGAACTCTTTACATTTGGATTTGGTGGACAGATTTGTGGAGTATTTATCTGCAACTGCCTGAGGACAATGAAACAAAATGGACTTCCAGGAGCTGCTCACCAGCTTCTACCGGAATGGAGAGCACCTCCCACGGTCACCAGCCCATTCGCCTATAACTTATTCGCCTTAACAGATTTCGCTCTTTCACCGTGCATGGAGGAGAGTCTTTTCACGGCCGTTGAAGAGCCATTTCGCCTAAATGTTCAAGGGTCCGTCTTTTTTATCCATTTTGCCTGGCTGCCACGCTGTGGGCAGACAGACAGACAGGTAGACAGACAGACAGACAGACAGACAGACAGAATTTGGCACAGAGCAGAGGAGCGCGAACCAGACACCACTTCACCATAATAAAGCAGCAGTAGTAGGCTATCTTCCAAATCAAATTGTCAGGAGGACATCATGTCATGACTCATGACCTTGCGCAGCAGTGCACGTATCAATTAATTAATTATTTAGACACTGATTCCAAAGCTCTAATCTGTATGTCTGCTCAATTCTGCTGTAAACATAATGTTGGCCTTCGTTCCATTTTGGGGGCTGGGCGGCCAACAAAGTAAATCGTCACTGTCGGGCAGAAACCTTGTATCTCCAAGTTTCAAATGTGTACATTTTTTCGCAAAGCCCTGCTTCATCAAACAAGGCTGTCGCACAAAAGTAGTGAAAACAGCCGATCTACAAGCACACAACGCCTCTTTAATTACTTTATTAAATGATAAATACAAAACAAACGGTTTTCTACCCGACAACGACAAATTATAACTCAAGTAATTGGCCCACTGGCTTGTCACTTGTCATGATCTGAAATGGCAAATCTTTGAGTAGCAGCAGCGCTATGGAGAGAGATCTCTCTCTATAGCGCGCAATTAGGGCCTCCAACTATTTTTCCCGGGCTGAATCAGGGGCCCAGCACGTCCCTGGTTCTCAACCTGTGGGTCAGTACTCTGTTAACTGTTACTCTTGTTGCATCGAGGGCAGACGTTTTGAAAATGGTGCATTATCTTGTGGAAGAATACATGGAAAATATATATATAAGCTGTATCACAATACACAATCTTATCACGATTCTTTCTCATGTTGGTTTTTATGTTTATCTTTCAAGTTACTTAACAGTCAACCTCCTACAAGATAACAAAAAATAAAAGGGAAAAAGGATGAGGTTTGACAACTACTGATTTAGACGAAATTGCTAATTCTCTGTATTAACAATTCAACATGCATTGTATCACGATATATACTGTATATAATATATCTGAAGAGGCGTATCAACGATATGTATCACCAAATGCCAATTGTCTTTGTAAGCTTCAGGTGGTTGTTATGGTAACGCCTGCTGTCAATCAAATTGTTGCCTTCATCTGTCAATCACTGTTGGTTTTCGACCGTGTTATGCTGTGCTGGTGCTTTTGTTTTAAGATCTTTTGCATGTTACTGTTTTTGTATCAATAAATGATTTTTCATATCCAACTTAATATCTACTCTCTGGACTTACTAACCACACACTACATGCGTGTATGTTTTATGCTTGTTTATGCTTGTTTATGCTCGCAGTAGGGCTTATTGGTAAGCCGTGAGTCAGATGATAAACCTTTGTGCTGTATACAGTATGTCTGCTTTACAGTAACAATTAGTGTGCTATTACATAGTAATAATGCAGTGATACAACTAAGCAGTTAAAATTAGCCAAAAATAGCAGATCTACAAGCTCACAATGCCTCGCGCTGCGAGGCCGTGTGAGTTTGTAGATCGGCTATATTCGGCAAAGAGTTTTGTGTCGTGGAGAAAAAGAGCAGACCAAGTACAGAGTGAAAGGTCAAGTTTATTAAGTATTGACGGTTCAAGTGGTTACAGTAAATACTCTGATGATTTTGCTGTCAAACAATGGAACTATGGAATCACTGAAAAGGTTATAGGGACCTCCTTGGCCTGAAAACGTTTAACGTTGAACCCAGAACCTTAGAAGATATGCTATTTTCAACTAGCCAATGAACAACAGATGTTGATACTACCCTGTAGTATTTAGGATGGGGACCCCTGTATCTGAGGGGACTACCCATAACTACAAAGGTTCATTAGTCCTACATTGGTTAGGGTTAAGTTTAGGGTTAGAATTCACCAGGTAAGCATTCACTAGTTTCGGACTAATGGGCTGTAGGGTTAGGGTTATCAAATCGTCAGACTTTTCTTTGTTCTCTCTCTCTCTCTCGCTGAACAATCTGTTATAATGTCGGTCTTTGATTATGGTGATGTGCTGTGTACATGCATGCCTCACTCTCCACACTGAAGCCTCTTGATGCTGTCTACCACCGTGCCTTGCGGTTTATAACTGGTGATGATTATCTTACCCATCATTGTTTATTATATGAAAAAGTAGGTTGGCCATCTCTCACAGTTCATAGAGAGCAACACTGTATTTTATTTATTTATAAGGCCTTCTGTGGTAAACTTCCTTTGTATTTATCCACATTGGTAGAACCAATAGTCACTGGACATGCAACTCGCTCACAGGTATTCATTAGGTATTCCTGTCCAACTATGAATAGTGAGCAAGGAAAGACGGCCTTCAAGTATTATGCTCCACACAAGTGGGATAAACTTCAGGAATCTCTGAAACTGGTTCGATTGGTCTCTATAGGGACATTTAAAGTGCTCCTTGAGGGCACACTACATAGTGAATGCACATGTTTTGTGTAAGAACTATATTATATGTTATGTACTTCCTGCATCTGTAACGTTATACTGTGGTTTGATTGTCTATTGTATTTTACATTGCTTGTGTGGTTTTTTATGATGTGATCAGGGTGTCCTTGAAAAAGAGAGCTTGCTCTCAATGGGCTCCCCTGAATTAATAAAGGAAAAAGAAAGAAAGAAAGAACTTCATTAAGTTTTATGTATTTATGATAAGATGTCATTATACACTATGAACTTCATTATAAACTTCATAAAGCTCAGATAAAGTTGTGTAATACCCATTGTATATCTATATCTGGCTCTCTGTTATGCCCATATTTGGTGTTCTGTGCCCATGCCAGTCTGTGACAACTCCGTGATGTCAGTCATTTTGGGCACTGTTTAGTATCAGTGATGTCAGTCATGACAAATATAATTTGTGCATTGTTTCAGTATGCGGCTATTACCATGGTGGTGGGTGGTGACACTGTTTAGTATCAGTGCAGACAGACGGCGGACAGGGTTAGGGTTAGGGTTAGGGTTAGGACATCCTAATGTCCAAAAGGACATTCAGTCTATTAACAGATACAGTAGATGGGGCGTGCAGCGTTTTTTAATGTTATTAGTCCGATGTCCCATTAGTCCGAGGCTGGTGAATGCTAACCTGCCGACGCTGGTGAATGATTAACTGCTGACACTGGTGAATATTAACCTGCCGACGATGGTGAATGATAACCTATAGTGAATGATAACCATAGACTCCACACCCTCCTATCTAACATCAGGGTCTACAGAGCTCTACAGTGTTGTGTGCTAAACCCTCCACTATCACCTATCTAATATCAGGGTCTACAGAGCTCTACAGCAGAGGTCTTCAATGTGTTCAGGCCAAGGACCCTTTAGTTGAGAGAGAAATGAAGCAGGGACCCCTATAACCTTTTCAGTGATTCCATAGTTCCATTATTTGACAGCAAAATCATCAGAGTATTTACTGTAACCACTTGAACCGTCAATACTTAATAAACTTGACCTTTCACTCTGTACTTGGTCTGCTCTTTTTCTCCACGACACAAAACTCTTTGCCGAATATAGCCGATCTACAAACTCACACGGCCTCGCAGCGCGAGGCATTGTGAGCTTGTAGATCTGCTATTTTTGGCTAATTTTAACTGCTTAGTTGTATCACTGCATTATTACTATGTAATAGCACACTAATTGTTACTGTAAAGCAGACATACTGTATACAGCACAAAGGTTTATCATCTGACTCACGGCTTACCAATAAGCCCTACTGCGAGCATAAACAAGCATAAACAAGCATAAAACATACACGCATGTAGTGTGTGGTTAGTAAGTCCAGAGAGTAGATATTAAGTTGGATATGAAAAATCATTTATTGATACAAAAACAGTAACATGCAAAAGATCTTAAAACAAAAGCACCAGCACAGCATAACACGGTCGAAAACCAACAGTGATTGACAGATGAAGGCAACAATTTGATTGACAGCAGGCGTTACCATAACAACCACCTGAAGCTTACAAAGACAATTGGCATTTGGTGATACATATCGTTGATACGCCTCTTCAGATATATTATATACAGTATATATCGTGATACAATGCATGTTGAATTGTTAATACAGAGAATTAGCAATTTCGTCTAAATCAGTAGTTGTCAAACCTCATCCTTTTTCCCTTTTATTTTTTGTTATCTTGTAGGAGGTTGACTGTTAAGTAACTTGAAAGATAAACATAAAAACCAACATGAGAAAGAATCGTGATAAGATTGTGTATTGTGATACAGCTTATATATATATTTTCCATGTATTCTTCCACAAGATAATGCACCATTTTCAAAACGTCTGCCCTCGATGCAACAAGAGTAACAGTTAACAGAGTACTGACCCACAGGTTGAGAACCAGGGACGTGCTGGGCCCCTGATTCAGCCCGGGAAAAATAGTTGGAGGCCCTAATTGCGCGCTATAGAGAGAGATCTCTCTCCATAGCGCTGCTGCTACTCAAAGATTTGCCATTTCAGATCATGACAAGTGACAAGCCAGTGGGCCAATTACTTGAGTTATAATTTGTCGTTGTCGGGTAGAAAACCGTTTGTTTTGTATTTATCATTTAATAAAGTAATTAAAGAGGCGTTGTGTGCTTGTAGATCGGCTGTTTTCACTACTTTTGTGCGACAGCCTTGTTTGATGAAGCAGGGCTTTGCGAAAAAATGTACACATTTGAAACTTGGAGATACAAGGTTTCTGCCCGACAGTGACGATTTACTTTGTTGGCCGCCCAGCCCCCAAAATGGAACGAAGGCCAACATTATGTTTACAGCAGAATTGAGCAGACATACAGATTAGAGCTTTGGAATCAGTGTCTAAATAATTAATTAATTGATACGTGCACTGCTGCGCAAGGTCATGAGTCATGACATGATGTCCTCCTGACAATTTGATTTGGAAGATAGCCTACTACTGCTGCTTTATTATGGTGAAGTGGTGTCTGGTTCGCGCTCCTCTGCTCTGTGCCAAATTCTGTCTGTCTGTCTGTCTGTCTGTCTGTCTACCTGTCTGTCTGTCTGCCCACAGCGTGGCAGCCAGGCAAAATGGATAAAAAAGACGGACCCTTGAACATTTAGGCGAAATGGCTCTTCAACGGCCGTGAAAAGACTCTCCTCCATGCACGGTGAAAGAGCGAAATCTGTTAAGGCGAATAAGTTATAGGCGAATGGGCTGGTGACCGTGGGAGGTGCTCTCCATTCCGGTAGAAGCTGGTGAGCAGCTCCTGGAAGTCCATTTTGTTTCATTGTCCTCAGGCAGTTGCAGATAAATACTCCACAAATCTGTCCACCAAATCCAAATGTAAAGAGTTCAGTCCAAAAGTGCTCCAGTGGTCGCACATGCTGATCCTGCTGTAGACAGATCCATGCTGCTCTCTCGGAGGTCACTGTGGCAATCCAGAGTCAGCCGCAACGTTGACCTTCCTGGCATGTTTGGGCTTCATCTGTGGAGAAAAACAGAGTTTGTGTAAATTTGGAGTGCCCCAACTAATTGCGACTTAAGGTTGCCATGAGAAATGTCACAGCTTATCTCCGTGTAGACGTGTGTGTGTACACATTTTTACATATGGGTTGGTTCCCTTGATACATCCGGTGACATCACCTATGTAAAAGTCCATATATGGGTATTCCCCAGAATCTTTTATGCCCATATATGGAGATTCCTGATTAAGCCCATATCTAACAGAACTGCATAATGGAATTGCCCATATGTGGAGGAAGACAGCCCATATTATGTGCGGCTGGTTCAGACAGGGATCTCCATGTATGGGCATAAAAGGGACGTACAGTACATGGATCTCCATATAGTATATGGGTAACTGGTCCGATATACATCACTGGCCAGATGGCCAAGAATTGTCGCCCTGAGGCGTCTTACTAGTTTAGTAATCGTAATCAAATCGGCACATAATCGCTGGAATTTCTATTAATACCGTGCTAAAGAACTAAAACAGGGTTCCCACAGCTTTTTATCAATTAATTTCCAAAACTGCGCTGCGAGACGTTGTGAGCATGTAGATCGGCTATTTTCACAATTTCTGGCTCTAATATTTGACAATTTGGCCCATGTTTAATTTGCCATTTCAGAGGTATTAACCAAATCAATAACCAAAGACAATGCATAGCTATTTTTTCCAGGGCCTTCCAGGAGCCTTGATCAATTCCAAAACTTTTCCAGTACTGGAAAAATATGATTCTAATCTCAAAATATTTCCAGGAATTTCATGACCGTGGGAACCCTGGTAATAATTGTGACAGGCCTACCTGGTGCTTATGGGGTTGGCTGGGATGATGGTGACGTAGCTGGTCTGTGGGGCTGGGGCACCGTGGCAGCCTGCATCTTCCTCGTCGATGAAGCGAATGTTCTTGGGCCTTTCTTTGAACTGGTAGGCCAGGATGCCCCGCTGGTAGTAATACACACACACACAAACACACAAACACACAAACACAAACACAAACACAAACACACACACACACACACACACACACACACACACACACACACACACACACACACACACACACACACATTACTCAGGGTTCCCACAAATGTTTTCCAATTAATTTCCAAAACTTTTCCAGAATATTTAACCCAATATACAGGACTATATAACAATAATTCAGCTCAATAACATGTTGCTTACTCCTATGCACAATGCCCAAAGACAGGTAGTGTATGCCAGTGGTTCTCAACCTTTTCAGGCCGTGACCCCGAAATAATCATGTTTTTACTGGGGACCCGGCACCCTGACGAGCACTAAAGAGTTGAGAAATGTTGTATAACACTGTTCTATTGTGAAAATAGCAGATCTACATGCTCACAACGCCTCGCAACGTTGTGAGCATGAAGATCGGCTATTTTCACAATTTCTGCCTCTAATATTCAAAGAATGCATAGCTATTTCTCCTGGACCTTCCAGGACTGTTTCAAAATATTTCCAGTAATTTCATGACCGTGGGAACCCTGCTAAAAATATGCCTTGAATATTTATTTTTAAATTACCTATTTGAAAAGAACACGGTTACAATTTAGCCTGACAAATGTGTAGCTATTCTTTAATCAGAAATGTATAAGGTAATAGCTAAACAAATGCCACAATCTGATTAATTGCTTAAATAATTGACAGATTAAACAACGTTTTCAGGCCAAGGACCCATTAGTTGAGAGAGATTGAAGCAGGGACCCCCACAACCTGTTCATAGATTGATTAGATTCCATATAGTTTCATTGTTTGACAGCACAATCATCAGTGTATTTTCATGTCAATTTGTGTTTTCAGATATTTAACCACTTGAACTGTCAATACTTAATAAACTTGACCTTTCACTCTGTACTTGGTCTGCTCTTTTTCCCCTCTACACCAAAGGTCTTTGCCAAAAACAGCTGATTGAGGCGTTGTGAGCTTGTAGATCTGCTATTTTGGGCTACAGTTCTCAGAATATGGACACTAGGGTTCAAGTAGTTAATATAAAAAAGGAGTAGAAAAAAGGTTTATATCACTCAAAGATTTGGAGGACCCCCAGTAGTAACTCCGGGGACCCCCTAGGGGTCCCGGACCTCTGTTGAAGTAAAGAACAGTGCTTTCTCAGCTAAGGGGTCCCTGCTTCATCTCTCTCTCAGCTAAGGGGTCCCTGCTTCATCTCTCTCTCAGCTAAGGGGTCCCTGCTTCATCTCTCTCTCAGCTAAGGGGTCCCTGCTTCATCTCTCTCTCAGCTAAGGGGTCCCTGCTTCATCTCTCAGCTAAGGGGTCCCTGCTTCATCTCTCTCTCAGCTAAGGGGTCCCTGCTTCATCTCTCTCTCAGCTAAGGGGTCCCTGCTTCATCTCTCTCTCAGCTAAGGGGTCCCCTGCTTCATCTCTCTCTCAGCTAAGGGGTCCCTGCTTCATCTCTCTCAGCTAAGGGGTCCCTGCTTCATCTCTCTCAGCTAAGGGGTCCCTGCTTCATCTCTCTCTCAGCTAAGGGGTCCCTGCTTCATCTCTCTCTCAGCTAAGGGGGTCCCTGCTTCATCTCTCTCAGCGAAGGGGTCCCTGCTTCATCTCTCCCGGCTAAGGGGTCCCTGCTTCATCTCTCTCAGCTAAGGGGTCCCTGCTTCATCTCTCTCTCAGCTAAGGGGTCCCTGCTTCATCTCTCTCAGCTAAGGGGTCCCTGCTTCATCTCTCTCAGCTAAGGGGTCCCTGCTTCATCTCTCTCTCAGCTAAGGGGTCCCTGCTTCATCTCTCTCAGCTAAGGGGTCCCTGCTTCATCTCTCTCTCAGCTAAGGGGTCCCTGCTTCATCTCTCTCTCAGCTAAGGGGTCCCTGCTTCATCTCTCTCAGCTAAGGGGTCCCTGCTTCATCTCTCTCTCAGCTAAGGGGTCCCTGCTTCATCTCTCTCTCAGCTAAGGGGTCCCTGCTTCATCTCTCTCTCAGCTAAGGGGTCCCCTGCTTCATCTCTCTCTCAGCTAAGGGGTCCCTGCTTCATCTCTCTCTCAGCTAAGGGGTCCCTGCTTCATCTCTCCCGGCTAAGGGGTCCCTGCTTCATCTCTCTCAGCTAAGGGGTCCCTGCTTCATCTCTCTCTCAGCTAAGGGGTCCCTGCTTCATCTCTCTCTCAGCTAAGGGGTCCCTGCTTCATCTCTCTCAGCTAAGGGGTCCCTGCTTCATCTCTCTCTCAGCTAAGGGGTCCCTGCTTCATCTCTCTCTCAGCTAAGGGGTCCCTGCTTCATCTCTCTCTCAACTAAGGGGTCCCTGCTTCATCTCTCTCTCAGCTAAGGGGTCCCTGCTTCATCTCTCTCAGCTAAGGGGTCCCTGCTTCATCTCTCTCAGCTAAGGGGTCCCTGCTTCATCTCTCTCTCAGCTAAGGGGTCCCTGCTTCATCTCTCTCAGCTAAGGGGTCCCTGCTTCATCTCTCTCTCAGCTAAGGGGTCCCTGCTTCATCTCTCTCTCAGCTAAGGGGTCCCTGCTTCATCTCTCTCAGCTAAGGGGTCCCTGCTTCATCTCTCTCTCAGCTAAGGGGTCCCTGCTTCATCTCTCTCTCAGCTAAGGGGTCCCTGCTTCATCTCTCTCTCAGCTAAGGGGTCCCCTGCTTCATCTCTCTCTCAGCTAAGGGGTCCCTGCTTCATCTCTCTCTCAGCTAAGGGGTCCCTGCTTCATCTCTCCCGGCTAAGGGGTCCCTGCTTCATCTCTCTCAGCTAAGGGGTCCCTGCTTCATCTCTCTCTCAGCTAAGGGGTCCCTGCTTCATCTCTCTCTCAGCTAAGGGGTCCCTGCTTCATCTCTCTCAGCTAAGGGGTCCCTGCTTCATCTCTCTCTCAGCTAAGGGGTCCCTGCTTCATCTCTCTCTCAGCTAAGGGGTCCCTGCTTCATCTCTCTCTCAACTAAGGGGTCCCTGCTTCATCTCTCTCTCAGCTAAGGGGTCCCTGCTTCATCTCTCTCTCAACTAAGGGGTCCCTGCTTCATCTCTCTCTCAGCTAAGGGGTCCCTGCTTCATCTCTTTCTCAACTAAGGGGTCCCTGCTCTCTCAGCTAAGGGGTCCCTGCTTCATCTCTCTCTCAGCTAAGAAGGGGTCCCTGGCTGAGGGAGGGAGCTGTTGTTGTTGTTAGCTTTAATAGCTTTCAGTTAGCATGAGAGTTAGCATGTGTTGCAAGGTAAAGAAAAAACATTACAGACCTACTGTAGAACAGCCTAACATTTTAACAATACACCCCCATTGAGTCATTCTAGATGATGCCTATTGTCTCTTACCTGAATGGAGTCGCTATATGAAGATATCCACGAAAGCGAGCTTCTTTTCTCTTGTGAAACGAGTTAAACAACAATCCACGAGCCTCTGTTTTAGCCTCCTGGTTGGTCCCGGGTGGTTCAGTCTGAGTGTGATAATTTCGCGTTACACATTACTTCCGCCCTGGACAGGATACGGAAATACTCTGTCTGTGCCAACGCGTCGTAACGCGTGGAAATAACCGGATACAGTAGTCAGTCTCAGCCTGGGATCAATCGCATTCCCAACGTGATATCTTCAAAAAAATAATCTTTGCACGTTCTCCCTCCGTACATCTACAAAGACGTTCAGATTTCAAATATAGAGTTATTTCCCCGGGGCTACAGATGTTACAATTATATACGGCCCAACCTCGGCACGAGTGCATTCTGTATTGTTTAGTAAAAAGCATTTTAATCAGATCAGTGATAGGAGTTATAAGGTGCAATACACCCCAACGGCCGATGGGGTCGCGTTGTTAAAAGCCACCGATCGGATCAAAAATGATTATTATTAAACAACACGGAACATTATGCGTACATGTGAGGGGCCGTCCATAATTGTAACATCCTTGGCTATTGAGCAAACGCCGTATCTTTGAAATCTGAATGTTTATGTTGACGTAAGGACTAAAAAGGGAGAAAGTACCAACGCTATTTTGAAGATAATTATAATAAGACTGTCAGTCTTGTATCAGTGAACAATATAATGCAGAAACTTTCGTAAAATATTGCATATAACACTGAGAATAAAGGTTATGGGAGCAGTGTTGAAAAAAACGAAACAAAAAAAAACAGCAGTCACGTGACTGACATATCGGCCGATGTGATGTAATAGAACGTTACATTATCAACAGACAGAATGTCTGATTAAAACATAGTGCCTGAACGAGAGTATGGGCATTTTCCATGGGACGTACCATAATCAACAGAGACTATGTCTGATAAAAACATAATGAGTTCCTCAGTATGGGCAATATGGCCATAATGGGCGCATTCTATGCAGTTAATAAAGGCTGATAATGGACATTCTATGTTCTGATAACGTTCGAAGCGGGTGCGTTTGACAGTGTAGCTCATGCCTCGAATGCCCGATGCTTACAAGTCGTACCTCGTTGTAAAGGCGATGAATCAACGATAACAATTTTATAAAACACAATACAATTTGGTAATATTAAAGGGGAAATATAATGGACCGAAGTCAAGTTTCCTTTCTTTTTGTGCTGAGTTTTATATCAATGATATCAGCTACACCAGGCTCATGGATAGCGCGAGCCCCGGATACGCATGCTGTAATATAGGATCAGTTTTATTTTGTTTGCATTCAGCATGCACGCACTGTAGTAGAAATATGTATAGACTGTCAAATGTGTATCCTACTTACAGTATATTCAACTTTGTAGAATTTAGTTTAAAGCAAATCTCACACTAATGTAGATTTGCCTGCAGCTGTCAAACCAACAGCTGACATCCTCCTGTGACTTCTACCTCTCTGTGTCAGCATAATCTGTACTTTGTGTAACTATTTCTATGTTGACTTTATCTTTACAACATAACCTTATAAGACCATGTTACCATGTTAGAATAGCATCTCTGTCAGAATGGACTATAAGGGGGGCACGGTGGCGCAGTGGTTAGCGCTGCGCCTCACAGCTAGAAGGTCCTGTGGCACAGTGATTAGCGCTGCGCCTCACAGCTAGAAGGTCCTGGGTTCGATTCCCGCCGGGGGACGCTGTGGGCGCTGGGGGTGTGTTTCTCCCTCCGCATCATCAGTGCCCACACCCTAGGTGGGGTCGGCGATAGGGCCTTTCTGTGTGGAGTTTGCATGTTCTCCCCGTGTCTCCTAGGGTTGATACCCTCACAAAAACATGCAGTAATCCTGGTCTCAATAATGCCTCCCCCTGGCCAGCCGGGGCGCTTGATGGAGGGGAAAGGAACTGGTTGGAATAACGTGTTCCTTCCACGCGCTACGTCCATCCCGGGGAAATCCCCCCTGTCAGGTGAAAAGAAACAACTTGGACTACTCATGCATTGAAGGAAGCATGAGATCAGTCCGTTGTCTCCCCAGGTGCGGCAGAGGGAGAGCAGAGCCCAGGGTTACATAGGCAATTGGCACTGGGTGAAAAAAGGGTTGCAAAATCGTGGGATAAAAATTATTAAAGAAAAAAAGAGAATGGACTATAAGAGCTGTATGAGAATGGGACAGGGGAGGCTTGTGCCCGGAGGGGCTGACAGGACAGGCCAGGAGGCCTGCTCCTCTGATGCTGTGAATGCTGTATACTCTGTTCAACTTTTTGCCCTTTTGAATAAATCTTTGTCAATTCTTCAAATCCTTCATCCTTGTGAAACATTAATTAATTCATATAACAGCACGCACACACGCACACACTCTATCTACATCACAAAGCGGGTCCATCCATCATAATTATATCAGTCCAGTGTGTAGCTCTGTATGGACACAGCAGTGAACTGCTGATAAACAATTGGTCTCTTTGGAGAATGGAAACCTTCAGAACAACGCTGTGGGTGGACAGTAACTGAAGTAGACCTACATTTACTGTGGGGTGGACAGTTACGTTAAGTACATTTACTTGAGTACGACACTTAAAGCATGTTATTTGAGCACGCATCCTGTTTCACTTGAGAATCTCGTTGTCACACAAAAGCAGCCTAGTTTAATTTAACTCTCCCCACGCTTTGAACGTTAACGTTCGCCCCATTTTTTACAGAACCTCGATGCCAATACGGCGCTCGTTCGTTCGTTCGTCTGATGACTGTAAGCTGATGAGGGGTCGCGCGGCCGTGTACTGTTAACACATTTTCCGCGGTGATGGTGTAAAAAATCCATTATGCGTTACATCAACGGAGACAATTTCACTTCCTTGTTGATTTCCTCTGGCCCGGAGCTCTGTAGCCAGTGACTGGTCTGAATCTACGGCAACACATAACAGGCACATTCACATTCATTCTCGCATGATGCCGCCCTCTGCTGCCTGGCAGACCAAAGTGCACTATTGCACAATAAAAAAAAGAAAAAAAAAGAAAAAAGAAATGTGTCTATCTATCTACTATAACGTCGCAAAGGTAAGCCGCTTTTTGATGGCACCAGACCCAATAAATAAATAAATAATCTGGCAGTAGGAGAGTTAATTTAATAAAAGTAGCCATTGTATTACCTTAAAACAACTATCTTTTGACATGAAACCCTTGTTCTAAATTCGAACTGTGTGATATGGAGAAAAAACCAAAAATACAAAAAAACTAAATTGACTTAATTTTCTCACTTTTCTACTGCTTGAAAATCGCCGAATTATGGACTTTTCCACCAGCACTGGTCACATATGTGTCATGTAGCCACATTGTGAGTGCTATAGGCCTACCACTGGTTCATAAACCTTTTCATGTCACGGTGCAAGGTGTTGTGTGCTCCTAGATCGGCTTTGTTTTCACTAGTTTTAAATACTTTTTTCTAAATGATAAATACAAAAGGAACGGTTTTGGACATATACAAGGTTTCCACACGAAAACGACAATATCTTTCCCCCAACCGGTGGAGAAGGACCGTCAGTGAGGAGGAGGATGGATGCAGAGACAGTGAGAGACAGAGAAAATGAGACAAGAGAAACATTGGTCTGAAAGCTTCTCAAAGCTGGATGAGATGCAGATGCCTATGGAAAACCCGCATGCACATACACACGCACGCACGCACGCACGCACGCACGCACGCACGCACGCACGCACGCACGCAAACACGCACGCACGCACGTACACACACACACACACACACATGCTAGGAAAGCTCATCTCTCTCTCCTTCACGCCGACTTAAACTTTAGCTGTGAACAGAGAGCCAGACGCTTGTTACTTCAGCTCTACCCATCCGTGTGTGTGTGTGTGTGTGTGTGTGTGTGTGTGTGTGTGTGTGTGTGTGTGTGTGTGTGTGTGTGCGTGTGCGTGTGCGCGCGCACGCGCCTCTGTGTAAGTGTGTTTGTGTGTGACCTTTCCACAGTTGAATAAATTCATAATAAAATTGCCTCTTTCACCTTCCTGCCTAACGGCTCCAACGCTTTCCTTCTACAGAGCAGCGCCAACACCACTGTATCTGCATCTAACATTATTTAACTTTAGTTATGCAAGTTCTAACAGCGAATATACATTTCTTTTTGGTCGTATGAGAATTTTGTTGAATTGTTATAACAAAAGTACTTTTTTTTTCTAAGACTAGAAATGAAACTAAAGAAGCAAATCCACTTTAAAGGCCAATTAAAAGTGTGCCTGCCCACCACCACGGAGGTTGTGTTTGAACCCACCGTGGTGCAAAAGGAACTGAGGTAAAAACACTTAACTAGAAGGCAGCTGAAAGCCACATTGGCTCAGAACATGTAATGCAAACTGAAACATTCATAACAACAGTGTAGAAGAATAAACTAACTAGAACACAACAAATACAAGAAAACGCAACAGGGAGACAGAAGACGTCATGGACCACAATGTGGGGTTCAGTGTCTTACCGAAGGACACTTCGACATGCTGACAGGAGGAGCCGGGATTTGAACCACCGACCCACGGATCATTGGCCAACCTACTCGACCTCTTGAGCCACCACCACTCCAACATTAAAGCATTCATACGTTTACGTGATTTATATCTGCAAAGTAACTAGTAACTAAAGTTTTCAAAGCTTCACAGCCAAATCGCCTTCCATCGCCATTTTGAGGAGGGTGAGGCAGCCAGATCGCCAAACGTCGCCTTGGGGATCATTTTCTGATTTTTTGGGTATTTTTTGACATTTTTTGAGCTATAAATGACCATTCTAGGTTCATATAAGCTTAAGCTATGAAAATGCACTGGAAATGACATCATCGATGACGTAACCCGGAAGCTGTTTGCCCATAACAAAGCATAGGCCTTTTTTTTGCATTGAAAGCTAACGTTTTCCTTATCAAACTTTACCATATTTAGACGGATTTTTATTCGGAAAAAAGTGGCAGAGTGGTAGAGTGGTCACCCAGGAGCAAAAACGAGTGTACACGGCGTGCGCACGACGTGCACGCGCTCCAGGATCGCTCCCGTTCGTCCGGACCGGGACCATAATGGCCGCCCCATAGGCGGCCATTATGGTCCACACGTGGTCCAGGCTTGCTCCAGCCTGGAAGACCTAATCGTTGGGCACACTCTAGTGGTATAGTACGTGTACTACATTCTGCAAATCATATTATCCCTGCTGGGTTTATGTACTCATAACTTGGAAATTAATAATATTCCTGGCAGTATAGGCGCACAAGCATATTGTAAATGGCTGTGTATGTGATAAATGTAGTGAAGTAAGAGTACAATATTTGCATCTGAGATTTAAGTGGAGTAGAAGTAAAAGTATTGGAATTTGGAAACCAAAGTGTACTTAAGTACAGTACTCAAGTAAATACTTAGTTACTTTACACCACTGGTTGGTCTGGCTCCTCAGTTTTATCCTGGCCTCTTCAGTGGGCTATTTTTACCTGCTGTCCTGATCCCTTTCTCTTTGATGAGAGGAGAGTGGATTTGTAACTTTCTTTCTTTCTCGTGGGTGACAGAGAAAGGGCAGAACCACTTGTTAGCCAACGTCTGACCTCATTCCTGCACATGGTTGTAGGGGCAGAAAACTCTTATCTCTGTGTCGTGGCTTTTTGTGTTTATCGTAAATTAACGGCATACATGGTCATACTTCCTTTTACTCGTTATACCTATCCACTCGTTAACACATACAGTACTAGGGAATTTAAGCCAGTAGCAGTCAAAATCGTTAAGCAAACGGACGTCGGTGACGGGTTCCCACCCCTTTTACTGAACTCTTTGGTTCCCATGGTGACGTGTCTATGTTCGTGATGTTGTAGACGCACGTGGAAAGGTAATGATTGGGGTGTAACGATATAGTAACTGAATCGCAAAATCAAATTTAATTAGCAATGATCTACTATATCGTTTGCAAAAGCAAAATATCGTACCGTTTTGGCTTATATTGTATCGTATCGTTTTGCAATGCAAATAATTGATTGTAAGGAAACTAAGTGCTTGTGCATTGTATTTGGCAATTTTAAGAGGGGAAAATGAAAAAGAGGGGTCTAATTACCTTTCCATTCCATATAGCTACTTTTCATCATTCGTTCATGTCAAGGTTTGTCCATATGTGTTGAAATATAATGTCCATGTATTTGCTAGATAATCACAGCGTTTACTTCCATAATAATAGATTTTTTTACATGTTTTACACAGATTTCATTTCTTTGCTAAATAGTTACTATATATCATTGAATCGTATCGAATCGTATCGCCATGAATTAACCAATATCGTCCATGTATTGTATCGTCAACCGTGTATTGTGATGCGTATCGTATCGTTGTTCAAATGTATCGTTACACCCCTGGTATTGATGCTTTTGTGTGACGCTGTATAAATGATCAAGGAGGGCGTCTCGTCCTTGATCTACCATACTGGATAAACGGAGTGGCTAAACCGCTCAGACACCTCAAACAGTGGTGTCAGTTCAGAAAAAGGTAAGGTATGGCAACATGACTGGTGTCTTGCACGTGAGTGAAGTACATTCTATTTTTTTCCCCAAATATTTTTATGGTTTCTTGGGCTGGATATGGCAGTCTGGAACAGTTGTTCAGGTGCGGCTAAACTTGGCATAATATAGTAAACGTGCCACAATTAACAATAACGCATTGCACCTGTGCAGCTGACCTGCGGAACCTGGGAATATACTATTCTGTCAAGATGGGGAGAATAAAAGTGTGGAGAATATAATTATAATACCTTGTTACATTTTGCATTTGTATTTTGCATTTGTATTTATTTTAATGTAATTTAACAACATAACCAGCACAGAGAGACAAAGAGACATTCATGGATTTATATTGTAAAGTAACTTGTATTCTCCCCCCTGGACCCAGGCTAAGGCAGCTGCATACCGCTGCCATACCCAATTGACGCACCTGACCTCAAATATCAAGCGCACCTTGAACAAATTGTTTTAGCTGTCACACTTTATGCACCCAAAATGATTATGTTGTTTTTTCCTATCCCTTTTACGTTTAATGTGGTTTGCCTGGAGGTTTGGAGGTCTGTCTCCAATCAGGTCTGATGGATTCTGGCTCCAGAATCTCCACTTTGTCCTCTCTTGTTCCACGTCTGACTTTTTTAAACATTTTAGATCTCTGGTTCATACAAATTAGGTGCGTACTAATTAGCCTCGAATAAATTAAAAACTGCTTCCACCACTGGAGCCAAGTTGATGCCAAGCCCAGCCAGCCCAGGTCTGGCACCCAAGAGCACACATCCAAAGTTCAGCCTCAACTGAACACCACATTAAACCCATTTAGGCCTATAGAATTATTGAACGCTTTAACCAGAGAAAAATAGCAGATATACAAGCTCACAGCGCGGCACCGAGTGCCGCGCTGCGAGCTTGTAGATCTGCAATTTTTTGAAAAAGTCGTGAAAATGTGTGCAAATCTTTGAATGTGTGTATTTTCAAAGCGAACGTTTGTAACTCAAATTTTGCTTCTGGGTGGTCCCTGGAACTAAATATTTTGAGGGGTTGGTGGCCAAATAAATATAATTTTGGGGGTCCTTCACATGAAAAGGTTTGAGAACCACTGACATAGTAGTCTCTCAAGAACAGATTAACTGAGCTCCATTTAAGTGAAAAGGACCTTTTCTTTGACGATGGCCGGCCAGATTGCTGACATAGAAACACAGGTTTTTCAAAAAAATCTTAGAAGGATTCAAAAGACACTTATAGAATCGGGTAAAAATTCAAATTTTCATGATTTTTCAAAAATAGCAGATCTACAAGCTCGCAGCGCGGCACTCGGTGCCGCGCTGTGAGCTTGTATATCTGCTATTTTTCAATAGTTAAAGCATAAAATAATGATACACAATAATAGTGTAACCCGTTCTAGATTGGTTAAGAAACAGAGTGTGTCTCTCATCACCTCAATAAGGGACACGTCTTTTAGTTTCCAAAGAAGGAACGGTTCCATATTTCAAGAGACCCTTGGCAGCCCTAGTGGCAATATACAATTACTAATGCCTCCCCCTCCCCCTCCCCCTCCCCCCCCCCCGCTCCCACCCTTCAATCCCTCAATGCACACGTTTATTAATTCGTTCCCTCCATTCCTTCCCTGAGCAGGCAGCTTTATTAATTAGAGAGCAACCCAGGCGGTGACATTGGATCGAGGAGGGCCTCTGTGTGCAGTTCACCTCGTTAGTCACACGCGGTCCCCGGCACGGAGCTCGCTCCAGGGGCCTAGGGGGAAGGGGCCCTGGCACGCAGCTCGCTCCAGGGGCCTATAGGGGGTGCCCTGACACGCAGCTCCCTCCAGGGGCCTTGGGGGGGGATCCCGGCACAATAAAGACCCATGGCAGAGATACGCTACCACATCTGCTCTAATTATTTTAGTTTAATTGCCTCTTAATTGAATTTAAGTACATGTCGACTGACACTGTCGAGTGTGTGTGTGTGTGTGTGTGTGTGTGTGTGTGTGTGTGCGTGCGTGCGTGCGTGCGTGCGTGCGTGCGTGCGTGCGTGCGTGCGTGCGTGCGTGCGTGCGTGTGTGTTTATGCGTGCGCGCGCGTGTGTGTTTGTGTGTGACACTGTGTGCGTGTATGTACGAGCGTAGCTAATTATAACCTTCAATTAGTTCAAAATTAATGATGAAATTTGTTTTTGTGCAAGTTCTGCAGTTTTAGTTTTTTCTAAAAAGAGAAATGAACTAAGAGAGAGAGGGGGGGGGAGGTAAATTATGGCATATAATATCCATCCATACGGTGCAGTTTGTACATGAGGTCGGACATAAGGTGTGTGAACATAGCAGCAAGTATATACTGTACAATGTACTACATACTTGCGTGATATTAAAGCAGAAATAAGCCGTTTTCTGCTGACATAAGCAGGAATCATGCAATTGCTTATTTTAAAAAAAGATTTAAATTTTATTTTATTCAGGCGGCTAACAATGCTTCCTAAAGAAATGTTGTGTGTGTGTGTGTGACACTTCCTGGGGCTACAATCTGCCTCCAAAACTATTATTTTTATCTGTGAGAAGTTCTGTCATTGGTCGATTAAACTGGGTGCCCATCCAAACTAACAGACCAATCAGGACCAATCAGGCTCTTGTTCTTGTTCAGATTGGTTGACCTGTCTGTCAATCCTTTTAGCCCCAGTCGGCTGGTTCATGCACCAATGAGCTGCTAGTGACAGAGCTTCTTACAGATAAAATAATAGTTTTGGAGGCAGACTGTGGCTCCTTAGAGCCGTGTCCCAAGTCCTTAACTCAATCCTATTTCCTATTTCCTTGCTTGTATGTTAGTCCCTCCCATTGAGGAAATAGAGAAGAGGAGACGACCCATTGGCCATTTCTGATGACAACATCACAGGTGATAGGCCAACTCCCAGTGGGTGGGACTAACAGACAAGGAAATAGGAAACAAGTGAAGGAAAAAGGATTTAAGGACTTGGGACGCGGCTCTAGAAGCGCCACAGAGACTAGATTTTTTTAGGGAGCATTGTTAGCCGCCTGAATATAATAAAAAAAATACAATAAAATAAAATAAGCAATTGCATGATTCCTGCTTATGTCAGCAGAAAACTGCTTATTTCTGCTTTAAGTGATAAGTGCTAAGGTGGATTCTGAAGAGGTGACCATGGCGGAAGCCACTTTAAACCAACATAAATCCCATTCACCGGATGACGTTATCATAACATCATCGTGACATCATTTGGCTTGCAGGGAAGTTTGGGGGCCTGGAGGGCAAAGAGTTTAGGACGAGTGGATCGTTGTCCTGGGTTTTTTAGCGAGGGGTCTGTCAGCATCCCTGTGTCAGCTGATCTGAGTGAACGGGTGGGGTTGTAGGGGTTGATCAGGCTTCTGAGGTATGGAGGTGCCATATACCTTTGGCTGCTTTGAAGGACAGCATCAGTGTTTTGTATTCAGTGCGGGCCGCAACTGGGAGCCAGTGGAGGGAGCGGAGAAGGGGGGAAGTACTCGTACTAGTAATATTAGTTTTATACAGTATTATCAGGATGAGACAGTTAGACCAGTGGTTCTCAACCAGTTGTCCGGGGACCACCAGTGATCCTTGAGGGGATTACAGGTGGTCCCCAGCTAAATGATGTAAAGCTGGCAACCAGCAACGAAGAGCCGATCTACAAGCAGCCAAGCTTGTAGATTGTCTTCGGGCTGCGAAACCTGCGACACAATGAGATTATCAGCTTGACGAAAATGTCAACATGTAGAGTCATATAGTTGTAGTATTCATAGCTCAGTGTTTAATTAGTTTGTGTTTACTTTTCGTCAGCGGAAAAGAAAAGTAGTCAACCAACATTTTCATAGTTTATAAAGTTTTACCCAGAAGTTTAGTCGTAGTTTCAGACTGCGCAGAACACGGCTGAAGTGATGAAGGCCTGTCACCGTTTGTGAGTTTATTCCCCACGCTTTATTTTAATCTCATTAACACACCGATGAAACAAAGCCCTGAAGTCTGCCGGAAAATTGGTTTCTAAAAACCACGGAAAATAAAAGTCACTTTGTCTCGGATAATAATCCCATCTCTCATCTCAATGTTATCCTTCCTTCAGGCACACGCACGCACGCACAGCGCGCACATACACACACACACACACACACACACGCGCACACACACACAAGCACGCACGTGCGCACCCACACACGGCCAGATGGCCTTGCCTATAAGCTGTAAAAAAGCAGTAAAATAAAGAACAGTCAGTTTGTCACATCTTCCCAGGGAGTGACAGGTTTTGGTCTGCTAGTTTGTCTTCCTGGAGTGGCGATAAAAAAAAAAATAAAGTGCAACTGGAACATATTTTAAAGGCTCCGATTCGAGATTGTTTTGAACTTATGAAACAATAAAGGTATAGTCACATAAATTCACAGAGAGTTTGGTTCAATGGAAAAGTACAGCTATTCGGATGGTCCTTATACAGTACCTCATCATAATTCAAACATAGTTTTACTCCGATGTTTGCAGTCATTTCCAGGATAAACAAACCTAATAAAGCGCCCGAAAACACAGACAATACAATAGTTGTACAGCGGGGAGGAGGAGGGTGATGATTGTCATTGCACATGCTCTACAGCACTGATACCCAAACTCAGGCCCGCTGGCCACTTCCGACCAATCAATCAATCAATCAATCAATCAATATATATATATATATATATATATATATATATATATATATATATATATATATATATAATTAATTGTGGGCTCGCCTGAAAGGCGAGAACACTATGTTATCCTCATTATTTATATAGTGAGTTCCGCCGCATATTTCCGCCGCATATTTCTGCAGCAGACAGTACAAAGGCAGGGCCCTTAGCCAATGAGGCGCAATTGGTGGAAAAAAGATCTGGGAGTGGTTTGAGCTTCAAATGACAGTTAGAACACTGCATAATATAGCCACGTTGGCAAACATAAGAAATGAAGAACAATTTATTTGATTAAGAGTTTTTATTTTAGTTATTGTTGTGGGCTCGCCCGAAAGGCGAGAACACTATGTTATCCTCATTATTGTGGGCTCACCTGAAAGGCGAGAACACTATGTTATCTTCATTATTGCCAGACCCATGAAATGGGTAGGCCTACATAAGCAAATGTCGGTCTGTCTGTCCGGGTTTTCTATATAAAGGGTATATATGATGATGACATGATGATGACATGCCTACAAAAGGCATGATGTCATAAATGATG
>NC_137824.1:10073400-10145900 GCF_963921795.1 Nannobrachium achirus | reverse complement strand
AATTCTAATTTTCAAGATTTAAAAAAAATAGCAGATCTCGCTATTTTTCAATAGTTAAAGCATCCAATAATTTTAGGTCTAAATGGGTTAAGCTGCCTCACGCCTATGGGTCTCATGGCACGGCAAGGCTTACTTACTAGGGGTGTAACGATATAGTAACTGCACCAAAATATTGTTTTTAACTTAAAAAATCGAAGTATGTCGAAATAAAAACAGCTTCGAATCGTATCGTTTGATTTTGTATCATATCGAATCGGCAGTGCAAAGAATCGATTGTATCTTGTACCTACTTTGTACCTACTTGTGCATTGTATTTAGCATTTTTAAGAAGAACAAATGAAAAGGAGGGGTTTAATTACTTTTCCTTTCCATATAGCTACTGTACACTGCTCTATCGATAAATGTGTGTAATCTCTGGGATCATATCAAGGTGCAGGTTTGTCAATATACAATGTCCATGTATTTGGAAGATAATCACTGTGTTTACTTATTTATATCCATAATAATACATGTTTCCCTTAAAAACCTGCACTATCCACACATTTCACACAGATTTAATTTCTTTGCTAAATAGTTACTATGTCGATTTTAAATCATTGAATCAAATCGTATCGTATCGACATGTATGAACCAATATCGTCCATGTATCGTCAACCATGTATTGTGATATGTATCGAATCGCTGTTAGAATGTATCGTTGCACCCCTATTACTTACTATATACTGTATATATGTTACACAGTGACTAACATTAACATGCACTATCGTCTCTGACGGGTGGAAACCTCATATGTCGAAAAGCGTCACTTTTTCTGCTCCCCCGATAGCGATGATACGCAAGTGACTGCCACACACACACACACACACACACACACACACACACACACACACACACACACACACACACACACACACACACACACACACACACACACACACACACACGTGCGTGCGTCACTTTGCGTCACGGAATGCATTCAACGACAACGTAAATTCCCCACCACAGAAGCCGAGGGCATGCATATGTTAGCTTTGATAAGGACTTAAAATACTGGGGGGGAGGGGGGGGTGACCCACCACGGATTTACTATCTCATTAACATGCCGAGGACAAACGCACACAAACAAACACACACACACACACACACACACACACACACACACACACACACACACAGAGTAGACCCGTGTACGCACACACACACACACGCACGCACGCACGCACGCACGCACGCACGCACGCACGCACGCACACGCACACGCACACGCACACACACACACACACACACAGAGAAACAAACACACACACACACACACACACACACACACACACACACACACACACACACACACACACACACACACACACACACACACACACAGAGAGAGAGACAGACGCACACACGACACGTCACACACACGCACACACATAAAGCAGCAGATAATCACACAGAGAACACACATGTTTAATTCATGGCTTTTTAGCCTTTAACTGAAAAGAGACTTATCCACCCTGATATGTAGGGCTGGCGTGGATCACACACACAGGCACACAGGCACTTACGCACGTACACACACACACACACACACACACACACACACACACACACACACACACACACACACACACACACACACACACACACACACACACACCGTTTACTATACTTGTGAGGATATGGACATTGTGAGGATGCCAGTTTCAATTTTCTTTACCATTTTTAGCTCTCCAGCCCTGACGTAAAAAATAGCCTCTCTACGCACTGTGGTGAGCTTATAGATCTACGAGCTCACACTGCTACGTGCAGTGAGCTTATAGATCAGCTATCCTTGGTTGCACAGAGCCAGCGTAACGAAGTATAAAGCAGCCATACCGCTATAATCCTGACCCCTCAACCTAAACCAATGGATTTATGTCTTTACCATAAAACAAGCACTTCTCTTGTGAGGAGTCTGAGGACCAGGGGTGTGCAGAGAATGTTAGAGAGGCCGGGGCTGAAATGTCTAAAAGGGCCTTTTGCAGGGGCGCTGGAACTCCCAAATCCCAAGGGGAGCTGAGCCTGGAGGAGTTCATGCGTGCGGCCAAAGGCTGCACGCCGAAGAATTCACGTTTTTTATCTGGTTTTGGGTTATTTTTATTACGGTTTCGGGTGCTTATTCCCCGCACAACGGTGTAACAAGGAGCTATATAGTTACTAGTTATTTTAGCACACAGTGCAACACACAGCACGCATGCACACACTAGAGTTGTACGGTTTTTCGGTGTTTCGGTTTGATACAGTGTTATAAAATGTTGACGTTCTCGTAAGCCGAAACCGAAAACCGTCACGTGACATGTGCGCCGCTGCCGCATGTGCCGTGTTTACGGAAGCAGCAGAAATCACTCCTGAAGGAGGAGACACAGAGATAATAGTAGCAGCTGGACTGGAGGGAGACCTGGTCTCTAAAGAAATGCACGAGGCTTAGCTTGAAGCTAAACACGGTGGATCTACAAGCTCACAACACGTTGCACGGTCGACGAGCCACAAGCTTGTAGATCAGCTATTTTTGTATGCCTCTCGTCTCCTCCAAGGCTAAAGGAACGGGGCTAAAGCGCTAGCATGCTAACGATTTAGCCACGTTCCTTCAGGAGGAAAAACAACAACAAACGTAGGCTAAAAGTAACAATTATGTAACGTCAGTGAATCGATGCAGAACGGCACGCGGCTGTATGCAAGCAAATTGTCTTATATTAATCTAAAAACTTTTAAGAAGTCTTCTACTCCATCAGTGTTTACTATGCAGTGTGTGCGCTTGCCGCTTGACACAGCACCCAGTACAGCGGCGTCAATTCAGAAAAAGCTAAGGTATGGCAACATGACTGGTGTCTTGCATGCGCGCCCTCGCGCGTGTGCAAGACACCAGTCAGGTTGCCATACCTTAGCAACGGCCACGATTACAGTACATTTTATTATTTCCCCCTGTAGCCAAGGGTATGGCAGCTGCCATAGCTTGCCATACCCAATTGACACCTCTGACCCAGTACAGGCAAATGCCTCAGCGTTTGTCAATCTGTGGGTCGAGACCCCAGAGAGGTCCCAAAATGATTTTGGGTGGTCCCCAAATGATTAACTTAATGTGCAACATTGTTTTCTCACTCAACTGTAAACAAAACAACAATAATATAATAAAATAATAGCTACCTATATTATCCCGCGGGGGAAATTCAGATATCGCAGCCCAACCCAGCTGCTTTTTTTTAACATACAGTGTAGTGACAACGTAAGGACTTTTTTAACCTATGACAAATTAAATTGACTTGGGCTATTTACAATTTATTTTAGTATAGCCCAATAGTATTTACTGCATTTTTGTGGGTAACTTTTGTATCTGCTTTATAAATAAAGCACATCTATAAGATTGTAAAACCATGTAAAACCGTGTACCGGGGTTTTGGGGGGGGCCTAAACCGAGGTTAAGAAAAAATGGAAACCGTACAACCCTAGCACACACACAGTCACTCACGCACACACTACAAAATCGGGTATTATTTTTGTAACAGTTTTCTACTGTTTTTTATTCCCCATATACAACAGTGTTAGTTTGCAACAATGAGCCTATAGACAGTTTCTAGTTCTCAAATAAATAGACTTTGGTGTGCCATCAAAGCGGGATTTAAATTTGACTTCCCTTCTGACCGGAAGTGGCAAGGTGACCATGTGATTAGGTCACCATGTGATAATCAAATACCTTTTTTCAACATATTATGTATGGGGCTTTAAGCCGTGACATCATTTTGTATGCAGAGGAGAACTCTGCCCCCAGCATTTTCTGTCCCTCGCTAGATCCGAGACAAAAATAACGACTAAAGTATAATTCTAACACTTTCCTTTCAACAACAAAGAGAAGAAAAATGTGTAAATAGTAAAAATAGTAAAAAGATTCACGGAAACTGGGGGCAGAAATTCTCCTCTGCCTACAAAATGATGTCATACTTAACAGCCCCATTGTATTTATCATTTTAAAAAGGATTTAAACTAGTGTTTAAATCACAGCCGATCTGCAAGCACACAACGTCTCGCGGTGCGAGGCGTTGTGTGCTTGTAGATCTGCTGTTTGCACTACTGTTGTGTGACAGCCTTGTATGATGAAGCAGAGCTTTACTTTGCGAAGAAACAAATTCGAAACTTGGAGATACAAGATTTCTTCCCGACACTGACGATATTTACACCCCCGTGTTATGTTGGTGTGCCCATGGATTCTTGGGATATGAAAAGTGTGCCCATGCAGAAAAAAATGTTGAGAAACACTGTTCTAGTGTAGTCTTGCCAGTCGCTACGAGTTGGACTAAAAGCATGCATATACCAAACTAATTTTCTAAAAGCAAAACTACGCCGCAACCAAGGGATTTATTAGGTAGGCCCTAAAAGTATGTCCTTGAGCGCAGGGGAATTGCTTTGAGCACTACAACATGACGTGGAGTGGTTTCCGCTCCTGACCGGATCAAACCCCGAAATGGGAAGCGCTCCCAGGCTAGGGAAACAGTCTATAGGTGTCTGCTAGACACATAAACACATAAGCCCTGGCAGAGACAGGCCCAGGAGAATTAACCCATTCAGAACGGGTACACATTTTGTGTTTCATTATTTTATGCTTTAGCTATTGAAAAATAGCAGATATACAAGCTCACAGCGCGGCACCGAGTGCCGCGCTGCGAGCTTGTAGATCTGCTATTTTTTTTTTATCGTGAAAATTAGAATTTTGACCCGATTCTATAAGTGTCTTTTGAATCCTTCTAAGATTTTTTGAAAAACCTAAGTTTCTATGTCAGCAATCTGGCTATAGCCATCGTCAAAGAAAAGGTCCTTTTCACTTAACTGGAGCTCAGTTAGTCTGTTCTTGAGAGACTACTATGTCAGTGGTTCTCAAACCTTTTCATGTGAAGGACCCCCAAAATGATATTTATTTGGCCACGGACCCCCATCTCAAAATATCTAGTTCCAGGGACCACCCAGAAGCAAAATTTGAGTTACAAACGTTCGCTTTGAAAATACATATATTCAAAGATTTGCACACATTTTCACGACTTTTTCAAAAATAGCAGATCTACAAGCTCGCAGCGCGGCACTCGGTGCCGCGCTGTGAGCTTGTATATCTGCTATTTTTCACTGGTTAAAGCATTCAATAATTTTAGGCCTAAATGGGTTAATAGCATGTACATTCTTTAGCCTTTAGAGAAGTAAGAGAGCGGCCCATGGAGAATAGCATGTATATGATGTATCCTTTTAGCCTTTAGAAGTAAAGCGTTCCAGAGGAGAGCTGTGTTCCTCTCCGAGGAATAACATCCACGCAGCAAACACACAGGGAGAAAATATCATTCCAATATTTAAACCATTTAGACCTGCCATTGTTCATGCTTTAAAGGCCCGCTGACACGCACCGAAATTGTAATAGTATGATACAGTACAGTAGGTCACGTGGTCTCTCTGAAAACGGTCTGAAACAGTCTGAAGCTCATGTCACAGTGTAATCTGCCCCTCGCTCCCCAACAACAGCTGACCAGTACAGCAAGTAGTCTAAGTACAGTAAATTAATTTGATTGGCTTATAATTGCGCATTCTCACAATGACATCATAAACATATTAACTAATATTTTAAGATTACTTTTTAAAGTGACAGTATCCCTTTAGATGACAGTCCTGCTTTAACTATTGCAAAAAATAGCAGCTATACAAGCTCACAGCGCAGCACTCAAGCTTGTAGATCTGCTATTTCTTTTTTTTTTCTTTTTTTTTTTTTTATCGTGTAATGTTTAACACATCTTTGAATATATCATTTGCAACTCAAATATTTGCTTCTGGGGGGGTCCCCTGGAAGAAGATATTTTGAGATGGGACCAAATACATATAATTTTGGGGGTCCTTGACATGAAAAAAGTTCGAGAACCACTAATTTAGGAGAAGGATTTAGAAGACATTTCTAGAATCGAGTCTAAAGGCTTGCACAAATGTCCACCATTGTTCTACAAGCTCGTATGTGAGCTTGCATATCTGCTATTCTCCAATAGTCTTAAAGAGGTTCTAAGTCTGACGCGACACAGATGGGTTCCCGATCTACATGGGTTAAACATGGTTGGAAGGAAAACCAGACGGGCGCACAGCCACGGTGGCCCGGAGGGACCCTGCTGTGCCTGCAATGAAGTGCCAGGACACCGACGGCGGAGTCTGGGGGCTCCAATCCACCAGCGGTGCATCCGGCTTTGTCGAGCGTCTGTGTGCGAAACACAAGTGAATTCTGTTCCCGTGCTCTGGGGAAGGGGAGCCGGGTGGGGAGGATGGATGGATGGATGGAGATATGTGTACACGGCCAGGGGCGTCACAAGGGGTAGGAAAGTGGGACTGAGTTACTGGGGCCCAAGGTGGAGGGGGCCCTAGTAACTTTATCTATTGAAAAATAGCAGATATACAAGCTCACAGCGCGGCACCGAGTGCCGCGCTGCGAGCTTGTAGATCTGCTATTTTTGAAAAGTTGTGAAAATGTGTGAAAATCTTTGAATGTATTTTTTTAAGCGAACATTTCTAACTCAAATTTTGCTTCTGGGGGTCCCTGGAACTAAATATTTTGAGATCGGGGTCCGTGGCCAAATACATATCATCTTGGGGGTCCTTGACATAGGTTTCTTGCACACATTTTCACGATTTTTCAAAAATAGCAGATATACAAGCTCGCAGCGCGGCACTCGGTGCCGCGCTGTGAGCTTGTATATCTGCTATTTTTCAATAGTTAACATTCATGGGGGGCCCGCAGTGAATCCTTGTACCCAGGGCCCAGGATTTGGTGTGACGCCCCTGTACACGGCCCGTCAGCGGGGAGCGTCAAATTGATTCCGTAACAGAACACAATAACGCAAAGGCAAGGATTCAGATTTCAAAGCGTGAGAGATTTTTAGCACTTGACTACGGAGGAAGACTTACATTTACAAGACGATGGAAAAGAAAAACAACTGGGCATATCAACATGTTATCTCCCCGTCCGTCCGTCCGTCCGTCCGTCCGTCCGTCCGTCCCCCTCTCTCTCTCTCTCTCTCTCTCTCTCTCTCTCTCTCTCTCTCTCTCTCTCTCTCTCTCTCTCTCTCTCTCTCTCTCTCTCTCTCTGGATACTTGTTTTTAAGAAAGGACTTGAGTGTCTTAAACACACTTTCTAAGTGAACAAATTTGAAAGTGTGTTTTTCTTGTGAATATCAATACATTGCTATTGCATCTTTTCCGCCAACAGTTAAATGGTTTCCGCCAGGGCAGGAATTTCACGGAGGCCATGAAGGCCATGGCCGCCATTGCCCCTCTGTTTGGCCTTGTGCCCCTCAAACCAATGGCATGACCTGGGGCAACAGTGGCCTTAATGCCCCAGCTGACTGTACCACTTTCTCCTCTGTCTATTTCTTATCAATATGTAGACAGTACTAGACACCAGTCTCTTCATGTAGTCATGTAGACACCAGTGTCTTTTGTTGAGATTCTGAAATCTTAACTCCCCCGCGTCCCCATCTTTAAACCAATCCAGTGACTTTGATTGGTGCAGGGCTGAGCATGGATCAGATTGTAAATACCATCATGTATCTATTTCACTGCAGATTAGGTTATCATCCCTAACCCTTAAATTCAACAAATTCTTTCAGTGGACTAAAATCTTGTTTTATTTGATGGTCTTCCTGCCCTGGCATTTGGCCTTTGTGCCCTCAAAAATGGACAACACCAAAGGCCAAGTGGCCCTGCCCCTTAAATGACGAAATCCCAGGCCTGGTTTCCACAAACGGTCAAGTGAGAGTGAAAACAGCAGATCTACAACAAGTTCCCGGTGCATAGGCAGCGTTGTAGAGCAGTCAAAAAGCCACAAGGGTTTCATGTCTCTGAGATGCAGCAGAGTGAAAAAGGCATGCGCGTCCAAAATGACAAATACTCGAGTGGAGTACATGGTACTCAAAAAGTAGGTAAGTAGCCTATAGATACAGTACTCAAGTAGCTTGTTACAGTCCCTCACTGATTCCCCCTCTCCTCTCCATCTATCAGACTCCACAGAGACCTCTGACCTCCGCTCCTCTCTTCTCCGTTTCACAGACACTCTAAATCTCTGGCTCTCTGTAACCCTCTCCTCTCTCTAACCCTCTCCTCCATCCACTCTGAGACAGGGGCGTCAATTGGGTATGGCAGCTGCATACCCCTGCCTGGATGTACTCATTTATAGCACGACCAGCATCAGTTTGAATTCATGTGAATTACGTCACACTAAATAAATGCTCCTGGTGTGTGCTCTAAGTGGTTGATGACCCTCTTTCTGTCTCTCTATTCTCTGTGTGTCTGCGTGCATGTGCATGTACATATGCACGTGCGTGTGTGTGTGTGTGTGTGTGTGTGTGTGTGTGTGTGTGTGTGTGTGTGTGTGTGTGTGTGTGTGTGCGTGCGTGTGTGTGGGGCACACAGCTCAGCTCTATGGCTGCCCTAACCCTAATCCTGGGTCCAGGGGGGAAAATAAAAGTTGCTTTTAAATACAAATCCACAAATGTCTCTTTGTCTATCTGCGCTGGTTATTATGTTGTTAAATTACAGTAAAATAACTACAAATGCAAAATGTAACAAAATGGTCACTTTAACAAGGTATTATAATTATATTCTCCACACTTGTATTCTCCCCAGCTTGACAGAATGGTATATTACCAGGTTCCGCAGGTCAGCTGCACAGGTGCAATGCATTATTGTTAATTGTGGCACGTTAATAACATGCCAAGTTCAGCTGCACTTGAAAAACCATTCCAGGCTGCCATATCCAGCCCAAGAAACCGTAGAGACATGTGTAAAAAGTCGTTCTACGAAGCCGATCTACATGCTCACAACGCCTTGTGAGGCATGTAGATCTGCTATTTTCACAATAGAACCGTGTTATACAAAATGTAATGCCTCTTTTCCATGAGGACTCCCATCTTTGCCATACCCTAGCTTTTGCTGAACTGACGCCACTGACTCTGAGAGCCTCTCCTCTCCTCTGCTCCCCAAATCCAATTAGTCACAACTGAGAGGAGAGACAGACGGAAAGAGAAGGAAAAAAATGGAACTGAGAGACAGAGAGAAAGGCAAGGGAAAAGAGTGTGTGAGGACTGAAACATGACAGGATGGGAGAGAGAGAGATTTCTGTCCAAAACAGTGTATGTCCAAAACAGTTTCTTTTCCAAACCCTGTGTTCTTCCAATGGACAAAATGTAGTTATCATTCAGTCAACACACAGACAGTCAGAGCTGTTACATATTCCATTGTCGTCATATTTCTGTCATCTACTGTAAAATGTAAGGGTAACATGTCATTAGGTCGAACACCCTTTGGATCGACCACCAAACTCTAACCCAAACCCTAATCCTAACCTCAGTAAAACTATGCCTAACTCTAACCCTAACCCTAAACCTAACCTCAGTAACCGTGACGCAGGTGATTATCTAACCTGCCGACGGTCGCGGGTGATTATCTAACCTGCCGACACTGTTCGACCCAGCGGGAGTTCGAACTATGGGGCAGTCCCCAAATGTGGATGATATAAGATTTTAGTCAACTCATTATACAGTTGATTTAGTCAAGTAAAAAAATATATATATATATATATATATATATATATATATATATATGTTACAGTATGTTTGGGTAACTCAGGACGTTCATTGTAAGAGCGCTTGTTTTGTCGTTCACCACACACCAATCACCACCAGATGGCGACGACAGCCATTCACTAGTGAAGGCGCTGACGTCACTCGTTTGCGACTCTCTTTCTTTATTTACCAGCCTAGCTCGGCAGTGTTTAGCCATTAGCCATTAGCCATTAGCTCCATTGTAGTCACTTGGACAGGGCATTTATCGTGGGCTTGCCCAGGCCTTACGGCCTGGGCATAAATATAACGATTGCATTCACCACGGCTTCGTAACTCTTCGGCGCTTGGGGGCGAAGAGCAGGACCAAGGTCCGCTGGCCTTCGCGCCGCTTGCAATGTCGTGGACAATCGAGCGGCTCCGCCTGGAGGACGTTGTTGTGGCGACCGCTTGTTCCGCCCCGTGCCGCACGGCGAGTGCTCCGTTTCTCGACCGTACTGTTTCTCTAACAAACCGTGACATATATATATATATATATATATATATATATATATATATATATATATCGTCGTTGTCGGGTGGAAACCTTCTATGTCCAAAACTGTTCGTTTTGCATTTATCATTTTAAAAATGATTTAAACTGGTGAAAACAGCCGATCTACAAGGACACAACGCCTCGCACCGCGAGGCGTTGTGTCCTTGTAGATCTGCTGTTTTCACTAGTTTTGTGCGACGGCCTTGTATGGTGAAGCAGGGCTTTACTTTGCGAAGGAACGTACAAATTTGAAACTTGGAGATACAAGGTTTCCACCCGACAACGACAATATATATATAGCCTGTGTAATTTGTGTTTTGTTCAGAACACACACTTGACATTAAATGACCGTTGATGATGATAGTTAAATAAAATGGATTAAATGCGATGCATACGTATGTGACTTGTTCTGGTCCGACTGAAAGTACATTATGTCAGGAGATATTAGTCGGCCCTTGGGTGTTTTGATATTTTCTAATGTGGCCCCCTTTGAAAAAGGTGTGGACGCCCCTGCACTATGAAATAATGACACCGTATACGTCCAAAACCGCTTGATTTTATCATCAAGAAATATTGAAGATATGTTTGGTTTTCAGACTGAACAGAGAAATGCAAACTACAGAAATGTGCTCCTTGGAGCACAGCTCACCACCAGGAAGGTTAGAAAAACAGTGGATCATTTTCAAATCGGACTTAGGTCTATAAGGCTTTTTTTTTTTTTTTAAATGGACTCATGCCTAAATGGGTTAAAATCTGTACGAGTAGTAGCCTACAGCAGGGGTTTTCAAAGTGGGTGACGGGGCACCCTGGGGTGCTGCGACGGCAGTCCAGGGGTGCCGCGTGACCAGTGTTGTTTTTGTTGACGAGACGATGACGAAAATGATTTCGTTGACGCCCCTTTTTTTCATGACGATGACGTGACGTTAACGTAACGAGCTAAACATATGACGAAAATATGACGAGACGAATGTGTGTTTTCGTTGACGTAACGAAGACGAGACGAACATCTGGTCTTCGGACGACGTTAAATAAACATGCATGAAAGCCAGACAATATTATTGTAGTTGTTTCAATGGAGGAGTAGTGGCCAATCATATGGAACGTTCTAGGACGCATATAGCAACAGGCTCTGTGATTGGCTGGGATGTCGGCATGATTACACACGTGTTGTTTGTTGTCGTCAACTTTTTTCAGAAGTTAGTTGCACACATTACTGCTGGAAATGCTATTACATTTCTATTGGGATATGAAAGCTAATCATCTGATTGAGGAAAGACCTACTGTAGGTCTGCGTCATGCAGCAGCGCCGTCAACATTAATTAATAGATTTGGTCGTCGGAAAAGAAGACACGATATGGATATATTTTACAATCCAGGAAATAATGCAGGCTTACTTACGACGGAGCGGCTGCAATTCCAATCCGGTAAGCTGACGGTCCTTTTAACAAAATGATAGTCCTTACTCCTTTGCCTTGAGTCGATTTGCTTATTGACAAGTTGACAACTGTCCCATCCGTGGTCGCTTTCCTACTAATACTATCGCAACGTTTTCTATAACATCTGGTGCTAAGCTTCAGGCTAATGTTGTCTTTTAAGCAAACGTAAATTAATTGGATTGTTTGTTGCAAACTGTTGATGCAAACTTTGTTTTCGCTGGATCATGGATGTGGAGGTCGCTGTATGCGGAGCTATTATTCCCAAAGGCTAAGTTAGTGACGTAGTGGTTGTTTGTTTCCGGTTAGCGGCCGCCGACGATGCGTATGACCTGACGTCACTTGTAAATCCTTGGAACTCGGGGACGGTTCTCAGTACCGTGTGTGTGTGTGTGTGTGTGTGTGTGTGTGTGTGTGTGTGTGTGTGTGTGTGTGTGTGTGTGTGTGTGTGTGTGTGTACTCTGTAGTGTGAAAGTGCAAGTGGCCAGTTCAGTGATACCATACCAAAAAAGATGCATAGTATTCTTATATTATATTATTATATTGCCTCCTGTGTGAACTGTGCATATAAATAGGATGGGGCAGGTGTAATATACACTTGTTATTAGCCCATATACCGGTACATATTGCTTGAATCATGAATTCAATTGCACCTGTCAACTTTGATTATTTCCAATGTCTATTAAATACTTTATGTATTTATTTAAAGACACATTTTTCTTTTTGACTAAAACTATTGACTAAAACTGGACTAAAACCTTTGTGTGGGTTCGTCGACTAAAACTTGACTAAAACCTTTTGAGTTCTAGTCGACTAAAACTAGACTAAAACTATCAAGGATATAAATGACTAAAATCTGACTAAAACTAATAAGCATTTCGTCAAAAAGACTAAGACTAAGACTAAATCTAAAATGCCCGCCAAAAACAACACTGCGCGTGACAATTTGATAATATTTGGGATTTATTTGGACACTTGAAAAAATATTTAGTATCATTTTAAACTTGATGTACAAAGTTATTTTCAGTCAGTTCTAACCAAAACGTTTATTATCTCAACGTTTTCCTGACAACATAATCACTAAAATATCGTCACTGTCGGGCAGAAACCTTGTATCTCCAAGTTTCAAATGTGTACGTCTTTTGGTAAAAGCAAAGCCCTGCTTCATCATACGAGACTGTAGCACAAAACTAGTGAAAACAGCAGGTCTACAAGCACACAACGCCTCGCATCGCTTGGAGATCGGCTGTTTTCACTAGTTTAGATAATAAATATAAAACGAACGGTTTTGGACATACAAGGTTTCCAACCGACAACGCCGATATGCTATAAATATAAGGTGCTGGGAGTGAAAATTATAATGTAGGGGTGCCTCGGATTAAAAAAAAATATTTATGGGGTGCCCTGAGACAGAAAAGTTTGGGAACCCCTGGCCTACAGATGTTTGGTCTCTGTGTTGTGGTGGAATATACCAGGGCAGGAAAGATACAGGAAACATTAACACATGGGTAAAACGTGTTGGATGCACATCTTCTCACACACACACACACACACACACACACAATCGCCTAATAACATGTATCTGCGATAATCGCAATAGAGATTAGAGGTTATGCGCATGCATAAAAGGAATGGCAAATCGAGTGGCAAAGTGAGTTTAACGTTGTTTAATGTCGTTCAATGCAGTCAGATAGGACTTTTCTGTTTGGATGTATGGACTGTCAAGGCCAGTTTTTTTGCGACTCAGTAGGCGTTCCCGCAACTTCCGGGTATGAGGATGATGTCACGCTCATACCGTCTATACTGGCTCGTATTGCGAGCTAGTAAAATAACATAACTATTCATGTTATTTTGTTTCCAAGTATGAAGCTCCGCATCACATCTGCCCTGTGCAGCTTTTGTTTACGAAGCAAATAAATCGTTATTAAATCGCAATTATATGAGCGACAATGAATCGCCAAGTTAAACGTGGTAATGTTGACAGCCCTAAAGGGGGTTTCCTTCCTACCTTGAGCAGCAGGGGCCGACACTGTCATGGACAGGGCTGTGACGCCCCCGGTAGGACCGGGGTCTTCAACGGAGACCACCGAGGGCCCGGGCCATCGGCGCCGAGGTATCCCCCACGCAGACGAATAATCCTGGGATAGAGAGAGATCTCCAGATCTCCATCTCCCTGTAGTGTAGTTGATACATCCTCTTCTCCCTGTAGTGGCACATCATCTTCACCATCTCCACTGCACACAGCAACAACATCTCTTCAGCAGAGTTCCCGACCGTGCAGATCTCTTCTTCGTTGAGCCATAACCTGCATGGCTCTGACGGTGCTGTGTCACCATTATCAAACACAACACGTGACTCATGTAATAAACATTATTCAAATTCACTCAAACACAATAACCTCTATAAACAGGGGTGTCGCACCAAATTCTGTGCCCTGGGTACAAGGATTCACTGCGGGCCCCCCATGAATGTTCTTCATAGGGGAAGGAGGTTTAACCCAATTAGACTGGGAACACATTATTACGCATTATTTTGTGCTTTAACTATTGAAAAATAGCAGATCTACAAGATCGCAGCAAGCTTGTAGATCTGCTATTTTTGAAAAATCTTGAAATGTTGTGCAAGTCTTTGAATATAAGTTTTTTTTTGAAGAAAAAATATATGTTTCTATGTCAGTGGTGCTCAAACCTTTTCATGTGAAGGACCCCCAAAATTATATGTATTTGGCCACGGACCTCCATCTCAAAATATTTAGTTCAGGGACCCCCAGAAGCAAAATCTGAGTTACAAATGTCCACTTAAAAAATACATAGGCCTATATTCAAAGATTTGCACACATTTGACATTTTCACTACTTTTCAAAAATAGCAGATCTACAAGCTCTGTAAGCTTGCATATCTGCTATTTTTAAATAGCTACAGCATAAAATAATTAAGGCCCCTCTACCTTGGGCCCTAGTAACTCAGTCCCACTGTTCGCCCCCTTGTGACGCCATTAATCAACACTAAAGATAATTGAAACACCCAAATACATGGAAAATAGGAATAAAGTAGTAGACCTACAAACATATCACCAATGCGAATATCTGCTCCTCATCTCAGCAGCAAGTGATGAAATAAAACGAATTTAGCTGCACGTAATTCTTACCAAAACCCTTCACCAATAATATCTCTGTCGAGTGTTCCAGTGACCAAACCAGCATGTAAAGTACATACATGTACAGTAGAATAAAACAAAGATGTAAAACGTGTACAAAGTATCCTACACAACGAGGCAATGCGGCACCTGCGACACATCAAAGGCACATCAAAGGCTTTGCAACTGGGCCGCTTCGCGGTCTTTTTACTGACTTTTAAACTCGACATTAAACACTCAAAAACCTTCCTAAAAACCCAGCACAGTCTCTTCACATAAACACTACATGTTAGGAGTTCAGTTGGTGAGGCTTTTACGTTGTACCAACCTGGAAACACAGAGGAAACGAACCATGCACAGCAGGGATGAAGAGAAGACACTAATAAAGTATTCAATCAATCAACACTAGAGATGGGACGTTCGCGAACGAATCGAGTCATTTGAACGGCTCTTTAAAATGAACGATGGGATCCGGTTCGCAATATAGGGAGCCGTTCCTTTTGTAGCCTAAATGAACAGTTGTGGGAAAAGTACAAGCACATTTACACAGTAGAAGTTTGGAATTAAAATGTATGAGTAAAAGTACAAAAGTATTGGTATCAAAATGCACTTAAAGTACCAATAGCAGAAAGTACTCATTATGCAAATTCAATGAATATGTAGGAAAAAATAATACAAAAAAAAAAAAAAAAAAAAAAAAACATTTGAAAATAGCAGATCTACAAGCTCACAATGCATTGCGTTGTGACACATTGTGAGCTTGTAGATCGGCTATTTTCAAATGACCAAAATGTAGGCTATATATGGCCTAAATGTAAATATGGTTGAAATGATTTGTTATTATAAACACAATCTACAAAGTAGGCCTATAAGCCTAGTAACTAAAATGAGACAGTTCTGAGTTTTTTGAACGGCTCTTTGAGAGGAACGGATCCCAGAGATCCGGCTCACTTCAAATAACCATAAATCCCATCTATATGTTGTGTTTCCCAAGTCTGATCTGAGGGGGGAGGGGAGAGCAGTAAAGGAGTAGTTCACCCCCAAAATGACTTTTTTTCTATTGGTTACTCACACCATGGAGACTTGAGTTCAATATTATTATTATTTTATTTTTTGGATTTTTTTCGCATTCCTAAGACAAAAAAATATATTATTGTAAATGTACCCCCATTATTTCCGGATGGGGACCCGAATGCATTTGGGTCCCCATCTGGAATCAGTAGGGGTAGATTTATTGTAATCAAATTATTGTCTTAGGAATGGGACAAATATATATATATATATATCAAAACATCTATAGAAAAAAAGTCATTTTGGGGGTGAACTATACTCCTAAAGGAGACAACACCTGCTGCAGACACAAAGGTTGCGTCTCCCCCTAGTCTCAAGCAGTGGTGTAAAGTAACTAAGTATATTTACGAGAACAATGGCTTCCACTTTAACATTGCAACTTTTCAGGAATAGAAAGCCTGCATTTTCTATTAGCTTGGATTCCCAATCGATGATGTCACAAGAAGATGGGTTTCTGACCTGCCCACAACCCTAGCCTCTGAGGAAAAAAAGAAAAAAAGAAAAGCTATTTTTTAGTGAGGACCAATTATATGAAGATAGGTTGAAAAGTGGTGAAGTACAATTTTGAGATATTTGTACTTTACACGAGTATGTCCTATTTCCAGTACTTTTACTTCAACAGATCCAAATATTGTACTTTTACTCCACTACATGTATTTGAAAACTTTAGTTAATAGTTACTTTGCAGATATAAATTATAATATTATAAAACATAGTATAGCCTAAACCACTTTAGACCTATTTTATACCTCGGCTATATTTGAAAATAGCCGATCTACAAGCTCACAACGTGTCGCATCGTGGCGCATTGTGAGCTTGTAGATCTACTTTCATACTTTTACTCAAGTAGACCTACATTTTGAATTGTGGACTTTTACTTGTATTTCTACAATGCAGAATTGATACTTTAGTAAAATATGTGAGTACTTTTTCCACCGCTGCTTCTTGGGGGCACATGAACAAACTGTCAAAGACGAGAATGGTCCAGGGAAAAAAGAATCGCTAGCTAATTCAGGGGTGCCGTGGATGAAAAAGTTATTTACAGGGGTGCCCTGAGTCAAAAAACGTTTGAAAACCCCTTTGATCTAAGTTTAAAAAAAAATGTAGGCGACTAAATCAACAGTTGGACTTTATCCTTGCGGTGACTCTCCCCACCTCATTATAAACTGCTAGCCTGGTCGTCGTCATCATCATCATCATCATCATCATCATCATCATCATCATCATCATCATCATCATCATCATCATCATCAACTTGGACTGGTCTGAAAATGGCCAGATGGAGGAGGAGAGGAGGGGAGAAGAAAAAACGATGTTAACATCTGGAATGGATTCAAACGTGATGTCTCCCGGTTTCGTAGTAAAAAGAACATTCATCTCGGAAGGTTTGCCTCAGCTCATTAGACAAGCATCATCAGCACTGATAAGCTTCAGACGGGGCTGGGCTCGCCGACCTGAGATTACATCCTGCGTTTGGCTAATTAACGACTGCTTGATGGCTCTGAACCGCCAGCTGGAAGAGGGTTTGCCTCCACAACGCCGTCGCCGTCGGGTGGAAACCTCGTACGTTGTCCCTAAAACTACTTTTCAGGGAATGTTAAATAGGAACTCAGCCTATAAAAGAGTAAAGGACAAAGTGTTGGCATATTTTGTTCCAGGGACCCCCAGAAGCAAAGATTTAAGTTAAAAACTTGGGTCCATTCTGCATCCAACTTAACCCATTTAGGCCTAGAATTGTTGACTGTTTTAGCCAGTGAAAAATAGCAGATATACGAGCTTGTAGATCTGCTATTTTTGAAAAAAATTGTGATTTTGTTTTTTGCAAATCTTTGAATATATGTATTTTCAAAGCGAACGTTTGTAACTCAAATTTTGCTTCTGGGTGGTCCCTGGAACTAAATATGTTGAATGGGGGTCCGTGGCCAAATACATATCATTTTGGGGGTCCTTCACATAAAAAGGTTTGGGAACCACTGACATAGTAGTCTCTCAAGTACAGACTAACTGAGCTCCAGTTAAGTGAAAAGGACCTTTTCTTTGACGATGGCTGGCCAGATTGCTGACATAGAAACATAGGGTTTTTCCAAAAAACTTTAGAGGGATTCAAAAGACACTTATAGAATCGGGTCAAAATTCTAATTTTCACGATTTAAAAAAAATAGCAGATCTATTGCGCGCGGCACTCGGTGCCAGCTTGTATATCTGCTATTTTTTTAATATTTAAAGCATAAAATATTGCGTCATATTGTGTTCAGGCCTAAATGGGGGCCTCAGACCCGTTGACAAACGCCAGGGCGCGGTTTCTATACAGAACGTAAATGAAGCCTATATTACAGCAATTTCAAATCCGCCATATTTCTATACACAAGTTTCCAGTGTCCCATCGTGCATTGCGCAGAAGGTGGGCGGGATTTCCGGCTCGCAGCTACAGTACGTTGCAGCCGAGCCACCCGGGTGTGTCCCACACATAATTCTACGGTAAATTCCTGCGGAAAAACAGGTGGATATACTGTATCCGGTCCAGAAATGCTACAGGAAGTGACTCAAATCAATGCTATTGGCTGCAACCGCAGCGAGGGCGGGTCTTCACTCAGTAGAACCAGACTAAAACAAACCCTACTTTAAAACACATTTTATGTTATACTGGCGATTGAAAACATGAAGTGTTTATACAAAGGTTTACTATAGGTAATAAAATCAAGTGTAAAGTCTTCCCAAAACCAAATTGAATTTCATTGAGATAATAATTATAACAACTAGCCCTTACCCGTTCAAAGATATGAGCTCCGAAAAGATGTGCAGTGTGTGGGTTATGGGATGTGCACTGTGCACACAGTATATGAGGGATGGAAAGTAACTTTAACTGGTGCTTGATAATATAGGAGCATCAATGAAAGAAATACCCGTTTCGTTTGATGGCTACAGAGATACTGTGTACCCCCCCCCCCACCCCCCCCACCTGCACACACACACACACACACACACACACACACACACACACACGCACGCACGCACGCGCGCACACACACACACACACACACACACACACACACACACACACACACACACACACACACACACACACACACACACACACACACACACACACACACACACACATTTCAATCGTTTATTTATGTCCACATAAGAGATACAAGTACAAGGACACAAATATTACAAGGTGCTGTAAATAATGTACAGTCAGCAAATCCTGGACAAATATCCAATAACCACACACCATTCAAGGGTACATATAACAACGCCTTCGCCATATTTGGCAACTACCGATAGTAGAAGAGATTGCACAGAACTTTGCAAGCCGTTTAGTTGCTTTTTTTTGGCATCCCAAGTTGTTGGAAGCCTCTTACAACCAACCTATGTACATGTCCAAGGCTGCCAAAGATGAACACAAATAGATTGCACCTATAGCCTAGCTCTGTGATGGTTCGTAGGAGCGTCTGGTATTTAATGACTTTCGTCATAAAGGCTTCCTCCAAGCTAGAATCAAAGAGGCCATTTCAAGAATGGAAACTGATTTGTCTCCTTCATTGACAACAACATCTGGTGTATTAGCAGAGAGATGTGCAAATATTTCTGGATTTTCTGTACAGAGATGAAACGTGGAGGGTTTGACACAGGAATGTTTGTACATTCTCACAGACGGTGCAAAATGTTTAGATATGTCCTTTGTTATGAGATCAACTATTCTGTCGTGGCGTGCTATGTAAAGTCCTTTATAGGCATAGCAGCCATTCAGAATGTGTGACATGGTTTCTGTAACAAGCCCTGTGGTGTGATGCAAACAATGAGGTGCGTGGGTGGAGGGGAACCAGAGGGAAAGGTTGAGTTTGGTGGGAAGGACCTGTAACCTGGCTTTTACTGTAAAGGTGATAATGTCCTCATTGAGAGCAGTGTTCCTGAGAAATGAATGGGAAACAGAGTGATCTGCATGGGGAAGACAAGCTAGTTTCCCCTGGAGTTTGAGTCCGGTCCAGTGTTGTTGTTGCTGATGTTGGAACAGATCCAACAGGGTCCTGCGAGCACCTGTGGATGTCAACAGGCGAGTGTGTCCACCGTAGGTCACTGTAGCTCTAACAGAGGTGAGGGGGTCAGATATGATGTCCTCAGAGACCCTCACAGTCTCAGAGTCAGACAGCACCCACTCCAGTGACACTCCAGTTTGTACACACAAATCATTAAGGTCCGGCCAGTCTGATGAGACTCCAAAGCCTGGTGAGCGAGTGTCCAGTTTTCCACTGGGTTTTCTTTTGAACCCTAGGAAATGGGGCTCTGGCTCCCTGGCTATAGGGACCTTGCGTCTTCTCATATCCAAAAACAGGGAATGTCTAGCCAACTGCCTTACATCCCTATCATCATTATTCAGCATGTTCAATAGGTGGGAAACACGCATACTGACATAAGTCCAAGACACATTGGGTACACCCAACCCTCCCTCCCACTGAGGATGGAAAATGACATATGCTAATGGTGATGCGATTTCAGATCAATTGCTCCAGCCAATGAGGAGAAACGTTGTGACAGACAAACAGACACTCACTCACTCACTCACTCACTCACTCACTCACTCACTCACTCACTCACTCACTCACTCACTCACTCACTCACTCACTCACTCACTCACTCAGACAGACAGACATTCGGAAAATTATATGTTTGATTGACACCAGTAGAAGGTGAAATAGCGACATCTGTTGGGCCATTAATATAAACAGCAGCAGCAGCAACTACAACCCTGAAGTAGGCTTCATTTCCAGCCAACAAAGTTTATTTTATTAATGTAGTTATTATTTAATCACAAGCTGCTCTGTAATGCTTTGCAATGACTCAGTGTTCATAAAACCGCAGACACAGTTTCTAACTACATTTGTGTGACACTGTAGTGTGATGAAATAGGGCATTAATTGGCAGGAAAAACAAAAAAAATTATAATAAAATAAAAACATAAAACAAGTTGAAATATAGAGATTCTGCCCGACAGCAAAGAAATGTGCCCTGCTCTTCGTTAATCAGCCTCAAACAGACTCCTATCGCAGATGGTCGAATCGCTGGCTAGCCGATAGGGTAAACAACACGCTGATTGAGGGAGGGTGATAGCCGGGGAAAGCTTGGTTTACTAATGTAAATGTTATATCCAGCTATTTGGGCAACAAATATGCATTTCCCAAAGGATCCTATACGCTGTAAAAATGTTAAAGGGGTTGTACTGTACGCAATATTGTTCTGTTAAATTAGCTCTACATGCCGATAGTAATCATTGCTATGGGGTTGTTAGTTCAGTTATCCAATCAAGAGGGAGAACTCATAACAGGATGAAGTGAACTTCTGACTCCACTACATTTCTAGGAAGAAGTGGAAAAAGTATATAGTATGAACTAACCACACCCATTTCAAAGATAGTGAAAATAGACAATCAACAATCTTATAGTTATTGGCCATTTTCACCCGGGGGCAGTATGTGTTAGCGCCCCAGCCTGTGAAGCCCAACAAACCCACGGTGAGGCCTTTAGGAGGGCCAGTCAAGCCGCAAGCGGAGCCTGCAGCACCATGTGGGCCAGGTGGAGCCTGTAGTACCATTGCGGCTCAAGACAGTGGATGTGTGTGTCTGTGTCAGTGGGTGTGTTACGGTTTACACACACACACACACACACACACACACACACACACACACACACACACACACACACACACACACACACACACACACACACACACACACACAGTTTAATTTGTTAACTATGAGCTCTTTAGATTACGGCATAAGTAGATAGTGTTGGTTCAGCATTTCAGGGACTGTGTGTGAGTGTGGGTTCCTTTAGCGGCTGTGGTTCTAAATGGACACTTGTTATGGTCTGTAGTAATCCTGACAGTGAAACACATGGAACCAAATGGACCTGTACAGGTCCGTCAGAATATCCCTCATTCATTCTAGACGTTGTGGTTGTACTTGGGTCGCGGCTCGCGCAGAGACGCCTGAACCAACCTGAAACCCCCCAAGATATGCGCGCGCACACGCGCATGAAGGGGGGCACATGTGGAGGGGGGGCCCAGCTCTTTGATCTTGACCCCCTTCCCAAAAATATTCACGACGGCCCTGCAAGAATCCACCGCTCCAGAATGAAATGTCTGGTACTGGGAGTCTGGTACAACGCACAGGTCCTGGACCTGGTGAGACGTAGAGGGGCCCGGACGGGAGTCAATCCACAGAGCCTAGTCGTTCCATGTGCCAGATTGCCCCTCCCAGTCTCAGCAGAGTAGTTCTGGAGCGGCGGATTGTGTGGCCCTGTCTTTCCTTAACTCTTATACTGCTTTGGACGTTCCTGTTCGCCCCAATTCTCAAGAGACCTCCGCGCCAATACGGCGCTCGTTCGCGTTCGTTCGTTCGTTCGTTTACCTTGTTGAAGCTGATGAGGGGTCGCGCCGCCGTGTACTGTAAACACATTTTCGGCGGTTATGGTGTAAAAAATCCATTATGCGTTAACATCAACGGAGACCAATTCACTTCCTTGTTGATTTCTCTGGCTGTGAGGCTCTAGCTGTGGCCAGTGACTGGTCTGAATGCACGGCAACACATAACAGGCAAATTCACATTCATTCTCGCATGACGCCGCCCTCTGCTGCCTGGCAGACCAAAGTGCACTATTGCACAATCAAAAAAAAATAATAATAAAAATAAATAAATGTCTATCTATCTACTATAACGTCGCAAAGGTAAGCCGCTTTTTGATGGCACCAGACCCAATAAATAAATAAATAATCTGGCAGTAGGAGAGTTAATAGGACTAACCGTGGGTCTAGGACGTAAGTCGGGACTCGATCAACCCCGGCTGGGTCACCTGGATGAGGGGTATGATGTTGCGAGACCCGAAACCCTGATGAGTTCAGGCTACATCACTGATGATACGTCCCAGGTACATCATGTGATGTTGTTTTTGTTACACTTCACACGCATGTGATTTTTAAATATATATCTTTAATTTTGATACAGCAACATTAAAAAGGAAATGTACTTTGTGTATTTATGTATTTTTAAATGCATGCATGTTCTGTTACATATTGAAGTACTCCAGTACTTTGACTCGACTACAAATGTGACATGAGAGCAACTTTGTTTGTATTTGACTAATGTTTGACCAGTGTGTGTGGTGGTGTGTGCGTGCGTGCGTGCGTGCCCTTGCATTAACACCATAACTGACGAAGAGCCACTGCACACATTTGATAAGTAAAGATTTCTTGAAACACAATTATTACAAACTTAGAAAAACCTCCGAGAGACGAAGCCAAAACTCCTGCAAATGTTATTTGTTGTGTACATATTGATCTACTGGAGGCACAGAGTGCTCCAACCACTGCAGAATGAAAACCACAACAAAAAAAAAACATTCAGCTCTGAAAACACAACAAAACTAGTTTTATTGTGTGTCTCACTCAACGGCGTCCTCAAGCAACTGGAGGCTCTGTTTGTTCCAAGAGCTATAATGTGGGCTCCACAATGTTCTCTGTTTAGAGATCGATCAAACCCAGCCTATGGACAGAGGTGGATTTGTGTCATCTCACGCTTTGAGGAGACAGCTGTGTTTTCCTGTGAGAGAAAATTACTTTGCTTTTCTTTCCCCTCATCATTTCAACAAGTGTTGATTTCGTCGACTAAAACTATGACAAAAAATGTTTGTTGACTACGTTTTTTTTTCACTTAAAAAAAACCTAAATAAAAACGAAACTATGATGACTAAAACTAAGACTAAATATATTGACAATTTCGTCAACAAAATAAAAACTGGACTAAAACGTTAGGGAGGGACTAGAGGAGAAGAGAGTTATTTTATGTTTGGTTGCTCTCAGGTGTTGCGTGCTGAAAATAGCAGATCTACAAGCTCACAACGCGTCGCAGTGTGACACGTTGTGAGCTTGTGGATCAGCTATGCAGCACGCAAACCATGAGTAAAATCAGTCATTACGAAGCCATCAAGGCCTGCCAAAATACATTTTTAGTTGAAAAGACTATGACTAAAACTAAATCTGTGCTGTCAAAAACAACACTGATTTCAACGTGAACACAGCACCAGCCTCAGTTAGGGCATATGGGTATAAGGCCCTGTGCTGGCCGGGTGCTTTACCATAATACTGCCATTAACTCATTTAGTTCTCCAGAAATTAACGGATTAAAATGTCCAGTGTGCCTCCCGCAGGCTGCATCCACGACCGTTGTCTTATTTTGAAGGCCAGAAGTCCATAGCGTAAACACTTCCGGTTTGACGTCATCACGTCCTTCACCGGAATCGCTCGTCATCAACATACTGTTGTGTAATGGCGGATCGGTGCTTTTCAACATGTGTTATATAAGCAAGAATCTACTGCCATCCTCCCTTTGAAAGTGTTGTTTGGAGATAATGGACATTAAAGATGAGATTCCCCGTCTGCCTCAATGTTATGGGATTACTATTTTGTGCTCGTGGATCCGTGATGATGATGAATCGGCGAGGGCGATCGTGTCAGGACTTTCCGCGCACCAACAGGGTAGGAGAACCGGCGTTACAGTAATAGAGTACTTTTCACGAGTATACTCGGGATCGGCAGCATGTGCTACTCGAGTATTTTTCACGAGTATTCTCGGGATCGGCGCTAATTGAGTTTAAAAAGTAATTAGTCACGTTAAAATATGACCTAATGAGAAACTTAAGTCATTAGATTACTTTTAGATCGCTTTTAGGTTATCTGACGATTAAATCCTCTTTGTGATGTCTTGAGCAACTTGGCTATGACAAACACAATATATCTCCTTCATAGTGCTTTACGATTATATTTGGTAAACAGAGAGTGCCTGCTATTTGGGTTCTCACAAAATGTTGTGGAACTGTGTGCTTGGCTTGGAGTTGGATCCAAGTGGAACCAGCTGCCATACACTTGCTGTCCAGCATAATAATCCGCATCCATATCTGGGAGGGGAAAAAACACTAGCAGAAAATAGCTATTTGACAAGAAGTGAGCTATATTTTCAGAGCAAAAACAGAAACTGGATCAATGGTTGTACTGGCCATTTTGTACTAATGTGGTTTAGTATTTGACCTGAAAAACGCTGCACGCACAATGGGCACACGTCGCGTGCACGGAACTTCTGAAAATCTGGTAAATACCGGAGGAAAAAAGCTGTGGCAGTAATCTACACTAGTAAGACGCCTCAGCGCGAGGTCGCGCCAATTCTTGGCCATCTGGCCAGTGATGTATATCGGACCAGTTACCTATATATGGAGATCCCGGCCCATATATGGAGATCCTGTACTGTATAGGTACATCCCTTTTATGCCCATACATGGAGATCGCTGTCTGAACCAGCCACACAGATATGGCATTCCCATATGAAGTTAGATATGGGCTTAATATTGATGACATCAGGGATCTCCATGTATGGGCATAAAAGGGATTCTGTTAGAGTGGTTCCCATGACATCACAACATACAATCCCTTTTATGCCCATACATGGAGATCCCTATCTGAACCAGCCACACATATATGCATGGGCCATGTCTTGGCCATCTGGCCAGTGATGTACTGTATATCGATGACATCAGGGATCGTATATGGGCATAAAAGGGATTCTGGGGAATACCCATGGACTTTTACATAGGTGATGTCACCTGTGATGTTACCTGTGATGTCACAGTGATGTGTCAAGGGAACCACAGTGACAGGCGCGACCTTGAGAGATACGTGGACAAGAGGTGCTGGATGTGTCATCACAGTGTCATCATCAGAGCATGATGTCAGAGCAGCAAACCCATAGACCGTAAAAATGTGTGTACACACACACACACACACACACACACACACACACACACACACACACACACACACACACACACACACACAAACAGACAGATAGACACACACACGGAGACAAGCTGTGACATTTCTCATGGTAAACTGCGATCTTCGGTCGCAATTAGTTATGGCAAAAACTAAGGCACTCACTGGTCTCTCAGTACAGCGGCCGGCCACCCCGGGGTCAGCATTAGATCCAAACAGGCCTATAGAGGATCACAAGGAAAACATTTTCCTCTGGCAGTTAAAGGATTTGAAAACTGTTCATTTTCTTTTTTCCTTTTTTTTCCGGAGAGTGCAGCGGAGCGACAGAGCGTGACAGCGGTACACACAGCCGTGCGGCCAGGGGTGTCGCACCAAATTCTGGGCCCTGGGTACAAGGATTCCCTCACATTTAGTGCTTTAACTATTGAAAAATAGCAGATATACAAGCTTGTAGATCTGCTATTTTTGAAAAAAAATTTGAAAATATGTGCGCAGTCTGAATATTTCAAATCATTTTTTTGAAAACCTATATGTTTCTATGTCAGTAGTTCTCAAACCTTTTCATGTGAAGGACCCCCAAAATGATATGTATTTGGCCACGGACCCCCATCTCAAAATATTTAGTTCCACACGGACCCCCCAGAAGCAACATTTGAGTTGCAAATGTTCGCTTAAAAAATACATATATTCAAAGATTTGCACACATTTTCAGGACTTTTCAAAAAAAGCAGATCTATAAGCTTGCAGCGCAGGCTCTCGGTGCCGCGCTGTGAGCTTGTAGATCAGCTATTTTTCAATAGCTAAAGCACAAGATAATTAAGGCCCCTCCACCTTGGGCCCTAGTAACTCAGTCCCACTTCTCCCCCCCCTTGTGACGCCCCTGCGTGCGGCCCACGGACCACCAGTCTCATTGTGTCCCCTTCATTGTCCCCATCCAACCTGTCACCCTCTGGGCGCCCAGACGGAAACAAACAAACACACAAACACACACACAGAAAATGCAGGACAAGAGAGGAGAAAGGGGAGAAAAGGGAAGTGATGATGAGAGCGATAGAGTAAATTGGAGAGGTGAAGAAGAGTGGCAGGGAAGAGAGAGATGGGAAACTCTTTTACTGCCAAAGCTATCCACCTGTTTCCGTGGGATTATTTGGACCCAGGGGCTCCCCACAAAGGTAGTAAAAGAGGCCCCCCCCCCATGAGCGCGCGTGAAAAATAGGTATGCGTGAAAAAACAGTATGCGCGCGCGAAGTGCAGGAATTAAAAATACCACCCTCCAACTCAATACCTATTCTGAAAAAGTGATGATTTAGCATGACAAGACAATGAACTTGACAAGACAATGAAGAGCAGAGGCAGAGGAAGGCTATTTGTTGTCATTATGGTTGGTTTTAAATACCTAACCACAATCATTTTGGATCTATTTGATCAATTTAAGAAGAGTACAGTAAGGTAATCAAAGGTATATAGAGTAGGCCTATATGTATATTTGTATACAGGACATATTTGATGCAGGACAATAATTATTTGAATAACAATAAGGGAATATCAGTGAATAATAATACTTTAAAATGATGTTTTTACAATTCCTTTTTAATTATTATTTTTCAAAATGTAGATAAAATTAAAGCTGCAAGCAGCAATGACCGGGCCCTCGAAGCTCTACCCACGTCACAAGGGGCAACAGCCAATCAGAAGAGGGGACGGGACTAAGTTAAACCAATTAAGGTGAAGGACTCTTAATGAAGTCATATGACACCAGCCACAAGTCTGTACGACAAACGGTTCATGAGATATATAGGCACTTCCTGTTTGGCGAAGGGCACTTCCTGTTTGGCAAAGGAAGCGCCAATTAAGGTTAAGGACTCTTAATCAAGTCATATGACACCAGCCCCGAGTCTGTACGACAAACGGTTCATGAGATATAGAGGCACTTCCTGTTTGGTGAAGGGCACTTCCTGTTTGGCGAAGGAAGTTTGATCTCTGTGTGAAACCTATTGACTCCAGTGAGCAGTTGGTCAATTCTTTAAAGAATCATAACTTTTGACAGGAATGGGCTAGAGACTTACTTTTTTTTCTAAATGCTCAGAATAATGAGCCCAGCAGGGGGCCCCCTCTGCCTAGGGGCTCTACGCAGTTGCGTAGTCTGCGTAGAGCAAATGCCCGCCCCTGTTTGGACCACACTTCCGGTTTAACAGCAGACATACAAGCTCACGTCGCGTCGCAGATGCAGCCCGTTGTGATCTTGTAAATCACACTCGGCTGCGGCGCCGGAAGCTCGGTACAACGTCTGCGCAATGCACTATGGGGCGTTGGAAACCCGTGGATAGGCTTTTTTTTTCGCACTGTAGGTCGCACTTTACTATGAGAACCGTCACATCTTGACCGTATCTGTACGTATGGGTAACACTGCTTTTTGTTGATTGACTATAACGTTCCGACATCACTCTCTGATATCACTGTGATGTCAGGGGAACCAAATCCATTGTATTGCCATATATGGAGATCCCTGTGATGCCAGGGGAACCAAATTAGGGGTGGGCGATACTGGCAAAAAGCATTATCACGATATGCTTCATGCAGTATCACGATACACGATATTATCACGATACTGTTTTATGCGAGTTTTTAGGTTTATTATGATTATTAGACCCACACAGATATTCTATAGATAATCTATTCATTTTTATGCTGCAGATAGAAAGATAGATAGCCTAATCTATGATTTTTTAATGATAACATTCAGATTTTTGATTAAACAATTATCATTTTTTACCTCAAAATATTTACTAGTTGGTGTGATGATGGTTCAGGTCATTCAAATGGGTCCCAGAAATGTTTTATGGGTTCCCTTAAAATGTTTTTTTGAGTGTTGTGAGCTTGTAGATCGGCTATTTTCAAAACAATTTGGCGGGACCTCTCTGGGGGTCTCGACCCACAGGTTGACAACAACCCATGCCTTACCATTGAAACTTCAGGGAAAACAAATTACCTTATGACCAACCAAAGTCAGGAGGTTTGTTATGATACACGCTTTCTTTTTAGAGAATTACTCACTCATTATCATCCTAGCTTTTAGCTTTTCTACTAACAATAATGGCATGGTTTTATAACTAAGCCAATTATGTAATAGACGCGATTTCACCGCGAGACGCGACGACACACGCATGCATCAATGGTGAAAACATAACAAACAAAGCACTTTACAAATCGCAGCAAAAAGCTACTTGTTTGTAGTTAATAAAAACAGAAGCATGGATTTACAAGGTGATCTAAATCATCTCATCAATACTGCCAGAGTGGAGACTCCAGCACAGCTTTGCAAGCAGTGAGATGGCTGATAGCGATAGCAGGACGGATAAGTACAGTAGTTTGCGTCCTGTTAGTTTAATGCATCCATTATGAAAAATATGCTCCAAAGAATGCAGGCCAAGCTGCATCCCTGCTTTACAAAGTCCCGTGAAAGTGAAACTAAATCGTGGGCCAGTGTGCCGTGCTGCTCGGTGCTCCTCAGCTCCTGCACACAACTCAGTCAGTGCTGTAGACACTGTGTAGCCTGTCTGCGTGCTGCCCGGGGGAGGGGCCGTGAAAGCAGGGGACAGATCCCCAAGCTATACGACACGTTGAGCCGCGACACGTTATAGCTTGTAGATCTGTTCTTTTTGGCGAATTACACCACCGTACTATAGAAGTATAAATTAAGCAATCGAGCTGCGACTCATGGAACGTGCACTCGCTGTATATCCAGATTCCAGAGCCTTTTCTAAATGACTGTTTGTATCACGAGAGAAACGATATTCTGAAATGGCCTATCGTGGCAAAGCTGTATCGCCGAGACGATAATTATCGTCATATCGCACACCCCTAAACCAAATCCCTTTAATGCCCATATATTGAGATGCCTGATGTTATCAATATTAAGAGAGGAAAATAGAGAAAAATAAAGAAATCTCATCAGGAAGAAGATCCAAACGGATCGAAACGCTGAAGCAATAAAACAGAGCTGAGTATTCACCAGTGTTGCAAACTCTATTTTTCTCTTGTATTGCCGTTTGTCCTAGCCTAGTTCCAGACCCTGAATGGCTAGCCACACCCCTTTAAATTTTTGTTTTTGGCGATTCAGGGGTCTAGCATTGGTCTCATTGAAGACTCCTTCCTCGTTCGAAAATCCGTACGGCGAATCAACGTCGTGAATCAGCGTCTTGTGATCAGCGTGGGTGGGGGTTTCCTAGAACTCATGTGCGTTTCCAAGTAAACTAGTGCCGCCGCCGTACCGTACCGCGCATCACGTCGCGGTAAAATGCGGTAAATTGTGGTAAAATGCGATCGTATCGATCTCGCTATGAAACACCAGTAGCAGGCATGTTATGTTGTGTTTGATTACTAATTCACTAGCCAGCCACACATAACAACACTACGAACCAATCGCAGAAGGCTGCCTCTTTGGCAACGCCCATCCTTGAAATTGCCTTAGATCAGAGCAAGTTCACACTGAATAATGGAGTGAAACGAAAATGTCAATTCAGGCTGAGTGTCAGGCTACGTTTGTCCAGCACCTGGGCCAGACACTGGCGTAGCGACCCCCCGCCAGGCCCCAATGCGAGGTTTTCACCAGGTTTTCACCCCTGAAAGGGGCGGAGGCTGAAAAAGCTGGCCTGAAAAACATCATTTGGTTTCCTGTTGTCCTTGCATTGTGTCAGTAGTTGGTGTTCTAGGCTCTGGGCTCTGGGCCATGTCTGCTTATAATAAGCAATTTGTGTCTATAAAAATAGTATAGTTGCTTATTGGGCTTACTTTCTAATTAAGGCCCCTCCACCTTGGGAACCACTGGTTTATATTTTTTAAACCAGTGGTTCCCAAATCTTTTCATATCAAGGACCCCAGTTTAACATGTTTGTCCACAGTCGCAGACCCCCATCTGAAAATATTTGGTGCCAGGGACCTCCACACAGATTTATGCTGTTAAAATGTTTCAAAAATATTCAAAAGTCTTTTTTTTTCCTCAATATTTTTTAAATAGCAAATATACAAGCTCACAATGTGACACATTGTGAGCTTGCTGAGCTGTTTTCTTTGGCAAAATCTGGCAACAGACAATTCCGTGTCACTTCCTTACTTGGGAGGAAGTGAAAAGATGTTTTTTTGAAGCAGCACAGAGAAAAACTCTCTAGCGCCCTCTGTAAAAGAAAATGGCAGCCTCCATAGAGAGGGCCAGGAATATGGTGAATAGCTCCGCCCCTGGGGCCAGAGTGGATTTGTGCATGCACAAATCCACTCTGTTATCAATATTAAGCCCATATCTGTGAATGCCAATATATAATCACTGTGATGTCAGGGGAACCAAATCCCTTTTATTGCCACGGTCATTATTGGACCATCACAAACATTTGTGCTTCTGCTTTTGTTTATTACATAATGTGCCGTTAAACATAATCACAGGCAAGGAGGACACACGCACGCACATGCACACAATAAATAGTACCTATTTACTGTACATAGCCAGTACATACGGTACAGTGCATATAAATAGTATCTATAATTATACAGTATAGAACTCTGATTAGATGTTCCGAATTACAAAACTGCTAGCTTAAGTGGCGGTGACTCAAGAGGAGTGGACGCACGCACGCACGCACGCACGCACACACGCACACACACACACACACACACACACACACACACACACAGAAACATACAGGGACACAAATAGGGCTGGCTTGGTAACGACATTTTGTTATCGCGGTTACCGTCTTCCCATTTACCGCCGGTATTGCAGTAATTAGGGGAGAGCCTGCACGATTGTAACGTTTTTCACATTTCAATATTTTACTCAGAGATTATTTTACCTACATATGTAATATTTTCAGGCAAAGGACTTACACATGTCTGCTATCATAAACCACTTCAAGTTTTTCATTTGATAAAACAGGTCATGAGTTATTAAACCGAGAGTGGACGCTGTTCCGATGTTACATTTGAAGCCCACACAGGATTAATTGTAACAGCATGATTTACAAATGTAACATAGCTAAAGAACCTTAATAAACAAATATTGGTTTGTTTAACCCTTAAGTGCTGTTCGGGTCATTTTGACCCGTTTTACATTTTCATTTGGGAAAAAAAGGTAGAAGTTTACATTTTTTCCACCTGAAACTCACTGGCCTTAAAGATTCTTCTGAGATGAACATGTAAAAAAAATATTTTTGCACTACACCCATGCTATACCCCCCTCATATTTTTTGAACCTTTAGTGCTGTTCGGGTCATTTTGACCCGGAAGCACAGATGCACAGAAATACACAGTATTATCCCAAAACACAGACACACAGTCACCCCCACTTCTAACACCCCCCTTCCGAAGCCCCATTCCGAACCCTCCCCCCCCTCCCCTACACCCCCCCTCCCCACAACTAACCCCCCTCCCCTGATGCACAGAAATACAAGGAATCATGTACAAACACAGATACACAATCACCCCCTAACCCTTGAACCACAAGTATTCAATTAATGGGCATATTGGGGGGGGGGGGAGTTCATAAAAACATTGATTTACATTTTTTCCTATAAGCATGAGCAATATTGCCCAGTATTAAATAAAGTAGTTTTTTTACATGAATTTCAGCTAAATCAGTAAAAACGCCTAGCTCTTTCAGTGTTTAATGTGTTAAAGCAAAGCAGAAATGCAAACATTTACCTATATATCATATGAATTGTTTGGTATTGAGTTAAAGTCAATGTATCATGATGATTTGTTGAGTTAAAAGTTATATTAGTGTTGTTTCTTTTAAACCAAATATCCCCCGGGTCAAAATGACCCGAACAGAACAAAGGTGTAGTGAATCTGAACAGAACTTAAGGGTTAAATCAATTATATTTCATTCAAGCAACTCTTTTACATTGTTTTCATACCAAGGGTGTGATAAGATACTATATCATACGTTAGGAAAATATTAAATATTACAAGATGTACCAGTTTAAGCGTTTGAGTGAATTCCATGGGAAAATACATTGATTACCTAATTAAATGTCAAGTTTGATTAATGCAACATGTTATACATCCCTAATCTGACTTAAAATACACTGTAATTGAATGTCAGCTGGCAGAACACAATATTGGCCAATATGTCAAATATTCCAATATGATATTATCATGTTAATTTGGCACCCCTGCTTTGACGTTGCCTACAGAACAGAACTAACATGCATAGCAAGTTAAAACGATGTAAACTAATGAAGAACAGATACATGCAGACAGACAGCCATCTAGATTTTATCTCAGCAACATTAAAGAAAAGATTTGCAGACCAAAGATACTCAAGGTGAAATCTTTTACGCATTTTGAGAAATACCAGTTTTTCTGCAATAACTCGGTCTAGGCTGGAAACAAATAGTTCTTACTTCCTGGAGACGTTCATTACGGCCCTGGTCACATACTGTTGCGATGACGTCATGATGGCATTGACCAATCAGGAAATAATGTGCTTGTTACAGCTCTCCCCCCGCACCCCGTATATATCAATTAAAGTTCTGCGATACGCCAAAATATTCCAATCATCTGCCCAGAATTTGCCGCTCCACAGCCCGAGTTATACATCCCCGTACAGCACAGCGGGTCTGGCTTTGAAAGGAGCAGATCTACAAGCTCACAACACGTTGCATCCACGACGTGTTCTGAGCTTGTAGATCTCTGCACTGTCGGGTTACTATAGTAACGTTACTAACGTAGGCTACAGGGGCTTTTCAGCAGTGGCGTCAGTTCAGAAAAGGCTAAGGTATGGCAACATGACTGGTGTCTTGCACGCGCGCGAGGCACCAGTCATGTTGCCATACCTTAGCAACAGGCACAATGAAAAGTACATTTTATTATTTCCCCCTGTAGCCAAGGTATGGCAGCTGCCATAGCTTGCCATACCCAATTGACGGCAGGGTATTGTTGGTCTTTGGGTTCCTCCTGTTCATCAGAATTGTTCCTGGTGCAGTCTAGAGAGTTCATCTTCACCTGAAGTCTGGAGTCCACAGTCAGTTCTGCTTGAGGTGGAGCCACTAACTGCTTCAATGATTGGCCAAAGAGGAGAACAATAGAACCATCTGTCCACCAATCACAGCCTCACTCACTCTAGGCTCAGCCTTCCCTTCAACACTGCTTTAATTTCATTGTGTGGACATTGGTCAAATATGCCAATACCAGTAAAAATGGAAAGTTAGGTACAATGTTAATACATTGATATAAACTTAATTAAAAGCTGGCAAACACGTTGCTAGTTGCTACTCATCACATTCACAACACCATACAATGACCTAAAAAATAAAACCAAACATGAATCTGTCTTAATTGATGTTACATAAATAAGATTGATGAAGTTGGATCTGCTTTATGTCTGAAGAGAGGTAATTGAATAAATCATTAAATATAAATAGGTTTACCTTTATTACATTATTCAGGTAAATAAAGTGTTAGATGAACTATAGAGAACCAGTGGAGAAAAGCTGTTATTAACATTAGACAATATTCATACAGGATTTAAACAATCAGCATTTGATGTATTTAACACATTAACTGTTGACTGTTCAAACTGAACGAATGGCTGTTTGATAACAAGACAACATAACTGTGTTATTTTTACAACATTATAAACTAGATTATCCCATGTTAAATGAAGGAGGACAATTTCCTTGATAGATGACATTTACACCTATTTCACTTCAGAATTTTAGGTGAATGATAGACAATGTTCTGTTTACTCATATGTGACTAAAGTGTGACTTCATGTCATGTTTCCTCTGAGGTAAACTGTCTCAGGCTTTATAGATGTGTGATGTCTCCTGAAATGGAACACTAGATATGTATCAAATCACACATACTGCTACAATGTTTACAACCTCCACCTTATATAATATTGTAATGTAATGTTAAGGCAGTGCATGCTGTTGGAGGCACAGCTGTGCTGTTGACTCCTTGTATTTTACATCCATGTCTTGGGAATGCAAATGTGATATTTATATAGAACCCAGTGACGTAGCTGTTAATAGCATCAGCCAGTAGCAGTAGAATCATTTAGAGAAGCTGAATGTAAAATAAACCAACCAGACCATGTCAGTAATTCCACCAGTGTAAGACTGATTCATTGCTGGGTGGGTGTGAGGCTTTGTAGTGCATTAGGATGGTGGCTCATTGTCATTAAAGGACAGTCATTGTGTTGTGTGAAGAGAACAGTAGTGTGTAATGATGATGGCTCATTGGTCAGTGATTGGTCTATAGCTTTTACATTCACACATATTGCAGTCGGTGAACATAACAAAGGCACATCAAGTAGGTTAATTAGGTACTAATAAATAACAACAGACAGGAATGTATCTTAATTCAACAATGTTTATTAAGTTCAAGCAGAAAAATCCAACTCATTCAGCAACTTATTGTGTTCACAAAATTGTTAGTTGCCAGATTGTTCCAAATGCCAGCGGTCAACGAGAAACTTCAAAAAATAAAAATAAACAATTCAAAAAGGGTTGCTCAGTAAACACATATCTGCACCAGGCCAGGTGGTCAGTTTCAATTATGAATGATGCATCTATGATGTATGCCATGTACTCTGGCTCCATTGACCTTAGGGTAAAAAAAAGTATGGTGGGCCGGTGATCAGTCCAGCAGACACACAAAGAGAATATAAAATGAAATAAAACAAAATCTCAGTCTTGTCATCAGCCCAGCGGGGATAAAACTAGAAGAACACAACAGCATCACTCTATACTTGTTGCAGTGGTCATGTGGATGTTCTGATGTGTTTTCAAAGTATCCTTTCAAATGAAACTCTTGTCACAATGTTCACAGTGACAGGGTTTCTCTTTCATGTGTGCGCTCATGACGTTGTAGATTCTGTGATGTAGTAAAACTATTTCCACATTGACTACAAGGAAAGGGTTTAAATCCTGTGTGCACCAGCTTGTGACAATTTAAATGAGCTGATCGGCTAAAGGCCTTTCCACACGTACTGGTCACACTGATATGGTTTAATTCCAGTGTGAATTCTCTGGTGCATTTTAAGGTTGGTTATTTGAGCAAAATGTATTCCACACTGATCACACCCATAGGGTTTCTCACCAGTATGGATTCTCTGGTGTTTTATTAATTCAGCATGTGTCTTAAACTTGCTCCCGCACTGGTCACAGTGGCATGGTTTTTCTCCAGTGTGAATTCTCTGGTGTGTTTTAAGGTGGGATATTTGAGCGAATTTAATTCCACACTGATCACATCCATAGGGTTTCTCTCCAGTATGGATTCTCTGGTGTTTTACTAAATCGTCACTCCTCTTAAACTTGCTCCCACACTGGTCACAGTGGTATGGTTTAATTCCAGTGTGAATTCTCTGGTGCATTTTAAGGTTGGTTATTTGAGCAAAATGTATTCCACACTGATCACACCCATAGGGTTTCTCACCAGTGTGAATTATCTGGTGTGTTTTAAGGTGGCTCTTTCTAGTGAAGTGTTTCCCACACTGGTCACAGTGGTATGGTTTTTCTCCAGTGTGAATTATCTGGTGTGTTTTAAGGTTGCCCTTTGTAGTGAAGTGTTTTCCACACTGGTCACAGCTGTGGTGTTTAGGTTTAGCCAAGCTTCTTTGTTCATTTACTGCTGGTAGGACAGGGAAGCCAGAAGGAGGATGCAACACTGGATTGGAAACAAACGACAAGGGGAAGATAGTTGAGAAGTTGAAAGGTGTAATGGTAAGACTTTACTTAAAGATCTCACATTTGTAATGCATATCATGTGCTTATAGGACATTATAACCTGTGTTATGAATGTTTATAATCATGTATGACAACACTGTTTATAATGCATTATAAGTGCTGGTCATAATGCATTATAACAGTGAAACAGCACATTATGACCCCTTGACTTAGATACTTATAGTTAAGTTATATACAAGTGTCTTTGTTATAAGTTGTTAAGCATGATTATGAACATGTAGTGTTACAAGTGTTATGAAACAGTATAAGTAGCCTACTTTATGATGCATTATTAATGCAATGCAATCAACATGAGTGAGTTGGAGTGATACTAAAAGCACTTGGATTCTAAAGTGATGTGAAATGTGTGATGTTAAAATAGACTAAATGTGACTAATGTTAATCTAACCAAACCAAACAGTTACATAACAATTTAACATGTAGAGTGAAAATAATTAGAGCTAATAATAAAAACTAAACTACATCAAAGCTACAGCTAAAACCAAGCAAAATTTTAACTTACCAGGGTATTGTTGGTCTTTGGGTTCCTCCTGTTCATCAGAATTGTTCCTGGTGCAGTCTAGAGAGTTCATCTTCACCTGAAGTCTGGAGTCCACAGTCAGTTCTGCTTGAAATGATTGATATCCTGGAGGAGTTGTGGAGACATTACAACTACACACTCTTCTTATACTAGAGAGCCTGAGGTGGAGCCACTAACTGCTTCAATGATTGGCCAAAGAGGAGAACAATAGAACCATCTGTCCACCAATCACAACCTCACTATCTCTAGGTTCAGCCTTTCCTTCAACACTACTTTAATTTCATTATCAAGTGTGGACAAAAATACAATTGTAATTAAAACATATAAAGTTAAGTAGACCAAACTAGGAACTAATACACACAATGTTAATACATTGTAATAAAGTTAATTACATCCAGGCAAACATTTTGATATTCATCCCATTCACAACATACAGTTATGAAGTGGAATGTTCTCTTTCTGATGAGAAAGCATTGAATGAAATATGACATCTTAAAAGGCTAGAATGCTCACCTATTATATTAACCTCATGAATTGTTAGTAATGTGATGGATCAGATGTGATGTGAAGATGCTTGAGCCTCAAAAACAAACAACGCAAAGACATAAAATCCAGTCAACACATTGATATATTATTCACATTACACTGTCAACATCACAACATATAAAGAGTGTTGATTTGTCTAAGTAAAGCCCAAACCAATGCAACCAGTCACAACTCCTTACAACACAACAGTCTGTTTTAAATACACTCCACACCAATGCAACTCCTTACAACTGCCATCAGGGATAATGGTTGCAAATACATGCAACTAAGGAGTTTTAAGGTGAATCATTGATAAAACACCAGAGCACATATATACCAGGTCAGGTGGCCAGTCTTCTATGATGTTTATAGTAGTATTCGCGCAATTAAAAAGGCAAAACATAATAATCTTCCTAGTAGATAATAAAAACACTACAAGTAGAAAATATAGATAGCGTCACCAAAAACATGTTGCAGTGGTATGTGTATGCTGCTGTATTCTGAGAACAGTGTTAAACTTGTCAGACTGCTCACAGTGATTTGTGGTCATATGTGTGAGCTCATGTCGTCGTAGACTGCCTGACTGAGTAAAACTCTTTCCACATTGACTACACGGAAAGGGTTCAAATCCTGTGTGAACTAGCTTGTGGCTATTTAAATGATGTGACAGACTAAAAGACTTTCCACACTGGTCACACTGATATGGTTTAATTCCAGTATGAATTCTCTGCTGTCTCATAAGGCTGGTCATTTGAGATAAGTGTTTTCCACACTGATCACATCCATAGGGTTTCTCTCCAGTGTTAATTCTCTGGTGTTTTATTAATTCAACATTTGTCTTAAACTTGCTCGCACACTGGTCACAGTGGTATGGTTTTTCTCCAGTATGGATTCTCTGGTGGCCTATTGTTTTACCATTGATATGTAATTCAGTTAGTAAGTGAGAACAACAGCCAGGAAGGTATTTTATTTCAACAATATTTATTAAGTTCAGCAAAAAAATAAAAAATAAAATAAAACAAAATAAAAAAATGCAAAACAATATTGTGTAATGAATAACAACTTAACTTTAGTGAGACGTAAACTTCATATGATAAATGACATGTTGTAAATTAACAGTATAAAATATCCTCTGTGAAATGAAGTAGGACAACATATCATACTTGATAAAATATCATATTTACCCCACAACTGTAACGTTTACACACAACTGTGCTGTTGACTCATTGTATTTTACATCCATGTATTGGGAATGCAAATGTGATATTTACAGTGGGGGAAATAAGTATTTGATACACTGTCAAATTAGGAGGTTTTCTCAATGTGTATTGTAGGTATAGGCTACTTCAACTATGAGAGACATAATCTAAAAGGACATTTAAATATAAATAATTACAAATCATCAATCATTCTGGCTCTCACAGAACAGTATTGTTTTTCAATTAAGACACATTCATGACTATTTATTAATTTATTATCCATGAGTTTAAGTGATTGTGTTGTTATCAAATGCTCATGAAGTTTGAACAGTCAAAAATCAATTTAATTGAAAAAGATTGTCACTATAGACCATATGATATTTCTGCATGAACTTAGTAAACATTGTTGAATCAAGATACATTCCTGGTTGTTGTTCTCACTTACTGACTGAATTACACATCAATGGTAAAACAATAGAGCAAACAATGACCAATGAGACATCATTGTGTTCTTTACAGATAAACCAATTAAAATGACTGTCCTTTAATGACAATGGAACACCATCCTTATGCACTACTCTGACTGAATTCCATGTGAATGGTAAAGCTATTGACCAATCAATGACAAAGTCTCACATCCACCCAACAATGAATCAGGTTAATTAGTGTGAAACCCTGAGGATAACATGGTGTGAATCACAATCTTGCTTATAATTCACCTAAAAGTCTGAACTTAAATGGGTGTCTAAATATGATGTATCAAGTACAATGTTGTCCACCATTTCACACACACACACACACACACACACACACACACACACACACACACACACACACACACACACACACTGTCTTAATATATGAAAAACATATCATTTAATCACTTCAGATTGTCATAAAGTTCACATCTCATTAAAATGACCCTCAACTAAAGTTACAATATCAATCCTTTCCACCAATCCTTTTGTCATTTGAAGTCCAAAAACAATTACATTAACCACAATGTAAAGATAAATAAATGTCTCCTTATTTGTTTTAATCCAGAACATTCCATTTCATAATTGTATGTTATTGTGAATGAGATGAGTATTAACATATTTGCCTGAATTTAATCAACGTTATTTAAATGTCAATGTATTAATACTGTGTATTTGTAGTTCCTACTTTGTCTACTTAGTATTTTTACAATTGTATTTATTACCAATGTCCACACTTGATAATGACATTAAATTAGTGTAGTGAGGTTGTGATTGGTGGACAGATGGTTCTATTGTTCTCCTCTTTGGCCAATCATTGAAGCAGTTAGTGGCTCCACCTCAGGCTCTCTAGTATAAGAAGAGTGTGTAGTTGTAATGTCTCCACAACTCCTCCAGGATATCAATCATTTCAAGCAGAACTGACTGTGGACTCCAGACTTCAGGTGAAGATGAACTCTCTAGACTGCACCAGGAACAATTCTGATGAACAGGAGGAACTCAAAGACCAACAATACCCTGGTAAGTTATATTTTTGTCTTGGTTTTAGCTGTAGCTTTTTGCAGTTTAGTTTTATATTAACTCGAATATGCATCTTGCATATTAGTGCTGCCATGAGTTTTGTTGTCTTTGTTGAATTGGTTAGATTAACATTAGTCAAATGTAGTCCATTTTAATATCACCCATTTTGCATCACTTTCGAATCCAAGTGCTTTTAGTAACACTCCAACTCCACTCATGTCTATTGTATTGCATTAATAATGCATCATAAAGGACTTACTGTTTCATAACACATGTTCACAATGATGAATTACAAAACCATAAAGATGCTATATAACTATTATATAACTACCATAACTATTTATAAGTATCTAAGTTAAGGTGATCATAATGTGCTGTTTCACTGAGGTTAGTTGTCATACATGATACAGATATATAACATGTGTTGTCCTATAAGCAAATTATAATTCATTACAAATGCAATGCTATTGTATTCTTATATATCTTTAAGTAAGTGTTACCATTACATCTTTCAATTTATACAATATCTTCCCTTTGTCTTTTGTTTCCAATCCAGTGTTGCATCCTCCTTCAGAAGGCTGACAAATGGTCTATTCAGTTAGTAAGTGAGAACAACAGCCAGGAATGTATTTTATTTCAACAATATTTATTAAGTTCAGCAAAAAAATAAAAAATAAAATAAAACAAAATAAAAAAATGCAAAACAATATTGTGTAATGAATTGATCTTAACTTTAGTGAGACGTAAACTTCATATGATCATATGATAAATGACATGTTGTAAATTAACAGTATAAAATATCCTCTGTGAAATGAAGTAGGACAACATATCATACTTGATAAAATATCATATTTACCCCACAACTGTAACGTTTACACACAACTGTGCTGTTGACTCATTGTATTTTACATCCATGTATTGGGAATGCAAATGTGATATTTACAGTGGGGGAAATAAGTATTTGATACACTGTCAAATTAGGAGGTTTTCTCAATGTGTATTGTATATAGGCTACTTCAACTATGAGAGACATAATCTAAAAGGACATTTAAATATAAATAATTACAAATCATCAATCATTCTGGCTCTCACAGAACAGTATTGTTTTTCAATTAAGACACATTCATGACTATTTATTAATTTATTATCCATGAGTTTAAGTGATTGTGTTGTTATCAAATGCTCATGAAGTTTGAACAGTCAAAAATCAATTTAATTGAAAAAGATTGTCACTATAGACCATATGATAATTCTGCATGAACTTAGTAAACATTGTTGAATCAAGATACATGCCTGGTTGTTGTTCTCACTTACTGACTGAATTACACATCAATGGTAAAACAATAGAGCAAACAATGACCAATGAGACATCATTGTGTTCTTTACAGATAAACCAATTAAAATGACTGTCCTTTAATGACAATGGAACACCATCCTTATGCACTACTCTGACTGAATTCCATGTGAATGGTAAAGCTATTGACCAATCAATGACAAAGTCTCACATCCACCCAACAATGAATCAGGTTAATTAGTGTGAAACCCTGAGGATAACATGGTGTGAATCACAATCTTGCTTATAATTCACCTAAAAGTCTGAACTTAAATGGGTGTCTAAATATGATGTATCAAGTACAATGTTGTCCACCATTTCACACACACACACACACACACACACACACACACACACACACACACACACACACACACACACACACACACACACACACACACTGTCTTAATATATGAAAAACATATCATTTAATCACTTCAGATTGTCATAAAGTTCACATCTCATTAAAATGACCCTCAACTAAAGTTACAATATCAATCCTTTCCACCAATCCTTTTGTCATTTGAAGTCCAAAAACAATTACATTAACCACAATGTAAAGATAAATAAATGTCTCCTTATTTGTTTTAATCCAGAACATTCCATTTCATAATTGTATGTTATTGTGAATGAGATGAGTATTAACATATTTGCCTGAATTTAATCAACGTTATTTAAATGTCAATGTATTAATACTGTGTATTTGTAGTTCCTACTTTGTCTACTTAGTATTTTTACAATTGTATTTATTACCAATGTCCACACTTGATAATGACATTAAATTAGTGTAGTGAGGTTGTGATTGGTGGACAGATGGTTCTATTGTTCTCCTCTTTGGCCAATCATTGAAGCAGTTAGTGGCTCCACCTCAGGCTCTCTAGTATAAGAAGAGTGTGTAGTTGTAATGTCTCCACAACTCCTCCAGGATATCAATCATTTCAAGCAGAACTGACTGTGGACTCCAGACTTCAGGTGAAGATGAACTCTCTAGACTGCACCAGGAACAATTCTGATGAACAGGAGGAACCCAAAGACCAACAATACCCTGGTAAGTTATATTTTTGCTTGGTTTTAGCTTTGATGTAGTTTAGTTTTATATTATCTCTAATATGCATCTTGCAAAGTGCTGCCATGAGTTTTGTTGTCTTTGTTGAATTGGTTAGATTAACACTAGTCAAATGTAGTCCATTTTAATATCAGCCTTTTTGCATCACTTTAGAATCCAAGTGCTTTTAGTAACACTCCAACTCCACGCATGTCTATTGTATTGCATTAATAATGCATCATAAAGGACTTACTGTTTCATAACACTTGTAACACTTATAAATGTTCACAATGATGCATAAAAAAACATTCATAAAGAAACTTATATAACTACAATAATTATCTAAGTAAAGGTGATCACATAGGCGATTTTAAGGGGTGTCCTAGGGTGCACGTGCAACCCTTGGCCGCCAGGCGGCCATTTTGATTTTTTTTTTTTTTTGTAATGTAACTTTACATCCACTCAGACCGAATACAACAACACCCCCTAGTGGTAGTGATAGAGGCTGGCAGCTCCAGGCAGCCCCCCCTCCCCTCCTGATGTGATGTCATATCCACATGCCAGTATTGAAATTGAAAACAACATCTGTTAAAAATAAAGCATGGAGTTCGAGCTCTTCACTACTATGGACGTGACTACCGGTAGATATTATCACATGGAGAGGATCATTTTGTACCTGACTTTCCTCTACAAAACACAGACCTCAGGCTCTATCAGCCAGGACTCTTGTCTCACTGTGCGTGACTGAACCATTTCCTCCTGACCAGCCCAAGGTAAGACTAAGACAGTCAGATCATGCTTTTATAAACCCTATTATATTAAGCCCAAAATGGTTCTGCCGCCGTGTAGAACCGAACCGATTTTAACTTGAAAAAATGCATTGGGTACAAAATTAACTGCAGAAATCAGCTAAAACAACATTACAAAACCGCTAATATCCACAATTTTTTTCGCGCGCGCGCGAACGTCGTACACGCGCGCTGCGCGCGCGTGTATGAGGTAATAGAGGTCGTGCACCCCTTGCTGGAAGAGGCTAGAGTCGCCTATGGGTGATCATAATGTGTTGTTCCACTGAGGTTATAATGCATTATGACCAGCATTTATAATACATTATAAACATTGTTATATGTTGTCATACACGATAAAGATATATAACACATGTTGTCCTATAAACACATTATAATTTATTACAAATGCAATGCTATTGTATTCTTATAGATCCTTAAGTAAGTGTTACCATTACATATTTCAACTTCTCAAATATCTTCCCTTTGTCTTTTGTTTCCAATCCAGTGTTGCATCCTCCTTCTGGCTTCCCTGTCCTACCAGCAGTAAATGAACAAAGAAGCTTGGCTAAACCTAAACACCACAGCTGTGACCAGTGTGGGAAACACTTCACTACAAAGGGTGACCTTAAAAGACACCAGAGAATTCACACTGGTGAGAAACCCTATGGATGTGATCAGTGTGGAATTAAATTCTCTCAAATATCACACCTTAAATCACACCAGAGAATTCACTCTGGAGAAAAACCATATCAGTGTGGCCAGTGTGGGAGCAAGTTTAAGACAAATACTGCGTTAACAAAACACCAGATAATTCATACTGGCGAGAAACCCTATGGGTGTGATTTGTGTGGAAAACACTTCACTCAAATATCCAACCTTAAAACACATCAAAGAATTCACACAGGAATTAAAACATATCAGTGTGACCAGTGTGGAAAGGCTTTTAGTCAATCAGCTAGTTTAAATCGTCACAAGCTAGTGCACACAGGATTTAAACCATTTCCGTGTAGTCAATGTGGAAAGAGTTTCACTCGATCAAACCTTCTACGTCGACATGAGCTCACACATATGTAAGGAAAACCAGTGATAGGGTTTGTCACACTGTTCTCAGAATACATCAGCATACACATTACCACTGCAACAAGTGTTGAGTGATGCTGTATTTATTTTATTCTTGTATTGTTTTTTTATTAACCACTAGACAGATGTTTCTATTTCCAATAGGAAGATTTTTGTTTACTTTTTTAAATGGTGTGATTACTATTATATACTATATACATCACAGAATACTGACCACCAGGCCTGATGCTGTGCTGAGAGAACATTTATATTTAGACTGTTTACAAGTTCATGAAATGTATATAAAACATGTTCATTATGGATGTGTGGACATTATGGCTCATTGGTTGTTGTTAAAACCACATGCAAGTCAACTTTAGCTGATCATTTTCACAGTGAAATTCAACAGTGTTTTAAATTACTGTGTAGTAAATGGTCCTCAATTCCCTGTTCCATTATGTTAATGTGTGTGTTGGTCACTGATGTTTGGAATGCCTGAGCAAATATGGACACAGTGGTCTTGTTGTTCCACTGACCAGAGTATTATGTTGCAACGAGTGTAGAGTGATGATGATGTATGATGTTGTTCTTCTAGTTTTCTCCCCACTAGGCTGATGACAAGAATGACATACATACATACATACATACATACATACATGTGTGGACAACAGACTCACGAGGATACACATTTGTTGGATATCATGAAATCCAAGTGCAAACATAAGTGATCATTTTCACAATGAATACAAAAAAAAATAGTCTTTTAACATACTTTGTAGTAAGTTGACCGAAATGTTCTGCTCCTCTCTACTCTGAATGTGATTATTATTATGACTGTTTTTGACCGCTGACATTTTAAACAATCAAGAAATCAAGTCCTGTTCTTACATTGACTGGACTGGAATGTTGTGAACAAAATGAAGTATCTGAATGAGTTTGATTTTTCTGCTTGAACTTAATAAACATGTTTGAATTAAGATACATTCCCGTCTGTTGTTATTTATTGTGACCTACTTTAGACCGTAGGTCGCATTTAGTATGAAATTAAGAAACATTCCTGGCTGTTGTTCTCACTTACTGACTGAATTACACATCAATGGTAAAACAATAGAGCAAACAATGACCAATGAGACATCATTGTGTTCTTTACAGATAAACCAATTAAAATGACTGTCCTTTAATGACAATGGAACACCATCCTTATGCACTACTCTGACTGAATTCCATGTGAATGGTAAAGCTATTGACCAATCAATGACAACGTCTCACATCCACCCAACAATGAATCAGGTTAATTAGTGTGAAACCCTGAGGATAACATGGTGTGAATCACAATCTTGCTATATACTTCACCTAAAAGTCTGAACTTAAATGGGTGTCTAAATATGATGTATCAAGTACAATGTTGTCCATCATTTCACATACTGTCTTAATATATGAAAAATATACTTTAATCAATTCAGATTGTCATAAAGTTCACATCTCAATAAAATGACCCTCAACTTACAATATCAATCCTTTCCACCAATCCTTTTGTCATTTGAAATCCAAAAACAATTGTCTCCTTATTTTTAAATCCAGAAAATTCCATTTCATAATTGTATGTTGTTGTGATTGAGATGAGTATCAACATGTTTGCCTGAATTTAATCAACTTTGTTTAAATGTCAATGTATTAATACTGTGTATTTTTAGTTCCTACTTTGTCTACTTAGTATTTTTACAATTGTATTTTTTACCAATGTCCACACTTGATAATGACATTAAATTGAAGGGTGGAAGGGAAGGCTGGACCTAGAGTGAGTGAGGTTGTGATTGGTGGATAGATGGTTCTATTGTTCTCCTCTTTGGCCAATCATTGAAGCAGTTAGTGGCTCCACCTCAGGCTCTCTAGTATAAGAAGAGTGTGTAGTTGTAATGTCTCCACAACTCCTCCAGGATATCAATCATTTCAAGCAGAACTGACTGTGGACTCCAGACTTCAGGTGAAGATGAACTCTCTAGACTGCACCAGGAACAATTCTGATGAACAGGAGGAACTCAAAGACCAACAATACCCTGGTAAGTTATATTTTTGTCTTGGTTTTAGCTGTAGCTTTTTGCAGTTTAGTTTTATATTAACTCTAATATGCATCTTGCATATTAGTGCTGCCATGAGTTTTGTTGTCTTTGTTGAATTGGTTAGATTAACATTAGTCAAATGTAGTCCATTTTAATATCACCCATTTTGCATCACTTTCGAATCCAAGTGCTTTTAGTAACACTCCAACTCCACTCATGTCTATTGTATTGCATTAATAATGCATCATAAAGGACTTACTGTTTCATAACACATGTTCACAATGATGAATTACAAAACCATAAAGATTCTATATAACTATTATATAACTACCATAACTATTTATAAGTATCTAAGTTAAGGTGATCATAATGTGCTGTTTCACTGAGGTTAGTTGTCATACATGATACAGATATATAACATGTGTTGTCCTATAAGCAAATTATAATTCATTACAAATGCAATGCTATTGTATTCTTATATATCTTTAAGTAAGTGTTACCATTACATCTTTCAATTTATACAATATCTTCCCTTTGTCTTTTGTTTCCAATCCAGTGTTGCATCCTCCTTCAGAAGGCTGACAAATGGTCTATTCAGTTAGTAAGTGAGAACAACAGCCAGGAATGTATTTTATTTCAACAATATTTATTAAGTTCAGCAAAAAAATAAAAAATAAAACAAAATAAAAAAATGCAAAACAATATTGTGTAATGAATTGATCTTAACTTTAGTGAGACGTAAACTTCATATGATCATATGATAAATGACATGTTGTAAATTAACAGTATAAAATATCCTCTGTGAAATGAAGTAGGACAACATATCATACTTGATAAAATATCATATTTACCCCACAACTGTAACGTTTACACACAACTGTGCTGTTGACTCATTGTATTTTACATCCATGTATTGGGAATGCAAATGTGATATTTACAGTGGGGGAAATAAGTATTTGATACACTGTCAAATTAGGAGGTTTTCTCAATGTGTATTGTAGGTATAGGCTACTTCAACTATGAGAGACATAATCTAAAAGGACATTTAAATATAAATAATTACAAATCATCAATCATTCTGGCTCTCACAGAACAGTATTGTTTTTCAATTAAGACACATTCATGACTATTTATTAATGTATTATCCATGAGTTTAAGTGATTGTGTTGTTATCAAATGCTCATGAAGTTTGAACAGTCAAAAATCTATTTAATTGAAAAAGATTGTCACTATAGACCATATGATAATTCTGCATGAACTTAGTAAACATTGTTGAATCAAGATACATGCCTGGTTGTTGTTCTCACTTACTGACTGAATTACACATCAATGGTAAAACAATAGAGCAAACAATGACCAATGAGACATCATTGTGTTCTTTACAGATAAACCAATTAAAATGACTGTCCTTTAATGACAATGGAACACCATCCTTATGCACTACTCTGACTGAATTCCATGTGAATGGTAAAGCTATTGACCAATCAATGGTCAATAGCTAATATCGACGTTCGCTGCGCGCGAACGTCGTACACGCGCGCTGCGCGCGCGTGTATGAGGTAATAGAGGTCGTGCACCCCTTGCTGGAAGAGGCTAGAGTCGCCTATGGGTGATCATAATGTGTTGTTCCACTGAGGTTATAATGCATTATGACCAGCATTTATAATACATTATAAACATTGTTATATGTTGTCATACACGATAAAGATATATAACACATGTTGTCCTATAAACACATTATAATTTATTACAAATGCAATGCTATTGTATTCTTATAGATCCTTAAGTAAGTGTTACCATTACATATTTCAACTTCTCAAATATCTTCCCTTTGTCTTTTGTTTCCAATCCAGTGTTGCATCCTCCTTCTGGCTTCCCTGTCCTACCAGCAGTAAATGAACAAAGAAGCTTGGCTAAACCTAAACACCACAGCTGTGACCAGTGTGGGAAACACTTCACTACAAAGGGTGACCTTAAAAGACACCAGAGAATTCACACTGGTGAGAAACCCTATGGATGTGATCAGTGTGGAATTAAATTCTCTCAAATATCACACCTTAAATCACACCAGAGAATTCACTCTGGAGAAAAACCATATCAGTGTGGCCAGTGTGGGAGCAAGTTTAAGACAAATACTGCGTTAACAAAACACCAGATAATTCATACTGGCGAGAAACCCTATGGGTGTGATTTGTGTGGAAAACACTTCACTCAAATATCCAACCTTAAAACACATCAAAGAATTCACACAGGAATTAAAACATATCAGTGTGACCAGTGTGGAAAGGCTTTTAGTCAATCAGCTAGTTTAAATCGTCACAAGCTAGTGCACACAGGATTTAAACCATTTCCGTGTAGTCAATGTGGAAAGAGTTTCACTCGATCAAACCTTCTACGTCGACATGAGCTCAAACATATGTAAGGAAAACCAGTGATAGGGTTTGTCACACTGTTCTCAGAATACATCAGCATACACATTACCACTGCAACAAGTGTTGAGTGATGCTGTATTTATTTTATTCTTGTATTGTTTTTTTATTAACCACTAGACAGATGTTTCTATTTCCAATAGGAAGATTTTTGTTTACTTTTTTAAATGGTGTGATTACTATTATATACTATATACATCACAGAATACTGACCACCAGGCCTGATGCTGTGCTGAGAGAACATTTATATTTAGACTGTTTACAAGTTCATGAAATGTATATAAAACATGTTCATTATGGATGTGTGGACATTATGGCTCATTGGTTGTTGTTAAAACCACATGCAAGTCAACTTTAGCTGATCATTTTCACAGTGAAATTCAACAGTGTTTTAAATTACTGTGTAGTAAATGGTCCTCAATTCCCTGTTCCATTATGTTAATGTGTGTGTTGGTCACTGATGTTTGGAATGCCTGAGCAAATATGGACACAGTGGTCTTGTTGTTCCACTGACCAGAGTATTATGTTGCAACGAGTGTAGAGTGATGATGATGTATGATGTTGTTCTTCTAGTTTTCTCCCCACTAGGCTGATGACAAGAATGAGATACATATACATACATACATACATACATACATGTGTGGACAACAGACTCACGAGGATACACATTTGTTGGATATCATGAAATCCAAGTGCAAACATAAGTGATCATTTTCACAATGAATACAAAAAAAATAGTCTTTTAACATACTTTGACCGAAATGTTCTGCTCCTCTCTACTCTGAATGTGATTATTATTATGACTGTTTTTGACCGCTGACATTTTAAACAATCAAGAAATCAAGTCCTGTTCTTACATTGACTGGACTGGAATGTTGTGAACAAAATGAAGTATCTGAATGAGTTTGATTTTTCTGCTTGAACTTAATAAACATGTTTGAATTAAGATACATTCCCGTCTGTTGTTATTTATTGTGACCTACTTTAGACTGTAGGTCGCATTTAGTATGAAATTAAGAAACATTCCTGGCTGTTGTTCTCACTTACTGACTGAATTACACATCAATGGTAAAACAATAGAGCAAACAATGACCAATGAGACATCATTGTGTTCTTTACAGATAAACCAATTAAAATGACTGTCCTTTAATGACAATGGAACACCATCCTTATGCACTACTCTGACTGAATTCCATGTGAATGGTAAAGCTATTGTCTCCACAACTCCTCCAGGATATCAATCATTTCAAGCAGAACTGACTGTGGACTCCAGACTTCAGGTGAAGATGAATTATCTCTAGACTGCACCAGGAACAATTCTGATGAACAGGAGGAACTCAAAGACCAACAATACCCTGGTAAGTTATATTTTTTTCTTGGTTTTAGCTGTAGCTTTTTGCAGTTTAGTTTTATATTAACTCTAATATGCATCTTGCATATTAGTGCTGCAATGAGTTTTGTTGTCTTTGTTGAATTGGTTAGATTAACATTAGTCAAATGTAGTCCATTTTAATATCACCCATTTTGCATCACTTTCGAATCCAAGTGCTTTTAACACTCCAACTCCACTCATGTCTATTGTATTGCATTAATAATGCATCATAAAGGACTTACTGTTTCATAACACATGTTCACAATGATGAATTACAAAACCATAAAGATTCTATATAACTATTATATAACTACCATATCTATTTATAAGTATCTAAGTTAAGGTGATCATAATGTGCTGTTTCACTGAGGTTAGTTGTCATACATGATACAGATATATAACATGTGTTGTCCTATAAGCAAATTATAATTCATTACAAATGCAATGCTATTGTATTCTTATATATCTTTAAGTAAGTGTTACCATTACATCTTTCAATTTATACAATATCTTCCCTTTGTCTTTTGTTTCCAATCCAGTGTTGCATCCTCCTTCTGGCTTCCCTGTCCTACCAGCAGTAAATGAACAAAGAAGCTTGCCTAAACCTAAACACCACAGCTGTGATCAGTGTGGAAAACATTTCACTACAAAGGGCGACCTTAAAAGACACCAGAGAATTCACACTGGAGAAAAACCATACCACTGTGACCAGTGTGGAAAACAATTCACTGCAAAGGGCAGCCTTAAAATACACCAGAGAATTCACACTGGAGAAAAACCATACCACTGTGAGCAATGTGGGAGCATGTTTAAGACAAATGCTGACTTAACAAAACACCAGAGATTTCACACTGGAGAGAAACCACATGGATGTGCTCAGTGTGGAAAACACTTCATTGACATGTCGAACCTTAAAAGACACCAGAGAATTCACACAGGAATTAAACAATATCAGTGTGACCAGTGTGGGAAGGCATTTAGTCGATCAGCTCATTTAACCCTTAAGTGCTGTTCGGGTCATTTTGACCCGTTTTACATTTTCATTTGGATAAAAAAGGTAGAAGTTTAAATTGTTTCCACCTGAAACTCACTGGCCTTAAAGATTCTTCTGAGATGAACATGTAAAAAAAATATTTTTGCATTACACCCATGCTACACCCCCCTCATATTTTTTGAACCTTAAGTGCTGTTCGGGTCATTTTGACCCGGAAGCACAGATGCACAGAAATACACAGTATTATGCCAAAACAGAGACACACAGTCACCCCCACTAGTCACCCCCACTTCTAACATCCCCCTTCCGAAGCCCCATTCCGAACCCCCCCCCCCCTTTTCCGCACCCCCCCCCCCCCACACCCTGATGCACAGAAATGCAAGGAATCATGTACAAACACAGATACACAATCACCCCCTAACCCCTTCCACCCCTACAACCCCCCTCACCTCGCCCTTACCCCCTCCCCTCCAAACCCCCCAACCCAACCCCCCCACCTCCCTCCCCCCCCCGCCACCCCAGATGCACAGAAATAAAAGAAAGCATGTATACTAACACAGACACACAGTCACCTCCTTCCCCCCCCCTCCTATCGCCCTCACCCCCCCACACCCTTCACCCCCTCTCCTCCTCACCCTCCCCTCCTCACCCCCTCTCCTCCTCACCCCTCCCCTCCTCACCCCTCACCCCTCACCCCTCCCCTCCTCACCCCTCACCCCTCACTTACCTGAAGTTTTCCTTGTGACTGTACTGTATCTTAGGGAAAGTTTTACATTATTTTACATAAACATAAGGTGCTGTAAAGTAACACTGTATTTCAGAGGTGCTGTGGATGAAAATGTTGTTTACAGGGGTGCCCTGAGACCAAAGTGTTTGAAAACCTCTGTCTTAGTGTATACGTTCATGTGTATATTCATATGTGATGTTCATGTGTGTTCACATGTGTGTTCAGCTCTATGTGAGAATTATGTCCTGTTGAACCACAAGTATTCAATTAATGGGCATGTTGTTCATAAAAATATTGTCTGATTTTCATTTTGTCCTGTAAGCATGAGCAATATTGCCCAGTATTAAATAAAGTTTTTTTTACATGAATTTCAGCTAAATCATTAAAAACGCCTAGCTCTTTCAGTGTTTAATGTGATATAGCAAAGCAAGAATGCAAATATTTACCATATATATCATATGAATTGTTTGGTATTGAGTCAAAGTCAATGTATCATGATGATTTGTTAAGTTAAAATTTATATTAGTGTTGTTTTTTTTAAATCAAATACCCCCCGGGTCAAAATGACCCGAACAGAACGAAGGTGTAGTGAATCTGAACAGAACTTAAGGGTTAAATCGTCACACAGGATTTAAACCCTTTCCTTGTAGTCAATGTGGAAAGAGTTTCACACGACCAAATGGTCTACGCCGACATGAGCTCACACATACGCAATGACTTATTTTCTCCTTTTATTGTTTTTTTTTATTAACCAATAGGCAGATGTTTCTATTTTCCACACTTGTTTTTAAAATGGCGTGATTACTATTATATACTATATACATAACAGAATACTGACCACCAGGCCTGGTGGAGATATGTGCTGTGATGAGGGAACATTTATGTTTATTTAGATGGCCCCTTGTTAATGGATCAAAGGAAGGCAATTATGTCTCTCTACACTGTCAACTAGCTGCTACAGATGCAGACTGGTTAATTGGTTCTTAACTCAGCAACAACACTAGTTACTAGTGTCAACCCTTTCTCAACCTTTTTTCTGCCAGGGCACACATTGCCAAAAGATCCCAGCTTGCTAATGCTAAGTTGTTATTTGCCAATGTCATGTTCATACTCCCCTTGTTGGTGAGAACTGTACGCTAACTTATACAATTTATGTATTGTGTAGTTGCCTGTGGGTTGTGTAGTTATCATTTATGTTGTTCTGTAAAAGTAGTGGTATTAAGAGCTTGTGTATTTGTATGTGCCTCGACCGGATGAGTCGGTAGAGTATCTGCGTGTGGGGGCTGGTCTGGGCTAAGATGCCAGGGCTGAATTTTAGTCCCAGTCCGTCCCTGATTGACGCCTCTGCTTTTCAGACACAGTACGCTGTGTGTGAACAACCAGATGAGAGACGGCCCGGGATCGTGTACATTGATTCTGTAAAGTCACGTCTCAAATTGCTTTGATTGAGTGACAGGTTTTAGTTACAAGACTTGACACAAAAAGTTGTAAAATCGCAGACGGAGTCAGCTGGAAAAAGTAGAAGCTGGTTTAATTTTCGGTTTTGGTTTTAATTATGTTATACTTTAGCTATTCAAAAATAGCAGATCTACAAGCTCACAAGTGAGCCGGCACGAACATCAATACAGCATGTAACTGTGGACAAAATCCCATCCAACGACAACAAAGAAAGATATTCGACATGTTGGGTCCTAGAGGCTAAATCTCATCAAATGGTGGTCCACGGCTCAAATGCTGAATAAATAACGGGCCTTGATATGAAAAAGGCTGAAAACCTCTGAAGTAGGACTTCAATCTACAGGAGAATTTGGAGATAAGAGGTTTCTGCCCGACAGCAACAATACACTAGGCCATTAAGACCTGGGATTATTTTATACTTTTAACTCATACAGTGCCTATCCCGAACAAGTTCGGCTTTATTTCAATCCAATACAATTTTTTTTTATGAATTGACTTACCCTGAGCTGCTTGTAGAGTCGTGGGTGGTCCTGGCTCGTCCTACGCTAGCCAGCTAGCCATTTTACATGGTCCGACGATATATTCCATTAAAAATGGTTTAAAATACATTTTTGAGCCCCCCAATGTTCACCGAATGTTCAGCGCCGCTTCCGGAACGACGTCCAGTGTGCCTATCCCGAACATGTTCGGCTTTTTTAATGAAATGAATAAAATGATCCGAGGCCTTCTGAAGCCTGGGCCTAAATTTTCAATCCAGTGTTCGAAATCCGGCCGCCCCCCCGGCCGGCCGTTAGCGAGTAACGTAGCCGCGAGAATAGACGTAGAATAGAACGTAGAATAGACATTGTCAAAATTCAATATTTTCACGTTTTATCAAAAATAGCAGCTCTACAAGCTCACAGCGCACGGGGCGTCCGGTGGCCTACTGGTCAAGGCGCATACCACATGGGCACCGCCACATAGGCATGGTTGCCGCAGCGTCGCCGGTTCGATTCCCGTACCGGACGACCTTTGCCGCATGTCATTCCCCATCTCTCTCCCCATTTCCTGTCAGTCTACTGTCCTATCAATAAAGGCAAAAAAGCCCAAAAACAAATCTTAAAACGTTCACGGTCTAAATGGCCTAGAGAGCAGGCATAATGTGCCAAAATGAATGGAAGAGACAGCGTTCCATGCAGGTCAACAATCATCACTTTCAGCTCCACTAATGGTGAGAGAGAAAAAGATAAATAAAACATGCACACGCAGGTGTGTTTTAATGTGTGTGAACATTATGCTCCTAATCTGACTTAAAATACACTGTAATTGAATGTCAGCTGGCAGAACACAATATTGGCCAATATGTCAAATATTCCAATATGATATTATCATGTTAAATTGTGTTACAATTGAACCGTTTTGGCACCCCTGCTTTGACGTTGCCTACAGAACAGAACTAACATGCATAGCAATTTAAAACGATGTAAACTAATGAAGAACAGATACATGCAGACAGACAGCCATCTAGATTTTATCTCAGCAACTTTAAAGAAAAGATTTGCAGACCAAAGATACTCAAGGTGAAATCTTTTACGCATTTTGAGAAATACCAGTTTTTCTGCAATAACTCGGTCTAGGCTGGAAACAAATAGTTCTTACTTCCTGGAGACGTTCATTACGGCCCTGGTCACATACTGATGCGATGACGTCATGATGGCATTGACCAATCAGGAAATAATGTGCTTGTTACAGCTCTCCCCCCGCACCCCGTATATATCGTCGGCGATACGCCAAAATATTCCAATCATCTGCCCAGAATTTGCCGCTCCACAGCCCGAGTTATACATCCCCGTACAGCACAGCGGGTCTGGCTTTGAAAGGAGCAGATCTACAAGCTCACAACACGTTGCATCCACGACGTGTTCTGAGCTTGTAGAACTCTGCACTGTCGGGTTACTATAGTAACGTTACTAACGTAGGCTACAGGGGCTTTTCAGCAGTGGCGTCAGTTCAGAAAAGGCTAAGGTATGGCAACATGACTGGTGTCTTGCACGCGCGCGAGGCACCAGTCATGTTGCCATACCTTAGCAACAGGCACAATGAAAAGTACATTTTATTATTTCCCCCTGTAGCCAAGGTATGGCTACTGCCATAGCTTGCCATACCCAATTGACGGCAGGGTATTGTTGGTCTTTGGGTTCCTCCTGTTCATCAGAATTGTTCCTGGTGCAGTCTAGAGAGTTCATCTTCACCTGAAGTCTGGAGTCCACAGTCAGTTCTGCTTGAAATGATTGATATCCTGGAGGAGTTGTGGAGACATTACAATTACACACTCTTCTTATACTAGAGAGCCTGAGGTGGAGCCACTAACTGCTTCAATGATTGGCCAAAGAGGAGAACAATAGAACCATCTGTCCACCAATCACAGCCTCACTCACTCTAGGCTCAGCCTTCCCTTCAACACTGCTTTAATTTCATTGTGTGGACATTGGTCAAATATACCAATACCAGTAAAAATGGAAAGTTAGGTACAATGTTAATACATTGATATAAACTTAATTAAAAGCTGGCAAACACGTTGCTAGTTGCTACTCATCACATTCACAACACCATACAATGACCTAAAAAATAAAACCAAACATGAATCTGTCTTAATTGATGTTACATAAATAAGATTGATGAAGTTGGATCTGCTTTATGTCTGAAGAGAGGTAATTGAATAAATCATTAAATATAAATAGGTTTACCTTTATTACATTATTCAGGTAAATAAAGTGTTAGATGAACTATAGAGAACCAGTGGAGTGAAGCTGTTATTAACATTAAACACTATTCATACAGGATTTAAACAATCAGCATTTGATGTATTTAACACATTAACTGTTGACTGTTCAAACTGAATGAATGGCTGTTTGATAACAAGACAACATAACTGTGTTATTTTTACAACATTATAAACTAGATTATCCCATGTTAAATGAAGGAGGACAAAGCCTTCCTTGATAGATGACATTTACACCTATTTCACTTCAGACTTTTAGGTGAATGATAGACAATGTTCTGTTTACTCATATGTGACTAAAGTGTGACTTCATGTCATGTTTCCTCTGAGGTAAACTGTCTCAGGCTTTATAGATGTGTGATGTCTCCTGAAATGGAACACTAGATATGTATCAAATCACACATACTGCTACAATGTTTACAACCTCCACCTTATATAATATTGTAATGTAATGTTAAGGCAGTGCATGCTGTTGGAGGCACAGCTGTGCTGTTGACTCCTTGTATTTTACATCCATGTCTTGGGAATGCAAATGTGATATTTATATAGAACCCAGTGACGTAGCTGTTAATAGCATCAGCCAGTAGCAGTAGAATCATTTAGAGAAGCTGAATGTAAAATAAACCAACCAGACCATGTCAGTAATTCCACCAGTGTAAGACTGATTCATTGCTGGGTGGGTGTGAGGCTTTGTAGTGCATTAGGATGGTGGCTCATTGTCATTAAAGGACAGTCATTGTGTTGTGTGAAGAGAACAGTAGTGTGTAATGATGATGGCTCATTGGTCAGTGATTGGTCTATAGCTTTTACATTCACACATATTGCAGTCGGTGAACATAACAAAGGCACATCAAGTAGGTTAATTAGGTACTAATAAATAACAACAGAAAGGAATGTATCTTAATTCAACAATGTTTATTAAGTTCAAGCAGAAAAATCCAACTCATTCAGCAACTTATTGTGTTCACAAAATTGTTAGTTGCCAGATTGTTCCAAATGCCAGCGGTCAACGAGAAACTTCAAAAAATAAACAATTCAAAAAGGGTTGCTCAGTAAACACATATCTGCACCAGGCCAGGTGGTCAGTTTCAATTATGAATGATGCATCTATGATGTATGCCATGTACTCTGGCTCCATTGACCTTAGGGTAAAAAAAAGTATGGTGGGTCGGTGATCAGTCCAGCAGACACACAAAGAGAATATAAAATGAAATAAAACAAAATCTCAGTCTTGTCATCAGCCCAGCGGGGATAAAACTAGAAGAACACAACAGCATCACTCTATACTTGTTGCAGTGGTCATGTGGATGTTCTGATGTGTTTTCAAAGTATCCTTTCAAATGAAACTCTTGTCACAATGTTCACAGTGACAGGGTTTCTCTTTCATGTGTGCGCTCATGACATTGTAGATTCTGTGATGTAGTAAAACTCTTTCCACATTGACTACAAGGAAAGGGTTTAAATCCTGTGTGCACCAGCTTGTGACAATTTAAATGAGCTGATCGGCTAAAGGCCTTTCCACACTGGTCACACTGATATGGTTTAATTCCAGTGTGAATTCTCTGGTGCATTTTAAGGTTGGTTATTTGAGCAAAATGTATTCCACACTGATCACATCCATAGGGTTTCTCACCAGTATGGATTCTCTGGTGTTTTATTAATTCAGCATGTGTCTTAAACTTGCTCCCGCACTGGTCACAGTGGCATGGTTTTTCTCCAGTGTGAATTCTCTGGTGTGTTTTAAGGTGGGATATTTGAGCGAATTTAATTCCACACTGATCACATCCATAGGGTTTCTCTCCAGTATGGATTCTCTGGTGTTTTACTAAATCGTCACTCCTCTTAAACTTGCTCCCACACTGGTCACAGTGGTATGGTTTTTCTCCAGTGTGAATTATCTGGTGTGTTTTAAGGTGGCTCTTTCTAGTGAAGTGTTTCCCACACTGGTCACAGTGGTATGGTTTTTCTCCAGTGTGAATTATCTGGTGTGTTTTAAGGTTGCCCTTTGTAGTGAAGTGTTTTCCACACTGGTCACAGCTGTGGTGTTTAGGTTTAGCCAATCTTCTTTGTTCATTTACTGCTGGTAGGACAGGGAAGCCAGAAGGAGGATGCAACACTGGATTGGAAACAAAAGACAAGGGGAAGATAGTTGAGAAGTTGAAAGGTGTAATGGTAAGACTTTACTTAAAGATCTCACATTTGTAATGCATATCATGTGCTTATAGGACATTATAACCTGTGTTATGAATGTTTATAATCATGTATGACAACACTGTTTATAATGCATTATAAGTGCTGGTCATAATGCATTATAACAGTGAAACAGCACATTATGACCCCTTGACTTAGATACTTATAGTTAAGTTATATACAAGTGTCTTTGTTATAAGTTGTTAAGCATGATTATGAACATGTAGTGTTACAAGTGTTATGAAACAGTATAAGTAGCCTACTTTATGATGCATTATTAATGCAATGCAATCAACATGAGTGAGTTGGAGTGATACTAAAAGCACTTGGATTCTAAAGTGATGTGAAATGTGTGATGTTAAAATAGACTAAATGTGACTAATGTTAATCTAACCAAACCAAACAGTTACATAACAATTTAACATGTAGAGTGAAAATAATTAGAGCTAATAATAAAAACTAAACTACATCAAAGCTACAGCTAAAACCAAGCAAAATTTTAACTTACCAGGGTATTGTTGGTCTTTGGGTTCCTCCTGTTCATCAGAATTGTTCCTGGTGCAGTCTAGAGAGTTCATCTTCACCTGAAGTCTGGAGTCCACAGTCAGTTCTGCTTGAAATGATTGATATCCTGGAGGAGTTGTGGAGACATTACAACTACACACTCTTCTTATACTAGAGAGCCTGAGGTGGAGCCACTAACTGCTTCAATGATTGGCCAAAGAGGAGAACAATAGAACCATCTGTCCACCAATCACAACCTCACTATCTCTAGGTTCAGCCTTTCCTTCAACACTACTTTAATTTCATTATCAAGTGTGGACAAAAATACAATTGTAATTAAAACATATAAAGTTAAGTAGACCAAACTAGGAACTAATACACACAATGTTAATACATTGTAATAAAGTTAATTACATCCAGGCAAACATTTTGATATTCATCCCATTCACAGCATACAGTTATGAAGTGGAATGTTCTCTTTCTGATGAGAAAGCATTGAATGAAATATGACATCTTAAAAGGCTAGAATGCTCACCTATTATATTAACCTCATGAATTGTTAGTAATGTGATGGATCAGATGTGATGTGAAGATGCTTGAGCCTTAAAAACAAACAACGCAAAGACATAAAATCCAGTCAACACATTGATATATTATTCACATTACACTGTCAACATCACAACATATAAAGATTGTTGATTTGTCTAAGTAAAGCCCAAACCAATGCAACCAGTCACAACTCCTTACAACACAACAGTCTGTTTTAAATACACTCCACACCAATGCAACTCCTTACAACTGCCATCAGGGATAATGGTTGCAAATACATGCAACTAAGGAGTTTTAAGGTGAATCATTGATAAAACACCAGAGCACATATATACCAGGTCAGGTGGCCAGTCTTCTATGATGTTTATAGTAGTATTCAATTAAAAAGGCAAAACATAATAATCTTCCTAGTAGATAATAAAAACACTACAGGTAGAAAATATAGATAGCGTCACCAAAAACATGTTGCAGTGGTATGTGTATGCTGCTGTATTCTGAGAACAGTGTTAAACTTGTCAGACTGCTCACAGTGATTTGTGGTCATATGTGTGAGCTCATGTCGTCGTAGACTGCCTGACTGAGTAAAACTCTTTCTACATTGACTACACGGAAAGGGTTCAAATCCTGTGTGAACTAGCTTGTGGCTATTTAAATGATGTGACAGACTAAAAGACTTTCCACACTGGTCACACTGATATGGTTTAATTCCAGTATGAATTCTCTGCTGTCTCATAAGGCTGGTCATTTGAGATAAGTGTTTTCCACACTGATCACATCCATAGGGTTTCTCTCCAGTGTTAATTCTCTGGTGTTTTATTAATTCAACATTTGTCTTAAACTTGCTCGCACACTGGTCACAGTGGTATGGTTTTTCTCCAGTATGGATTCTCTGGTGGCCTATTGTTTTACCATTGATATGTAATTCAGTTAGTAAGTGAGAACAACAGCCAGGAATGTATTTTATTTCAACAATATTTATTAAGTTCAGCAAAAAAATAAAAAATAAAATAAAACAAATAAAAAAAATGCAAAACAATATTGTGTAATGAATTGATCTTAACTTTAGTGAGACGTAAACTTCATATGATCATATGATAAATGACATGTTGTAAATTAACAGTATAAAATATCCTCTGTGAAATGAAGTAGGACAACATATCATACTTGATAAAATATCATATTTACCTCACAACTGTAACGTTTACACACAACTGTGCTGTTGACTCATTGTATTTTACATCCATGTATTGGGAATGCAAATGTGATATTTACAGTGGGGGAAATAAGTATTTGATACACTGTCAAATTAGGAGGTTTTCTCAATGTGTATTGTAGGTATAGGCTACTTCAACTATGAGAGACATAATCTAAAAGGACATTTAAATATAAATAATTACAAATCATCAATCATTCTGGCTCTCACAGAACAGTATTGTTTTTCAATTAAGACACATTCATGACTATTTATTCATTTATTATCCATGATTTTAAGTGATTGTGTTGTTATCATGAAGTTTGAACAGTCAACAATCAATTTAATTTAAAAAGATTGTCACTATAGACCAGATGATATTTCTGCATGAACTTAGTAAACATTGTTGAATCAAGATACATTCCTGGTTGTTGTTCTCACTTACTGACTGAATTACACATCAATGGTAAAACAATAGAGCAAACAATGACCAATGAGACACCATTGTGTTCTTTACAGATAAACCAATTAAAATGACTGTCCTTTAATCACAATGGAACACCATCCTTATGCACTACTCTGACTGAATTCCACGTGAATGGTAAAGCTATTGACCAATCAATGACAAAGTCTCACATCCACCCAACAATGAATCAGGTTAATTAGTGTGAAACCCTGAGGATAACATGGTGTGAATCACAATCTTGCTTATAATTCACCTAAAAGTCTGAACTTAAATGGGTGTCTAAATATGATGTATCAAGTACAATGTTGTCCACCATTTCTCACACACACACACACACACACACACACACACACACACACACACACACACACACACACACACACACACACACACACACACACACACACACACACACACTGTCTTAATATATGAAAAACATATCATTTAATCACTTCAGATTGTCATAAAGTTCACATCTCATTAAAATGACCCTCAACTAAAGTTACAATATCAATCCTTTCCACCAATCCTTTTGTCATTTGAAGTCCAAAAACAATTACATTAACCACAATGTAAAGATAAATAAATGTCTCCTTATTTGTTTTAATCCAGAACATTCCATTTCATAATTGTATGTTATTATGAATGAGATGAGTATTAACATATTTGCCTTAATTTAATCAACTTTATTTAAATGTCAATGTATTAATACTGTGTATTTGTAGTTCCTACTTTGTCTACTTAGTATTTTTACAATTGTATTTATTACCAATGTCCACACTTGATAATGACATTAAATTAGTGTAGTGAGGTTGTGATTGGTGGACAGATGGTTCTATTGTTCTCCTCTTTGGCCAATCATTGAAGCAGTTAGTGGCTCCACCTCAGGCTCTCTAGTATAAGAAGAGTGTGTAGTTGTAATGTCTCCACGACTCCTCCAGGATATCAATCATTTCAAGCAGAACTGACTGTGGACTCCAGACTTCAGGTGAAGATTAACTCTCTAGACTGCACCAGGAACAATTCTGATGAACAGGAGGAACCCAAAGACCAACAATACCCTGGTAAGTTATATTTTTGCTTGGTTTTAGCTTTGATGTAGTTTAGTTTTATATTATCTCTAATATGCATCTTGCAAAGTGCTGCCATGAGTTGTGTTGTCTTTGTTGAATTGGTTAGATTAACACTAGTCAAATGTAGTCCATTTTAATATCAGCCTTTTTGCATCACTTTAGAATCCAAGTGCTTTTAGTAACACTCCAACTCCACGCATGTCTATTGTATTGCATTAATAATGCATCATAAAGGACTTACTGTTTCATAACACTTGTAACACTTATAAATGTTCACAATGATGCATAAAAAAACATTCATAAAGAAACTTATATAACTACAATAAGTATCTAAGTAAAGGTGATCATAATGTGTTGTTCCACTGAGGTTATAATGCATTATGACCAGCATTTATAATACATTATAAACATTGTTATATGTTGTCATACACGATAAAGATATATAACACATGTTGTCCTATAAACACATTATCATTTATTACAAATGCAATGCTATTGTATTCTTATAGATCCTTAAGTAAGTGTTACCATTACATATTTCAACTTCTCAAATATCTTCCCTTTGTCTTTTGTTTCCAATCCAGTGTTGCATCCTCCTTCTGGCTTCCCTGTCCTAGCAGTAAATGAACAAAGAAGCTTGGCTAAACCTAAACACCACAGCTGTGACCAGTGTGGGAAACACTTCACTACAAAGGGTGACCTTAAAAGACACCAGAGAATTCACACTGGTGAGAAACCCTATGGATGTGATCAGTGTGGAATTAAATTCTCTCAAATATCACACCTTAAATCACACCAGAGAATTCACACTGGAGAAAAACCATATCAGTGTGGCCAGTGTGGGAGCAAGTTTAAGACAAATACTGAGTTAACAAAACACCAGATAATTCATACTGGCGAGAAACCCTATGGGTGTGATTTAACTGATTAACTGTTGACTGTTCAAACTGAATGAATGGCTGTTTGATAACAAGACAACATAACTGTGTTATTTTTACAACATTATAAACTAGATTATCCCATGTTAAATGAAGGAGGACAAAGCCTTCCTTGATAGATGAACATTTACACCTATTTCACTTCAGACTTTTAGGTGAATGATAGACAATGTTCTGTTTACTCATATGTGACTAAAGTGTGACTTCATGTCATGTTTCCTCTGAGGTAAACTGTCTCAGGCTTTATAGATGTGTGATGTCTCCTGAAATGGAACACTAGATATGTATCAAATCACACATACTGCTACAATGTTTACAACCTCCACCTTATATAATATTGTAATGTAATGTTAAGGCAGTGCATGCCGTTGGAGGCACAGCTGTGCTGTTGACTCCTTGTATTTTACATCCATGTCTTGGGAATGCAAATGTGATATTTATATAGAACCCAGTGACGTAGCTGTTAATAGCATCAGCCAGTAGCAGTAGAATCATTTAGAGAAGCTGAATGTAAAATAAACCAACCAGACCATGTCAGTAATTCCACCAGTGTAAGACTGATTCATTGCTGGGTGGGTGTGAGGCTTTGTAGTGCATTAGGATGGTGGCTCATTGTCATTAAAGGCCAGTCATTGTGTTGTGTGAAGAGAACAGTAGTGTGTAATGATGATGGCTCATTGGTCAGTGATTGGTCTATAGCTTTTACATATTGCAGTCGGTGAACATAACAAAGGCACATCAAGTAGGTTAATTAGGTACTAATAAATAACAACAGACAGGAATGTATCTTAATTCAACAATGTTTATTAAGTTCAAGCAGAAAAATCCAACTCATTCAGCAACTTATTGTGTTCACAAAATTGTTAGTTGCCAGATTGTTCCAAATGCCAGCGGTCAACGAGAAACTTCAAAAAATAAAAATAAACAATTCAAAAAGGGTTGCTCAGTAAACACATATCTGCACCAGGCCAGGTGGTCAGTTTCAATTATGAATGATGCATCTATGATGTATGCCATGTACTCTGGCTCCATTGACCTTAGGGTAAAAAAAAGTATGGTAGGCCGGTGATCAGTCCAGCAGACACACAAAGAGAATATAAAATGAAATAAAACAAAATCTCAGTCTTGTCATCAGCCCAGCGGGGATAAAACTAGAAGAACACAACAGCATCACTCTATACTTGTTGCAGTGGTCATGTGGATGTTCTGATGTGTTTTCAAAGTATCCTTTCAAATGAAACTCTTGTCCACAATGTTCACAGTGACAGGGTTTCTCTTTCATGTGTGCGCTCATGACGTTGTAGATTCTGTGATGTAGTAAAACTCTTTCCACATTGACTACAAGGAAAGGGTTTAAATCCTGTGTGCACCAGCTTGTGACAATTTAAATGAGCTGATCGGCTAAAGGCCTTTCCACACTGGTCACACTGATATGGTTTAATTCCAGTGTGAATTCTCTGGTGCATTTTAAGGTTGGTTATTTGAGCAAAATGTATTTCACACTGATCACATCCATAGGGTTTCTCACCAGTATGGATTCTCTGGTGTTTTATTAATTCAGCATGTGTCTTAAACTTGCTCCCGCACTGGTCACAGTGGCATGGTTTTTCTCCAGTGTGAATTCTCTGGTGTGTTTTAAGGTGGGATATTTGAGCGAATTTAATTCCACACTGATCACATCCATAGGGTTTCTCTCCAGTATGGATTCTCTGGTGTTTTACTAAATCGTCACTCCTCTTAAACTTGCTCCCACACTGGTCACAGTGGTATGGTTTTTCTCCAGTGTGAATTATCTGGTGTGTTTTAAGGTGGCTCTTTCTAGTGAAGTGTTTCCCACACTGGTCACAGTGGTATGGTTTTTCTCCAGTGTGAATTATCTGGTGTGTTTTAAGGTTGCCCTTTGTAGTGAAGTGTTTTCCACACTGGTCACAGCTGTGGTGTTTAGGTTTAGCCAAGCTTCTTTGTTCATTTACTGCTGGTAGGACAGGGAAGCCAGAAGGAGGATGCAACACTGGATTGGAAACAAACGACAAGGGGAAGATAGTTGAGAAGTTGAAAGGTGTAATGGTAAGACTTTACTTAAAGATCTCACATTTGTAATGCATATCATGTGCTTATAGGACATTATAACCTGTGTTATGAATGTTTATAATCATGTATGACAACACTGTTTATAATGCATTATAAGTGCTGGTCATAATGCATTATAACAGTGAAACAGCACATTATGACCCCTTGACTTAGATACTTATAGTTAAGTTATATACAAGTGTCTTTGTTATAAGTTGTTAAGCATGATTATGAACATGTAGTGTTACAAGTGTTATGAAACAGTATAAGTAGCCTACTTTATGATGCATTATTAATGCAATGCAATCAACATGAGTGAGTTGGAGTGATACTAAAAGCACTTGGATTCTAAAGTGATGTGAAATGTGTGATGTTAAAATAGACTAAATGTGACTAATGTTAATCTAACCAAACCAAACAGTTACATAACAATTTAACATGTAGAGTGAAAATAATTAGAGCTAATAATAAAAACTAAACTACATCAAAGCTACAGCTAAAACCAAGCAAAATTTTAACTTACCAGGGTATTGTTGGTCTTTGGGTTCCTCCTGTTCATCAGAATTGTTCCTGGTGCAGTCTAGAGAGTTCATCTTCACCTGAAGTCTGGAGTCCACAGTCAGTTCTGCTTGAAATGATTGATATCCTGGAGGAGTTGTGGAGACATTACAACTACACACTCTTCTTATACTAGAGAGCCTGAGGTGGAGCCACTAACTGCTTCAATGATTGGCCAAAGAGGAGAACAATAGAACCATCTGTCCACCAATCACAACCTCACTATCTCTAGGTTCAGCCTTTCCTTCAACACTACTTTAATTTCATTATCAAGTGTGGACAAAAATACAATTGTAATTAAAACATATAAAGTTAAGTAGACCAAACTAGGAACTAATAAACACAATGTTAATACATTGTAATAAAGTTAATTACATCCAGGCAAACATTTTGATATTCATCCCATTCACAACATACAGTTATGAAGTGGAATGTTCTCTTTCTGATGAGAAAGCATTGAATGAAATATGACATCTTAAAAGGCTAGAATGCTCACCTATTATATTAACCTCATGAATTGTTAGTAATGTGATGGATCAGATGTGATGTGAAGATGCTTGAGCCTTAAAAACAAACAACGCAAAGACATAAAATCCAGTCAACACTAGCCTTACATTAAGCCGCACCTGTAGAAGTTTCTGCATTGATGACGTTTATGGCTACAGGACGTCTTAACGCTTTGACAGACAGGTCGGGAGTATGGTCTGCAAAACTGCTACTGCGGCTCTACACATGCACACATGCGAGACATATCTTCCGTACAAGTTCGTCAAGGTTTTTACAACTTTTCCTCGTTTGCTACAACGTTAGCTGCAACAGCGCCCGTTGGTGGCTGGAAGCATTATTGTGCATTCTTCCGTATACACTTACGTCATGTCCTTGTATGAGCGAATGGGGGAATGGATGAACGTCACGTGATAAGTGCAGCCATCTTTAACCAAACCAGAGATGCTAGATTTGGAAAAGACACACACTTGGTAAAAACTCATTTTATTTAACAATACGGACTAATACATTAAACAAGGCTACCGGACAAGTCGCAAAAACCTTGACGAACTTGTACGGAAGATATGTCTTGCATGTGTGCATGTGTAGAGCCGCAGTAGCAGTTTTGCAGACCATACTCCCGACCTGTCTGTCAAAGCGTTAAGACGCTCCTGTAGCCATAAACGTCATCAATGCAGAAACTTCTACAGGGGCGGCTTAATGTAAGGCTAAGTCAACACATTGATATATTATTCACATTACACTGTCAACATCACAAAATATAAAGATTGTTGATTTGTCTAAGTAAAGCCCAAACCAATGCAACCAGTCACAACTCCTTACAACACAACAGTCTGTTTTAAATACACTCCACACCAATGCAACTCCTTACAACTGCCATCAGCGATAATGGTTGCAAATACATGCAACTAAGGAGTTTTAAGGTGAATCATTGATAAAACACCAGAGCACATATATACCAGGTCAGGTGGCCAGTCTTCTATGATGTTTATAGTAGTATTCGCGCAATTAAAAAGGCAAAACATAATAATCTTCCTAGTAGATAATAAAAACACTACAAGTAGAAAATATAGATAGCGTCACCAAAAACATGTTGCAGTGGTATGTGTATGCTGCTGTATTCTGAGAACAGTGTTAAACTTGTCAGACTGCTCACAGTGATTTGTGGTCATATGTGTGAGCTCATGTCGTCGTAGACTGCCTGACTGAGTAAAACTCTTTCCACATTGACTACACGGAAAGGGTTCAAATCCTGTGTGAACTAGCTTGTGGCTATTTAAATGATGTGACAGACTAAAAGACTGTCCACACTGGTCACACTGATATGGTTTAATTCCAGTATGAATTCTCTGCTGTCTCATAAGGCTGGTCATTTGAGGTAAGTGTTTTCCACACTGATCACATCCATAGGGTTTCTCTCCAGTGTTAATTCTCTGGTGTTTTATTAATTCAACATTTGTCTTAAACTTGCTCGCACACTGGTCAAAGTGGTATGGTTTTTCTCCAGTATGGATTCTCTGGTGGCCTATTGTTTTACCATTGATATGTAATTCAGTTAGTAAGTGAGAACAACAGCCAGGAAGGTATTTTATTTCAACAATATTTATTAAGTTCAGCAAAAAAATAAAAAATAAAATAAAACAAAATAAAAAAATGCAAAACAATATTGTGTAATGAATTGATCTTAACTTTAGTGAGACGTAAACTTCATATGATAAATGACATGTTGTAAATTAACAGTATAAAATATCCTCTATGAAATGAAGTAGGACAACATATCATACTTGATAAAATATCATATTTACCCCACAACTGTAACGTTTACACACAACTGTGCTGTTGACTCATTGTATTTTACATCCATGTATTGGGAATGCAAATGTGATATTTACAGTGGGGGAAATAAGTATTTGATACACTGTCAAATTAGGAGGTTTTCTCAATGTGTATTGTAGGTATAGGCTACTTCAACTATGAGAGACATAATCTAAAAGGACATTTAAATATAAATAATTACAACTCATCAATCATTCTGGCTCTCACAGAACAGTATTGTTTTTCAATTAAGACACATTCATGACTATTTATTAATTTATTATCCATGAGTTTAAGTGATTGTGTTGTTATCAAATGCTCATGAAGTTTGAACAGTCAAAAATCAATTTAATTGAAAAAGATTGTCACTATAGACCATATGATATTTCTGCATGAACTTAGTAAACATTGTTGAATCAAGATACATTCCTGGTTGTTGTTCTCACTTACTGACTGAATTACACATCAATGGTAAAACAATAGAGCAAACAATGACCAATGAGACATCATTGTGTTCTTTACAGATAAACCAATTAAAATGACTGTCCTTTAATGACAATGGAACATCATCCTTATGCACTACTCTGACTGAATTCCATGTGAATGGTAAAGCTATTGACCAATCAATGACAAAGTCTCACATCCACCCAACAATGAATCAGGTTAATTAGTGTGAAACCCTGAGGATAACATGGTGTGAATCACAATCTTGCTTATAATTCACCTAAAAGTCTGAACTTAAATGGGTGTCTAAATATGATGTATCAAGTACAATGTTGTCCACCATTTCACACACACACACACACACACACACACACACACACACACACACACACACACACACACACACACACACACACACACACACACACACACACACTGTCTTAATATATGAAAAACATATCATTTAATCACTTCAGATTGTCATAAAGTTCACATCTCATTAAAATGACCCTCAACTAAAGTTACAATATCAATCCTTTCCACCAATCCTTTTGTCATTTGAAGTCCAAAAACAATTACATTAACCACAATGTAAAGATAAATAAATGTCTCCTTATTTGTTTTAATCCAGAACATTCCATTTCATAATTGTATGTTATTGTGAATGAGATGAGTATTAACATATTTGCCTGAATTTAATCAACTTTATTTAAATGTCAATGTATTAATACTGTGTATTTGTAGTTCCTACTTTGTCTACTTAGTATTTTTACAATTGTATTTATTACCAATGTCCACACTTGATAATGACATTAAATTAGTGTAGTGAGGTTGTGATTGGTGGACAGATGGTTCTATTGTACTCCTCTTTGGCCAATCATTGAAGCAGTTAGTGGCTCCACCTCAGGCTCTCTAGTATAAGAAGAGTGTGTAGTTGTAATGTCTCCACAACTCCTCCAGGATATCAATCATTTCAAGCAGAACTGACTGTGGACTCCAGACTTCAGGTGAAGATGAACTCTCTAGACTGCACCAGGAACAATTCTGATGAACAGGAGGAACCCAAAGACCAACAATACCCTGGTAAGTTATATTTTTGCTTGGTTTTAGCTTTGATGTAGTTTAGTTTTATATTATCTCTAATATGCATCTTGCAAAGTGCTGCCATGAGTTTTGTTGTCTTTGTTGAATTGGTTAGATTAACACTAGTCAAATGTAGTCCATTTTAATATCAGCCTTTTTGCATCACTTTAGAATCCAAGTGCTTTTAGTAACACTCCAACTCCACGCATGTCTATTGTATTGCATTAATAATGCATCATAAAGGACTTACTGTTTCATAACACTTGTAACACTTATAAATGTTCACAATGATGCATAAAAAAACATTCATAAAGAAACTTATATAACTACAATAATTATCAAAGGAGTAAAGGTGATCATAATGTGTTGTTCCACTGAGGTTATAAGGCATTATGACCAGCATTTATAATACATTATAAACATTGTTATATGTTGTCATACACGATAAAGATATATAACACATGTTGTCCTATAAACACATTATAATTTATTACAAATGCAATGCTATTGTATTCTTATAGATCCTTAAGTAAGTGTTACCATTACATATTTCAACTTCTCAAATATCTTCCCTTTGTCTTTTGTTTCCAATCCAGTGTTGCATCCTCCTTCTGGCTTCCCTGTCCTACCAGCAGTAAATGAACAAAGAAGCTTGGCTAAACCTAAACACCACAGCTGTGACCAGTGTGGGAAACACTTCACTACAAAGGGTGACCTTAAAAGACACCAGAGAATTCACACTGGTGAGAAACCCTATGGATGTGATCAGTGTGGAATTAAATTCTCTCAAATATCACACCTTAAATCACACCAGAGAATTCACTCTGGAGAAAAACCATATCAGTGTGGCCAGTGTGGGAGCAAGTTTAAGACAAATACTGCGTTAACAAAACACCAGATAATTCATACTGGCGAGAAACCCTATGGGTGTGATTTGTGTGGAAAACACTTCACTCAAATATCCAACCTTAAAACACATAAAAGAATTCACACAGGAATTAAAACATATCAGTGTGACCAGTGTGGAAAGGATTTTAGTCAATCAGCTAGTTTAAATCGTCACAAGCTAGTGCACACAGGATTTAAACCATTTCCGTGTAGTCAATGTGGAAAGAGTTTCACTCGATCAAACCTTCTACGTCGACATGAGCTCACACATATGTAAGGAAAACCAGTGATAGGGTTTGTCACACTGTTCTCAGAATACATCAGCATACACATTACCACTGCAACAAGTGTTGAGTGATGCTGTATTTATTTTATTCTTGTATTGTTTTTTTATTAACCACCAGACAGATGTTTCTATTTCCAATAGGAAGATTTTTGTTTACTTTTTTAAATGGTGTGATTACTATTATATACTATATACATCACAGGATACTGACCACCAGGCCTGATGCTGTGCTGAGAGAACATTTATATTTAGACTGTTTACAAGTTCATGAAATGTATATAAAACATGTTCATTATGGATGTGTGGACATTATGGCTCATTGGTTGTTGTTAAAACCACATGCAAGTAAACTTTAGCTGATCATTTTCACAGTGAAATTCAACAGTGTTTTAAATTACTGTGTAGTAAATGGTCCTCAATTCCCTGTTCCATTATGTTAATGTGTGTGTTGGTCACTGATGTTTGGAATGCCTGAGCAAATATGGACACAGTGGTCTTGTTGTTCCACTGACCAGAGTATTATGTTGCAACGAGTGTAGAGTGATGATGATGTATGATGTTGTTCTTCTAGTTTTCTCCCCACTAGGCTGATGACAAGAATGAGATACATATATATACACTGCAAAAACTCAAAATCTTATGAAGTTGATCCAGCTTATTTCTAGTCAAAATTCCAAATCACACTTAGTATAAGATACATCATCTAACCAGTCAAATTTCTGTGAGATATAGGGACTTGTTTTCATACATTGCAACTTGAATATCTTGCTAAGTGATAAAATCATGAAACCATCTGGTATTGAGTCATGTCTTAGATAAAACAAGGTTATTTTGGCATATCACTGATTTTTAAGCTGGTGTGTTATTGTAAAAGATGTAATCATCTCATATCAAGACATAGACTTAGTTAATTTCAAGAAAAACAACATCTTTATTGGAAAGGTGTGTTTCTACCCCAAACATTACAGTACGTGCAATGAGATCATACTTAATTGGGTTGTACTTTCTATTATTGAATGTCACAAAGTATTATGGCACAAAATCAACAAGGTTTCCAGCATCAACATAGCTTGAGCTTGCAAGGAACTTTTAACCCATGTGGTCCTCAACCTTTTCAGGCTGTGACCCCACAAAATAATCACATTGGAACTGCTGTGGATCCCACAAAATAATCACATTTGAACTGTGGACCCCCCCCCCCCCCCACCTTCACCCTGACAAACACTTGGAATGTAGGAGTTGAGACATTACATTTTGTTTGACTCGGTTCCAGATACATTTTGTGAAAATAGCAGATCTACAAGCTGGTGTTGTGAGCTTGTAGATTGTCTATTTTCAAAAATGTTGCATCTTTCTCATTATTTGATCTTTTTTTGTATAGTTTGTTGATTAGTTTTGATGCAGTAATGGTAATTTTCGATTAATTTACATTTTAACCTTTTCATTTTTAGATTTTAAAAAGGCCTTCAGAGTCTTAACCAGTAAACTTGTCACAAAACTGTCATCTGGGGACCATCTGGGACACCCAACCCCCACCCGAGGGTCCCTACCCTCAGGTTTAGAACCATTATTCTACAGTATGGGCTAAATACTGATCATTCTACCCAACTGTAGAGAGAGAGGTTGTCATTCAAAACAATGCAATGATACAATATAAATGTTTTCACAAGACCAAACTCTGGTGTACCACTCATGACATTAGAAATAGCCGCATATATAGTAATTTGAATTTCCATAATGCATTATCCATGGTGTGGAAAACATGTTCAACTTGCTCTATTCCAAAGAGGTCCCCTCCCATCTACATATTAGATATTTTTCACATCAGAGA
>NC_137824.1:9878400-10070900 GCF_963921795.1 Nannobrachium achirus | reverse complement strand
GTTAGTTGGCCAAAACTTTTAAAAAATAAATAAATTAACCTGTAGTTTTGACTGTGATGTAACAAAGTTCTAGTCAAACATATTTTTGTTGGGCTTTATATTTCTTTATGAATGCATAGATGTAAAGTTATGTAGTTGCTTAGATATAGTTTGTTGTATACTATTTATGGCTGCAGCAGTAAGGGTTACAGAGTTCAGACCTGTTTACAAGTGTACAAATGGACCAGCAGCAATAGGGTTCATTTGGTTCCTAATTATCAGTCATTAAGCTGGCAAACCCTTTGATTAAATCAGTTTCATTGATATTATAAAATATCAACAAAAAAAAAAAACTTCTGTATTATTAGATTACATTGATAGAATTATTGCAAAGAAAATATGTGCAGCTCCAGTTATATTTATAGTTAAAGGAGTAGTTCACTCCCATTTTCTATCTTTTTTTATTCTATCGATTACTCATCCCACGGAGACTTGAGTTCAATAATATTGTTTAGTTTTTGTCACATTCCTAAGCCAATAATTTGAGGAGGCTCTTTGTATGCCCATTGATTCCAGATGGAGACCCAAGTGAGTAATCAATAGAAAAAAAAATGGGTGAACTACTTTAAATCAATAAACAGTCCCCAGGCTCCAGTTGGCCCAGCAACCAGGTGGCAATATATGATTTTTTTTCTTCTTTTCTTTCTATAGTTGCAAACATCAGTGAGGCAATGATGGGCACCCTGACTCGTGAAGACTTGCGGGACCTTTTCCCAGGCCCAGAACATTTCTTGAGGAGAAAAGCAGTCTGGCGTTCATTTCATGGTGATGTCGAGGTCAGTTTCTACAATAATAGAGCACTAAGTTGTAACCTGTATAACTTAAAAGCACTTGTTAAATCATGTGTAAATTGACAGTAACTAGTATGTTCACTTTGTTGCATTGGTACTTGTTTAAGCTGTAAAACCATAAGGCATTCTCCAGGCCAACCTTTGTTGATTTTATTATACCACGACGTTGTGCTTAAACCATGATCAACAATTAACTAATTACTTCAGTATCCTCTGGTTTAGAGGTTAGCTGGCAAATAATATAACTTATGAAATTAAACATAGCATACTTGTGCCAAGTTATCAGTGAAGTTTAACAGTAACATTTTATTTTACAGGAATCTGGCAGAGAGGACTTGGGCAGTTCTTGTTCTGCTAACAAGTCACCACTGCCACAGACCTCCACTCCTGTTGGAGGATGTCCAACTGTAAACTACAAGATACCACTGCCACAGGCTTCCACTCCTGTTAGAGCATGTCCAGCTGCAACTCCTGAAAAGGTTGTGAAGATCTCCTTCCCAGACTACGTAGTACACACAGATACCGAACTTGAGCACGTCCGAACTCAATACTTTGAGTTGGCGAAGAAGGGTGAAGAGCGGAACTGCCAGATGTCCAAGGAACTCAGATGCCGACTCATTCGTAACACCATGACCAGCATGATCGCAATCCTGAGGGCAATGGGGGATGCTGAATCTGACAGATACCCATCAAAGCCAGAACTTACAGCTATGGCAAGAAGAATAGTCCAGTACTACCCCATGCTGCAGGACCTGAACAATAAGAACACATGGGTAAGTGAAATGTATCCAGTTGACGACTAAAGTGTTTGGCATTTTAAGTGGAAATTAGAACGCTTTACTTTTGTCTTGTACAGGCCACTGTGTATGGACAGCTATTCAAAAGATTGCAAAACGTGAGAACCCCCCAAAAGACCGTTCCAGAAGGGAGACCTTCAAAGAAACGCCATCTGCAGCCAAAGATGGCCCGTCTTGAGCAGCCAACTGACACAGATGAAATCGATTCCAGTGACTCGACCATCATTCTCAACCACTCCTCAGAGGAGAATACAAGCGCAGACTCTGCCATTAATGAAAAAGGTGACCTTCAAATGTATATTTAAACATTTAACCTTATGATGTGTTTATTACATTTATTTTATGTTGAGGAGAGATGGTAGAACCCTGTTAATCAACACAAACACTATGATTGCTGTGTAGTTATTTGACTTTGCGTTTGTGTCTTATAGGTAACATGCCGGTCAACACCGACAGTCCTGATTCTGACAGTCCAGCAGCCATGGCCAAGCACTACAGAACCCTACAGGCGTTGTACAAAAAGAAAAATCCAAACCATGAGTCTGTCTCTCAGCTCCTGGATTTGGAGTTCAAAGCCAGAAGAGCTTTCATTGATTCAGATTCCATTCGTGAGGAGGACCGATACGACAAAATTATAGAGGCATATCCTTGCTTCAAGGTCATTGGACATGTAAGTGATTGTTTAGTAGGCATAATTTGAAACACATACCAATGTTTTCCTCCTCCTAAATGATGCATTCAAATGTCTATTATATATTTAATATTTCATAGGTGTTGCAGGAACTTCGCCGCATCCTGGACAAGAATAACAGCGACTACATTGATGAACTGAAGGGAAGATGGAATGAGTTCTGCCAGAAGGTGCTGTTTTATGGCGTGTCCAAAAAGATCATGAAACCTCCAATGGGAATGACCAAAAGTAAGCATTGATGTTTGGTGGATGTATGATGTTAATGTTCAAGTGTCTTGTCTTTCTTTTTCATCTCTTGGCTGTCATTTATACATATATTTTTTATGTAAACTTTTGTAGATCATTGAGCGTGCATTTTATCAACCTATAAATGTAATGATCTTTTTCCTCAACAGTTCAACAGGCTCTCATGGTTCTCCGTGCACTGCCATCGCTGTTCCCCTCCACGGCTGCTGCTCCCAAGAAGCTACGAGACACGAGTGAGGCTCTGGTGTATGTCCTGGAGGTGAGCATACTTAGTTATACTGCAATGTACAACATTACAGTATAATATTCACCTGTCAAAAACAACCCTATTTTGATGTGTTAAAATGATTATTGCGACCGTAGGTCGCATTTACTATCAAACCCTGCACAAAGTGTAAGTCCGTCTGTCTGTCTGTCAGTCTGTCTGTCACACCTCACACGTCACACTCTTGCCCTGCTCATATCTCCGCAACCGTTGCCCCGATCCATGCCAAATTTTGCACACACGTTCCTTACCTGCCAAACTACAACCTCCAAGGACCCCCGGAGCTCCAGGGACCTCCCTGGGGGACCCCCAGATGTAAAAAATGACCAAATGTGCTAAACTGACCAAATGACCACCCCAACGGGGCTGCTCACGGGGAATTCCCGGGGACCACCCACTCCTGCTGCTCCAGAACGGATGCAAAAGTGGTGGCGCCCCCAGTGGAGGACCCCCTACACTGCAGCTCACATAAAATGCCGTAACTCCGGCTAGGAGCGACCGGGACAGCCGGGGCTGGTACCTATTCGTCCGCCTTGCCGGCGCGGAGACCCCACCCCTCATTTCTCACATGGCCCTCTTCTAGGGCCACCATGAGGCCGATTCTTGCAAAACACATTTTTGGACACTGCTCCTACAATTTTTGCCCTAAAATCACGCAAATCGGTACACAGTATGTCTACACTCATCCCATCAACATGAATCTCTCCCATATAGCGCCACCTCCAGGCCGATTTTTAAAAACACATTTTTGGACACTGCTCCTACAGATTTTGCCCTAAAATCACGAAAATCACTACACAGTATGTCTACACTCATGTCATCAACATGGATCAGGAAGATTTTGGCAAAACACATTTTTGCCCTATTTGTGGAGATAAGTGACCTACGGTCGCTTATCTCCCGATTAGGGAGTCTTACTGGTAGCTGAAGGTCCTGCTTACTCTATAACTTCATTAGGATTTAGCTGACTTAGGTAAAAAATAAATTGATAAATACTAAAATGATCCTTGAAAACAAAGTTCATTATCTGATAGAACGATATGTGTGTTTTGTGTTAAAGGAAAAAGAAGACCCCAATGCATACTTGAAGAAGCGTCCTCTATCCTGTCCCGTGCTGATTGTGAGTGAGTCCAACTGCCTCCTGGCCATAGGAGATGAGCCCATACACACACTCCCAAAATGTGAGGTAACAGATGGTGTTGTCTACCTTATGGCCTACTATTATACCCTACACCTTAGATACCCCAAGTGTGTTGCCACTCTGCTTTCTGTCATACAAACGGAGGTCCTCTTGGATGAAATCCATGAGGGAGACCTCACTCCATCTTACAAGAAGGCCATGGCCGATTGGAAAGCTTTCATTGGCCACTAAAGCCCCCATTGACCCCCCCCTAACCCCATATGAGATGGTATTATACCATCTACAGCCTTAGATTCTGTATTATTGTTCCAGTTCCAACCCCCCACAACAGTTTATTTTGTGGTTGTGGTTTTTGTGGTTAAATGTTATTTTGACCAGCTGCTTGTGTTAATGTTGAAGCAATGTCTTTATTTTGTATGTTAAAATATACAGTAAGCACTTTGGGTAAAGCCAATGGGTAGCTAGTACTGTGGAATAGGTGACTTCTTTGCAGAACTAGAACTACTGAATAGACAGACATTGTGACATCGACCCTTTGTTTTTGTTAACTACTGTACCTATACCTAACTGGCCTGCTGCCTGCGCACTCTGGCACTTTGTTTTGGATTAAATGTTGACAATGGTTATGCCTTCATGTCTTTATTACTGAATACATTTCTGATTTGCTTTTTTGAGTACCTTTAACCTAATTGTGTATTTGACTTGGTACAGTGCTTGAAAAGGGATTTTAAAACGTATTTCAAGACTCAATGGCTAGTTATGAGTCTATTTGACTTGGTACAGTGCTTGAAAAGGGATTTTACAACTTATTTCAGGACCATTAATGGCTAGTTATGAGTCTATTTGACTTGGTACAGTGCTTGAAAAGGGATTTTACAACTTATTTCAGGACCGTTAAGGGCTAGTTATGAGTCTATTTGACTTGGTACAGTGCTTGAAAAGGGATTTTACAACTTATTTCAGGACCATTAATGGCTAGTTATGAGTCTATTTGACTTGGTACAGTGCTTGAAAAGGGATTTTACAACTTATTTCAGGACCGTTAATGGCTAGTTATGAGTCTATTTGACTTGGTACAGTGCTTGAAAAGGGATTTTACAACTTATTTCAGGACCGTTAAGGGCTAGTTATGAGTCTATTTGACTTGGTACAGTGCTTGAAAAGGGATTTTACAACTTATTTCAGGACCGTTAATGGCTAGTTATGAGTCTATTTTACTGAAATATCGTGCTTGGAATGAGTTTGAAAAACGTATTTCAAGATATTTGCCAACTAATTCTGAGTTTATATGACTTAATTAATTACTTGGAATGGGGTTTAATGAACTTATTTTAAGAATCCCTGACTTCCCTAAAGCCTTGATATATTTTCTTATTTCAAGAAATCTTACCGGGAAAAATTTTCTTACCCCACTGGCAGATAATCTTACTTGTTTTTAGTTGATTTATACTCAAAAACATATTTTTTTTCTTATATTTAGAGTAGGTTTTTTTGCAGATACATACATACATACATACATACATACATACATGTGTGGACAACAGACTCACGAGGATACACATTTGTTGGATATCATGAAATCCAAGTGCAAACATAAGTGATCATTTTCACAATGAATCAAAAAAAAAAATAGTCTTTTAACATACTTTGTAGTAAGTTGACCGAAATGTTCTGCTCCTCTCTACTCTGAATGTGATTATTATTATGACTGTTTTTGACCGCTGACATTTTAAACAATCAAGAAATCAAGTCCTGTTCTTACATTGACTGGACTGGAATGTTGTGAACAAAATGAAGTATCTGAATGAGTTTGATTTTTCTGCTTGAACTTAATAAACATGTTTGAATTAAGATACATTCCTGTCTGTTGTTATTTATTGTGACCTACTTTAGACCGTAGGTCGCATTTAGTATGAAATTAAGAAACATTCCTGGCTGTTGTTCTCACTTACTGACTGAATTACACATCAATGGTAAAACAATAGAGCAAACAATGACCAATGAGACATCATTGTGTTCTTTACAGATAAACCAATTAAAATGACTGTCCTTTAATGACAATGGAACACCATCCTTATGCACTACTCTGACTGAATTCCATGTGAATGGTAAAGCTATTGACCAATCAATGACAAAGTCTCACATCCACCCAACAATGAATCAGGTTAATTAGTGTGAAACCCTGAGGATAACATGGTGTGAATCACAATCTTGCTTATACTTCACCTAAAAGTCTGAACTTAAATGGGTGTCTAAATATGATGTATCAAGTACAATGTTGTCCATCATTTCACACACACACACACACACACACACACACACACACACACACACACACACACACACACACACACACACACACACACACACACACACACACACTGTCTTAATATATGAAAAACATATCATTTAATCACTTCAGATTGTCATAAAGTTCACATCTCATTAAAATGACCCTCAACTAAAGTTACAATATCAATCCTTTCCACCAATCCTTTTGTCATTTGAAGTCCAAAAACAATTACATTAACCACAATGTAAAGATAAATAAATGTCTCCTTATTTGTTTTAATCCAGAACATTCCATTTCATAATTGTATGTTATTGTGAATGAGATGAGTATTAACATATTTGCCTGAATTTAATCAACTTTATTTAAATGTCAATGTATTAATACTGTGTATTTGTAGTTCCTACTTTGTCTACTTAGTATTTTTACAATTGTATTTATTACCAATGTCCACACTTGATAATGACATTAAATTAGTGTAGTGAGGTTGTGATTGGTGGACAGATGGTTCTATTGTTCTCCTCTTTGGCCAATCATTGAAGCAGTTAGTGGCTCCACCTCAGGCTCTCTAGTATAAGAAGAGTGTGTAGTTGTAATGTCTCCACAACTCCTCCAGGATATCAATCATTTCAAGCAGAACTGACTGTGGACTCCAGACTTCAAGTGAAGATGAACTCTCTAGACTGCACCAGGAACAATTCTGATGAACAGGAGGAACCCAAAGACCAACAATACCCTGGTAAGTTATATTTTTGCTTGGTTTTAGCTTTGATGTAGTTTAGTTTTATATTATCTCTAATATGCATCTTGCAAAGTGCTGCCATGAGTTTTGTTGTCTTTGTTGAATTGGTTAGATTAACACTAGTCAAATGTAGTCCATTTTAATATCAGCCTTTTTGCATCACTTTAGAATCCAAGTGCTTTTAGTAACACTCCAACTCCACGCATGTCTATTGTATTGCATTAATAATGCATCATAAAGGACTTACTGTTTCATAACACTTGTAACACTTATAAATGTTCACAATGATGCATAAAAAACATTCATAAAGAAACTTATATAACTACAATAAGTATCTAAGTAAAGGTGATCATAATGTGTTGTTCCACTGAGGTTATAATGCATTATGACCAGCATTTATAATACATTATAAACATTGTTATATGTTGTCATACACGATAAAGATATATAACACATGTTGTCCTATAAACACAATATAATTTATTACAAATGCAATGCTATTGTATTCTTATAGATCCTTAAGTAAGTGTTACCATTACATATTTCAACTTCTCAAATATCTTCCCTTTGTCTTTTGTTTCCAATCCAGTGTTGCATCCTCCTTCTGGCTTCCCTGTCCTACCAGCAGTAAATGAACAAAGAAGCTTGGCTAAACCTAAACACCACAGCTGTGACCAGTGTGGGAAACACTTCACTACAAAGGGTGTCCTTAAAAGACACCAGAGAATTCACACTGGTGAGAAACCCTATGGATGTGATCAGTGTGGAATTAAATTCTCTCAAATATCACACCTTAAATCACACCAGAGAATTCACACTGGAGAAAAACCATATCAGTGTGGCCAGTGTGGGAGCAAGTTTAAGACAAATACTGAGTTAACAAAACACCAGATAATTCATACTGGCGAGAAACCCTATGGGTGTGATTTGTGTGGAAAACACTTCACTCAAATATCCAACCTTAAAACACATAAAATAATTCACACAGGAATTAAAACATATCAGTGTGACCAGTGTGGAAAGGATTTTAGTCAATCAGCTAGTTTAAATCGTCACAAGCTAGTGCACACAGGATTTAAACCATTTCCGTGTAGTCAATGTGGAAAGAGTTTCACTCGATCAAACCTTCTACGTCGACATGAGCTCACACATATGTAAGGAAAACCAGTGATAGGGTTTGTCACACTGTTCTCAGAATACATCAGCATACACATTACCACTGCAACAAGTGTTGAGTGATGCTGTATTTATTTTATTCTTGTATTGTTTTTTTATTAACCACCAGACAGATGTTTCTATTTCCAATAGGAAGATTTTTGTTTACTTTTTTAAATGGTGTGATTACTATTATATACTATATACATCACAGAATACTGACCACCAGGCCTGATGCTGTGCTGAGAGAACATTTATATTTAGACTGTTTACAAGTTCATGAAATGTATATAAAACATGTTCATTATGGATGTGTGGACATTATGGCTCATTGGTTGTTGTTAAAACCACATGCAAGTCAACTTTAGCTGATCATTTTCACAGTGAAATTCAACAGTGTTTTAAATTACTGTGTAGTAAATGGTCCTCAATTCCCTGTTCCATTATGTTAATGTGTGTGTTGGTCACTGATGTTTGGAATGCCTGAGCAAATATGGACACAGTGGTCTTGTTGTTCCACTGACCAGAGTATTATGTTGCAACGAGTGTAGAGTGATGATGATGTATGATGTTGTTCTTCTAGTTTTCTCCCCACTAGGCTGATGACAAGAATGAGATACATACATACATACATACATACATACATGTGTGGACAACAGACTCACGAGGATACACATTTGTTGGATATCATGAAATCCAAGTGCAAACATAAGTGATCATTTTCACAATGAATACAAAAAAATAGTCTTTTAACATACTTTGTAGTAAGTTGACCGAAATGTTCTGCTCCTCTCTACTCTGAATGTGATTATTATTATGACTGTTTTTGACCGCTGACATTTTAAACAATCAAGAAATCAAGTCCTGTTCTTACATTGACTGGACTGGAATGTTGTGAACAAAATGAAGTATCTGAATGAGTTTGATTTTTCTGCTTGAACTTAATAAACATGTTTGAATTAAGATACATTCCCGTCTGTTGTTATTTATTGTGACCTACTTTAGACCGTAGGTCGCATTTAGTATGAAATTAAGAAACATTCCTGGCTGTTGTTCTCACTTACTGACTGAATTACACATCAATGGTAAAACAATAGAGCAAACAATGACCAATGAGACATCATTGTGTTCTTTACAGATAAACCAATTAAAATGACTGTCCTTTAATGACAATGGAACACCATCCTTATGCACTACTCTGACTGAATTCCATGTGAATGGTAAAGCTATTGACCAATCAATGACAACGTCTCACATCCACCCAACAATGAATCAGGTTAATTAGTGTGAAACCCTGAGGATAACATGGTGTGAATCACAATCTTGCTATATACTTCACCTAAAAGTCTGAACTTAAATGGGTGTCTAAATATGATGTATCAAGTACAATGTTGTCCATCATTTCACATACTGTCTTAATATATGAAAAATATACTTTAATCAATTCAGATTGTCATAAAGTTCACATCTCAATAAAATGACCCTCAACTTACAATATCAATCCTTTCCACCAATCCTTTTGTCATTTGAAATCCAAAAACAATTGTCTCCTTATTTTTAAATCCAGAAAATTCCATTTCATAATTGTATGTTGTTGTGATTGAGATGAGTATCAACATGTTTGCCTGAATTTAATCAACTTTGTTTAAATGTCAATGTATTAATACTGTGTATTTTTAGTTCCTACTTTGTCTACTTAGTATTTTTACAATTGTATTTTTTACCAATGTCCACACTTGATAATGACATTAAATTGAAGGGTGGAAGGGAAGGCTGGACCTAGAGTGAGTGAGGTTGTGATTGGTGGACAGATGGTTCTATTGTTCTCCTCTTTGGCCAATCATTGAAGCAGTTAGTGGCTCCACCTCAGGCTCTCTAGTATAAGAAGAGTGTGTAGTTGTAATGTCTCCACAACTCCTCCAGGATATCAATCATTTCAAGCAGAACTGACTGTGGACTCCAGACTTCAGGTGAAGATGAACTCTCTAGACTGCACCAGGAACAATTCTGATGAACAGGAGGAACCCAAAGACCAACAATACCCTGGTAAGTTATATTTTTGCTTGGTTTTAGCTTTGATGTAGTTTAGTTTTATATTATCTCTAATATGCATCTTGCAAAGTGCTGCCATGAGTTTTGTTGTCTTTGTTGAATTGGTTAGATTAACACTAGTCAAATGTAGTCCATTTTAATATCAGCCTTTTTGCATCACTTTAGAATCCAAGTGCTTTTAGTAACACTCCAACTCCACGCATGTCTATTGTATTGCATTAATAATGCATCATAAAGGACTTACTGTTTCATAACACTTGTAACACTTATAAATGTTCACAATGATGCATAAAAAAACATTCATAAAGAAACTTATATAACTACAATAATTATCTAAGTAAAGGTGATCACATAGGCGATTTTAAGGGGTGTCCTAGGGTGCACGTGCAACCCTTGGCCGCCAGGCGGCCATTTTGATTTTTTTTTTTTTTGTAATTAAGTGTGCCTGCTATGCAATATCAAAACACTTATTGTAATCCGCCATACTTAAGTAAGTCAGTCAGTAAGTCATGTTCTGGCAAATTTCGGCGCGTAATAACTGCCGCACGATTTACACCACCCCCGCAATATATACATCAAAACGTGCGGCTCGGCCGGGAATGGGGTGCTATTACTTTTCTTTCCGATCCGCGTTACCATGGCGACGTAATTCGCAAAAAACGACGCCCAAAAACCCCATTGACTTAGAATGGGGGAAATTTCGGCACGTAATAACTGACGCAAGATTTACGCCACCCCCGCAATATATACATCAAAATGTGCGGCTCGGCCGGGAATGGTGTGCTATTACTTTTCTTTCCGATCCGCGATACGATTGCGATGTAATTCGCAAAAAACGACGCCCAAAAACCCCATTGACTTAGAATGGGGGACTCCGAAAAAAACCCAGAAACTTTGGCGCCACATAACTCTGCCATACTTTTGCCTAGCAACGTGATTTAAACTTTAAAATGCACACACAACTTTGGTCTTTTTCCGGCCAATAGGGATGAGCTGTAATTGATTAAGCCCCGCCCCCTCTGTATTCCTATTGGCTGGCTTTTAAACAGCCACTACTCCAGTTCACAGCATGGTACCGTCTTGAAACTTGGTGTCTGGACTTAAACGGCCAATAGGGACTTATTACTTAAGCCCCGCCCCTCTTAAGCCACGCCCCTATCTTCCTATTGGCTTAGCTTTAAACAGCTTTATCTCCAGTTTGCAGCATGGTACCGTCTCGAAACTTGCTGTGTGTACTTAGATGGCCAATAGGGATGAGCTGTAATTGATTAAGCCCCGTCCCCTCTGTAACAGGAAGTGCCCTTCGCCAAACAGGAAGTGCCTCTACATCTCATGAACCGTTTGTCGTACAGACGCGCATATTGCGTCATATGACTTGATTAAGAGTCCTTGACCTTAATTGGGGCCTATTTCGCCAAACAGGAAGTGCCCCTCACCAAACAGGAAGTGACCCTTTACCTCGTGAACCGTTTGTCGTACAGACGCATGGATGGCATCAAATGACTTGATTAAGAGTCCTTAACCTTAATTGGGGCCTATTTCGCCAAACAGGAAGTGCCCCTCACCAAACAGGAAGTGACCCTTTACCTCGTGAACCGTTTGTCGTACAGACGCGTGGATGGCATCAAATGACTTGATTAAGAGTCCTTAACCTTAATTGGGGCCTATTTCGCCAAACAGGAAGTGCCCCTCACCAAACAGGAAGTGACCCTTGATCTCGTGAACCGTTTGTCGTACAGATGCGCGGGTTGCGTCAAATGACAAGTTTAAGAGTCCTTAACCTTAATTGGGGCCTATTTCGCCAAACAGGAAGTGCCTCTCACCAAACAGGAAGTGACCCTTGATCTCGTGAACCGTTTGTCGTACAGACGCGCGGGTTGCGTCAAATGACTTGATTACGAGTCCTTAACCTTAATTGGGGCCTAGTTCGCCAAACAGGAAGTGCCCCTCACCAAACAGGAAGTGACCCTTTATCGCGTGAACCGTTTGTCGTACAGACATGTGGGTGGTGTCATGTGAAGAACCATAATGTTAAAGCTTATGCAAAAAATGGTAATGTTAAAAAATGTAACGCTAATGCTAACACCAACCGCTACACAAGGTTGCACAGACTTAGCGAGCTGCAGGCACACTTAACATTTCTTAGAAATTTTCTTTTCTAGTCCACACTATTACTAAATAACTTTTTTTTTTTTTAAATTGACATTCATTCATATACACACTTTTCAACCTATATTCATATAATTGGACCTCACTAATGTTCAAGATAAAATAGCACACATTTTCTCTGTCGAATAGTAGGGGAAACATACATATTTTTTAATCTTAAAAAAAGAAGTCTACCTGTGAGGATTTCACTGGTAGTCAGGTTCCTGAACTGCCCACAGCCCTCCTAAGTGTAGGGCTCCACCAAAATGACAGCGTCTATATAAATATAAAGAATGGGACTTTCACACTTATTTTCGCACCGCGGGGTGCTCTTATTCTGAAGAGATCTACCGGAATTCTCGTCTCTCCACAGCGGGATGCAGCAGCACACAGACACATTCTTCTTCCTCTTTCATGTATCATTGTCCTTAATGATTGGTTGGAGTTATTTCTTTAGTATAGTTTCAATTAAGCTTTATTTGCACAAGGGAATGAACTTTGCCAGGATTTGACCTGACAGTGACATGCAAATTATCCATTAACAATAACAATGACGCTTCTCTTCTTCTCCAGGTGGTTCTCCAGTTCTGATGGGACCAAGCAACCCAGTAGATGATCCCACAGCTCAGCAGAAGAAAGATGATCTCACAGCTCAGCAGAAGAAAGATGATCTCACAGCTCAGCAGAAGAAAGATGATCTCATAGCTCAGCAGAAGAAAGATGATCTCACAGCTCAGCAGAAGAAAGATGAAGAGCTGAGGGTGATGAAGAAGGAGAGGGATGATGCCATCGCTGAAAAAACTCGTCTTGGTGAGATTCTACTGATGACTTTTATATTTTATATGATGTTCCATATACAGAGTGATTCAGAAACAGCAGAATAAACACTACTTTATTGTGTGCTCGCTGAAAGTGAGCACACGTATGTTCTTGTCATTAGTTATTTATCAGGCAGTTAGTCATATCAGTTCTCCTCAAAACTTTGGCACCTTTCTACTCCTACATACTTACACCGAAAATAGAAATTAAAACATCAATGTGTTCAGCTTACTGTGGCGACTTGTGCTATTACATGAATAATTTGCATAAAACCGCAATATTCATTGAATTATTAAAAAAACTATTATTTAACATACAAACTTCTCACCCCATAGCCTGTGTAGATATAGGTTCAAATTTCATGTGAAAAAGGTTTTGTGCACGTAACGCAAAATTCCCAGGAAGAGATAGATTTTAACTGTTTTTTATATATTTCAAAATGGTGGGAGATCTAAAGGTCAAAGGTCAAAAGTCAGATCGTCAAAGTTGTTCGACATGAGGAGACGCATATGTGTGTTCCGGTACATTCCCACTAGATCAAGGAACAGATGCCACCCTTCTCACTTTGGCCTGTTATAGCGCCACCAGCGGGTCAACTTTTGCATAACGCATTTTTGGAAAAAAATGCCTCAAATCATGCATGCAGCATCCGATTGCGTCAGTAACGTCAAAGAGAGCACTGCCTGCGATCTTGACATTTTGTACTTTTATAGCCATTGTTTGGCTTGAAGCGAGCCCACAATTGTTTTGAAGGAACAATATTTTCTAGTTTTAGTTTGAAATAGATGAAATAAATTATTTATCATTCGTTTGACAATTACGCTCAAGTTTTTTTTTACTCTGCCCGTTTTTTGTGTTAATGTAATTATTTCTTGTTTAATGGTATTGATTCATGTTCAAAAACATACTATGGGAGTGTAATTTGGTTATTCGGTGATTGAAATTATAGGCAAAGATATGCTAAATGCAAAAACAGTCATCTTGAAAGAAATGGTTGCCATCATTGATTAACAAATTGGCCCAGTTTCCTAAATCGAAATCTGATCTCCAAAGATGATTTGTACCAAATGTCCCACTTGTATCAGCATTTGAACGATTCTCCCAAAAATATTGCTGTTATCTAGGTAGGACACTCCCATTGCAACGCCCTCTTTTTGGCAGTTAGTATGAACACACCCACACACCCAAAAGAATCGTCTTGCTGAGATTCTGCTGATGACTTTTATATCTTATACATTTATGATGATCTGTGTAATTTAGAAACAGCAGAATAAACACTTATTTGTTTTAGTTTTGAATGGATTAATAACATATTATTAATTATTAATATTAATTATTATGATCTCACAGCTCAGCAGAAGAAAGATGATCTCACAGCTCAGCAGAAGAAAGATGAAGAGCTCAGGATGATGAAGAAGGAGAGGGACGATGCCATCGCTGAAAGAACTCGTCTTGGTGAGATTCTACTGATGACATTTATATTTTACTAGAGGTTCGCGGGCCTTCGGCCCGCTCACATCTAGAGTCCACGCCCGCTAAAAAAAAAAAAAAAAGTAAAAAAAAAAAAAAAAAATGGGGGGGGGGGGGGGGGGGGGGGAACTATTGTGGCGGAACTATTGTGCCGCAGCGCACGTTTCCGGTTGGACGGTTGGACATATTTGACCGCCGGACGCACTGGAGAGAAGTGACTGTTAAGCCTCTGCTATTTCTCTGCAGCAGGCACATGCAAACACAGTGGTGTCAAATTTCACTCTCTCTCTCTCTCTCTCACTTGCCCGCACCCCCTCCCCTGTTGCCTCCTCTCTCTCGTGCTTAGCGAATGAGCGGACGGCATAGGGTTAGGGGCGGTACTCCTTACGTCCTAGACGACTACCTATGAGTTGAAGTCGATGTAAAGGGGGCGTGAAGTGGGATGCGGCTCTTAGAGGAATGTATATATAAGATACATTTATGATGTTCCATATACATCATAAATGTATATGATGTAATGTAACTTTACATCCACTCAGACCGAATACAACAACACCCCCTAGTGGTAGTGATAGAGGCTGGCAGCTCCAGGCAGTCCCCCCTCCCCTCCTGATGTGATGTCATATCCACATGCCAGTATTGAAATTGAAAACAACATCTATTAAAAATAAAGCATGGAGTTCGAGCTCTTCACTACTATGGACGTGACTACCGGTAGATATTATAATATAGCTGCTTGCCCTGAAACATCACATGGAGAGGATCATTTTGTACCTGACTTTCCTCTACAAAACACAGACCTCAGGCTCTATCAGCCAGGACTCTTGTCTCACTGTGCGTGACTGAACCATTTCCTCCTGACCAGCCCAAGGTAAGACTAAGACAGTCAGATCATGCTTTTATAAACCCTATTATATTAAGCCCAAAATGGTTCTGCCGCCGTGTAGAACCGAACCGATTTTAACTTGAAAAAATGCATTGGGTACAAAATTAACTGCAGAAATCCGCTAAAACAACATTACAAAACCGCTAATATCCGCAATTTTTTTCGCGCGCGCGGTGAACGTCGTACACGTGCGCTGCGCGCGCGTGTATGAGGTAATAGAGGTCGTGCACCCCTTGCTGGAAGAGGCTAGAGTCGCCTATGGGTGATCATAATGTGTTGTTCCACTGAGGTTATAATGCATTATGACCAGCATTTATAATACATTATAAACATTGTTATATGTTGTCATACACGATAAAGATATATAACACATGTTGTCCTATAAACACATTATAATTTATTACAAATGCAATGCTATTGTATTCTTATAGATCCTTAAGTAAGTGTTACCATTACATATTTCAACTTCTCAAATATCTTCCCTTTGTCTTTTGTTTCCAATCCAGTGTTGCATCCTCCTTCTGGCTTCCCTGTCCTACCAGCAGTAAATGAACAAAGAAGCTTGGCTAAACCTAAACACCACAGCTGTGACCAGTGTGGGAAACACTTCACTACAAAGGGTGACCTTAAAAGACACCAGAGAATTCACACTGGTGAGAAACCCTATGGATGTGATCAGTGTGGAATTAAATTCTCTCAAATATCACACCTTAAATCACACCAGAGAATTCACTCTGGAGAAAAACCATATCAGTGTGGCCAGTGTGGGAGCAAGTTTAAGACAAATACTGCATTAACAAAACACCAGATAATTCATACTGGCGAGAAACCCTATGGGTGTGATTTGTGTGGAAAACACTTCACTCAAATATCCAACCTTAAAACACATAAAATAATTCACACAGGAATTAAAACATATCAGTGTGACCAGTGTGGAAAGGCTTTTAGTCAATCAGCTAGTTTAAATCGTCACAAGCTAGTGCACACAGGATTTAAACCATTTCCGTGTAGTCAATGTGGAAAGAGTTTCACTCGATCAAACCTTCTACGTCGACATGAGCTCACACATATGTAAGGAAAACCAGTGATAGGGTTTGTCACACTGTTCTCAGAATACATCAGCATACACATTACCACTGCAACAAGTGTTGAGTGATGCTGTATTTATTTTATTCTTGTATTGTTTTTTTATTAACCACTAGACAGATGTTTCTATTTCCAATAGGAAGATTTTTGTTTACTTTTTTAAATGGTGTGATTACTATTATATACTATATACATCACAGAATACTGACCACCAGGCCTGATGCTGTGCTGAGAGAACATTTATATTTAGACTGTTTACAAGTTCATGAAATGTATATAAAACATGTTCATTATGGATGTGTGGACATTATGGCTCATTGGTTGTTGTTAAAACCACATGCAAGTCAACTTTAGCTGATCATTTTCACAGTGAAATTCAACAGTGTTTTAAATTACTGTGTAGTAAATGGTCCTCAATTCCCTGTTCCATTATGTTAATGTGTGTGTTGGTCACTGATGTTTGGAATGCCTGAGCAAATATGGACACAGTGGTCTTGTTGTTCCACTGACCAGAGTATTATGTTGCAACGAGTGTAGAGTGATGATGATGTATGATGTTGTTCTTCTAGTTTTCTCCCCACTAGGCTGATGACAAGAATGAGATACATATACATACATACATACATACATACATACATACATACATGTGTGGACAACAGACTCACGAGGATACACATTTGTTGGATATCATGAAATCCAAGTGCAAACATAAGTGATCATTTTCACAATGAATACAAAAAAAATAGTCTTTTAACATACTTTGTAGTAAGTTGACCGAAATGTTCTGCTCCTCTCTACTCTGAATGTGATTATTATTATGACTGTTTTTGACCGCTGACATTTTAAACAATCAAGAAATCAAGTCCTGTTCTTACATTGACTGGACTGGAATGTTGTGAACAAAATGAAGTATCTGAATGAGTTTGATTTTTCTGCTTGAACTTAATAAACATGTTTGAATTAAGATACATTCCTGTCTGTTGTTATTTATTGTGACCTACTTTAGACCGTAGGTCGCATTTAGTATGAAATTAAGAAACATTCCTGGCTGTTGTTCTCACTTACTGACTGAATTACACATCAATGGTAAAACAATAGAGCAAACAATGACCAATGAGACATCATTGTGTTCTTTACAGATAAACCAATTAAAATGACTGTCCTTTAATGACAATGGAACACCATCCTTATGCACTACTCTGACTGAATTCCATGTGAATGGTAAAGCTATTGACCAATCAATGACAAAGTCTCACATCCACCCAACAATGAATCAGGTTAATTAGTGTGAAACCCTGAGGATAACATGGTGTGAATCACAATCTTGCTTATACTTCACCTAAAAGTCTGAACTTAAATGGGTGTCTAAATATGATGTATCAAGTACAATGTTGTCCATCATTTCACATACTGTCTTAATATATGTAAAATATACTTTAATCAATTCAGATTGTCATAAATTCACATCTCAATAAAATGACCCTCAACTTACAATATCAATCCTTTCCACCAATCCTTTTGTCATTTGAAGTCCAAAAACAATTGTCTCCTTATTTTTAAATCCATAAAATTCCATTTCATAATTGTATGTTGTTGTGATTGAGATGAGTATCAACATGTTTGCCTGAATTTAATCAACTTTGTTTAAATGTCAATGTATTAATACTGTGTATTTTTAGTTCCTACTTTGTCTACTTAGTATTTTTACAATTGTATTTTTTACCAATGTCCACACTTGATAATGACATAAATTGAAGGGTGGAAGGGAAGGCTGGACCTAGAGTGAGTGAGGTTGTGATTGGTGGACAGATGGTTCTATTGTTCTCCTCTTTGGCCAATCATTGAAGCAGTTAGTGGCTCCACCTCAGGCTCTCTAGTATAAGAAGAGTGTGTAGTTGTAATGTCTCCACAACTCCTCCAGGATATCAATCATTTCAAGCAGAACTGACTGTGGACTCCAGACTTCAGGTGAAGATGAACTCTCTAGACTGCACCAGGAACAATTCTGATGAACAGGAGGAACTCAAAGACCAACAATACCCTGGTAAGTTATATTTTTTCTTGGTTTTAGCTGTAGCTTTTTGCAGTTTAGTTGTCTAATATGCATCTTGCATATTAGTGCTGCCATGAGTTTTGTTGTCTTTGTTGAATTGGTTAGATTAACATTAGTCAAATGTAGTCCATTTTAATATCATCCATTTTGCATCACTTTCGAATCCAAGTGCTTTTAGTAACACTCCAACTCCACTCATGTCTATTGTATTGCATTAATAATGCATCATAAAGGACTTACTGTTTCATAACACATGTTCACAATGATGAATTACAAAACCATAAAGATTCTATATAACTATTATATAACTACCATAACTATTTATAAGTATCTAAGTTAAGGTGATCATAATGTGCTGTTTCACTGAGGTTAGTTGTCATACATGATACAGATATATAACATGTGTTGTCCTATAAGCAAATTATAATTCATTACAAATGCAATGCTATTGTATTCTTATATATCTTTAAGTAAGTGTTACCATTACATCTTTCAATTTATACAATATCTTCCCTTTGTCTTTTGTTTCCAATCCAGTGTTGCATCCTCCTTCTGGCTTCCCTGTCCTACCAGCAGTAAATGAACAAAGAAGCCTGCCTAAACCTAAACACCACAGCTGTGATCAGTGTGGAAAACATTTCACTACAAAGGGCGACATTAAAAGACACCAGAGAATTCACACTGGAGAAAAACCATACCACTGTGACCAGTGTGGAAAACACTTCACTGCAAAGGGCAGCCTTAAAATACACCAGAGAATTCACACTGGAGAAAAACCATACCACTGTGAGCAATGTGGGAGCACGTTTAAGACAAATGCTGAATTGATAATACACCAGAGAATTCACACTGGAGAAAAACCTTACCACTGTGACCAGTGTGCGAGCAAGTTTAAGACAAATACTGACTTAACAAAACACCAGAGATTTCACACTGGAGAGAAACCACATGGATGTGCTCAGTGTGGAAAACACTTCATTGACATGTCGAACCTTAAAAGACACCAGAGAATTCACACAGGAATTAAACAATATCAGTGTGACCAGTGTGGGAAGGCATTTAGTCGATCAGCTCATTTAAATCGTCACAAGCTGGTGCACACAGGATTTAAACCCTTTCCTTGTAGTCAATGTGGAAAGAGTTTCACACGACCAAATGGTCTACGCCGACATGAGCTCACACATACGCAATGACTTATTTTCTCCTTTTATTGTTTTTTTTCTATTAACCAATAGGCAGATGTTTCTATTTTCCACACTTGTTTTTAAAATGGTGTGATTACTATTATATACTATATACATAACAGAATACTGACCACCAGGCCTGGTGGAGATATGTGCTGTGATGAGGGAACATTTATGTTTATTTAGACGGCCCCTTGTTAATGGATCAAAGGAAGGCAATTATGTCTCTCTACACTGTCAACTAGCTGCTACAGATGCAGACTGGTTAATTGGTTCTTAACTCAGCAACAACACTAGTTACTAGTGTCAACCCTTTCTCAACCTTTTTTCTGCCAGGGCACACATTGCCAAAAGATCCCAGCTTGCTAATGCTAAGTTGTTATTTGCCAATGTCATGTTCATACTCCCCTTGTTGGTGAGAACTGTACGCTAACTTATACAATTTATGTATTGTGTAGTTGCCTGTGGGTTGTGTAGTTATCATTTATGTTGTTCTGTAAAAGTATCGCCGACGGAGTCAGCTGGAAAAAGTAGAAGCTGGTTTAATTTTCGGTTTTAGTCCTCACGGCTCGCGCTCTGTCTGTATGAATAAAAAATAATCTGCAAGGTATGTATAAACATACTTGTGTCTTGTGGATAATGGAGAAAGTTTAACGCTGCTGCCTGCTACGAGACAGCGGCTCCAGTCAGTGTCCAGTGTGGATTTCTCTGTCTCCGCGTGACGGCAATACCTAGGGTCTAGCGTTGGTTTCAATTTGATGAAAAGGAAACTGATGGCCCATTAAGCTTCCAAACATGTGGTACGCGGCCCAGAGCAGAGCGGCATGGAGCGCATGCAGTCCTTGCTTCTCCCCCGTTTTAAAACTCGCTCGTTCTCAATAAAAAATTGCCTCTTTATTGTCTTTTTTGACCGCGGTAAGGACCCTGACACCGCGGTAGGCCGCGGTATACAGCGGTACGGCGGTACGGCGGTTACCGTCCCCAACCCTAGACACAAATCGTGTTGTCTCAAAGGAGATCAGGCCAGTCTACTGCCTTGTGGAATGACAAGCTAAAAGGTACAGGGAAGCACACATAGGGCTGTCTACATTTAAAACCCATTTACACCTGGAATTATGTTATACTTTAGCTATTCAAAAATAGCAGATCTACAAGCTCACAAGTGAGCCGGCACGAACATCAATACAGCATGTAACTGTGGACAAAATCCCATCCAACGACAACAAAGCAAGATATTCGACATTTTGGGTCCTAGAGGCTAAATCTCATCAAATGGTGGTCCACGGCTCAAATGCTGAATAAATAATGGGCCTTGATATGAAAAAGGCTGAAAACCTCTGAAGTAGGACTTCAATCTACAGGAGAATTTGGAGATAAGAGGTTTCTGCCCGACAGCAACAATACACTAGGCCATTAAGACCTGGGATTATTTTATACTTTTAACTCATACAGTGCCTATCCCGAACAAGTTCGGCTTTATTTCAATCCAATACAATTTATTTTTATTAATTGACTTACCCTGAGCTGCTTGTAGAGTCGTGGGTGGTCCTGGCTCGTCCTACGCTAGCCAGCTAGCCATTTTACATGGTCCGACGATATATTCCATTAAAAATGGTTTAAAATACATTTTTGAGCCCCCCACAGTTCACCGAATGTTCAGCGCCACTTCCGGAACGACGTCCAGTGTGCCTATCCCGAACATGTTCGGCTTTTTTAATGAAATGAATAAAATGATCCGAGGCCTTCTGAAGCCTGGGCCTAAATTTTCAATCCAGTGTTCGAAATCCGGCCGCCCCCCGGCCGGCCATTAGCGAGTAACGTAGCCGCGAGAATAGACGTAGAATAGAACGTAGAATAGACATTGTCAAAATTCAATATTTTCACGTTTTATCAAAAATAGCAGCTCTACAAGCTCACAGCGCAGCACTCTGTGCCGCGCTGTGAGCTTGTATATCTGCTATTTTTCATAGTTAAAGCATAAAACGATGGTTAAAGTAATAATTCGTAATAACGGGGTGTCCGGTGGCCTACTGCCCATGCGCATACCACATGGGCACCGCCACATAGGCATGGTTGCCGCGGCGTCGCCGGTTCGATTCCCGTACCGGACGACCTTTGCCGCATGTCATTCCCCATCTCTCTCCCCATTTCCTGTCAGTCTACTGTCCTATCAATAAAGGCAAAAAAGCCCAAAAACAAATCTTAAAACGTTCACGGTCTAAATGGCCTAGAGAGCAGGCATAATGTGCCAAAATGAATGGAAGAGACAGCGTTCCATGCAGGTCAACAATCATCACTTTCAGCTCCACTAATGGTGAGAGAGAAAAAGATAAATAAAACATGCACACGCAGGTGTGTTTTAATTTGTGTGATCATAATGCACATTACATTTAGCCTAATCTGTTATTGTTGTTACTCTGCTGGAGTTGAACACTGATGCTAGTTTGTCCCTTTGTGTTGCTGGCGGGCAGAAACCTTGTATTTCCTACTACTTTTACGTTATATGTTTTTCGTAATTTAATGCCCCAATTTCATCATTGCAAGAGTGTCGCACAGAACTGTTGCGAATTAAACAGAATCTGAACGGACATCAAGACGAGGCGGACAAGAAAGAATAAAGAAAAGAAAGAATAAGTGCAGTTTAGAGGAAAAAGCAATTGTATTTTGGTACCAAAAGGAACAAGACTTACAATGCTTACAACAACAACTTACAATGCTATAAAAATGCAATCCATTACAATGCAATTGGAAAATCCCTGTCAAGTTCCCAGAACCCAAAGTGTGACATGGTTTTTATTTATACTCATGGTTTCATAACAGCAGTCCCTCCCACAAGCAAACCTTAAATCTAAGGGAAGGTGGATCATAGACCTGTCCTCAGTGCCATACTGTATGTCAGGTGAGACCACAGCTGCAAAAGATCTACACAAGTAAAAACAACTTCCAACAATGCTCCAGCCTCGGGAAACATTAAGTAAACACTGAGGAGTGATGCTGTGACAAGACTATATGCAGATCAGACTACTGTTTTGTCACAGTCATTGATATACCCGTCGTAAAACCCTTCACAAGACAAAACACACAGCAACTAATGGAGCACTCAGGATGACAATAAACAGTATAATACATTTCAGTGAATTTTAATGTTCACATCTTGAAATTACCTTGACAGAAAATAGACGATTTAACAGTACAAGCTCATAAAGAACGAAGCCCACACTCAAAACAAACCTCTTCAGGATAGCCTTTCCCAGGTGAGGTCTGTAGTTAGGCTGTCTCCCCAATTTGTAATCTAGAACCTTTGTCTTTTTAGTTTTCCCCTCCCTATTAAAGTTCCTCCTTTCCCTTATGTAAAGCGACTTTGGGCATTTAAAAAGAGTGCTATATACATTTGAGCTATTATTATTACATCTGTAAACTGGATGAAATCCTATCTCGGGGGGAGAGATCAAGTGGTTGATGTCAACGGGACCCTGTCCTCATCCCTCCCAGTGAACTGCGGGCGGCGTCCCCAAAGGATAAGCGTACTAGGGCCGTTACACTTCTGTCTATACCCTAACAACATGAACGCAACCTCTAACTGCAATTTGTTCTCGTTCGCCGCTGACTCAGCACTCCTGGTCTCGGGGCGAGGACAACATGCGAGTTGTGAGGAAACTCTCGGTTGTGAACTCAGCAAAATCCGCACGTGGCTTTTCCGATAAACTGTCATGTACGACACCTTGGGAAAACACAATCCATTAATTTGGGGTCCAAACATACCCATAGTTTAATGTGAATGCAAATGATTTCAAGGTCAGTAATCTCTAGCAAGGTTGCCTATTCGGGCTGTAGGCTTGACAACAAACTGACAGGTGGAAACAAAATGGCATCGAAAACAAAAGTGATCAAGAAAAACATGTCAACAAAAGTGCTCTCAATTACACTTTGACTGCCATAGTTTTGCAGTTCCTATTGTATTTACTGTACTTGATTTTCGGGGGCTCCGTGTACGCAGCATGTGTTGATTGTGTGCGCGGGGTCTGGGTTCCCCTTGCGCGGTCGACGAATGTCTTTTCTTTCACGCGGAGAAGAAAAATTACAGCCTCTATCATCCGCCTGTATGGTCTATATAGAAAAACAGGCAGTTTTGACCAAAAGCACTTTACGGCCAAATTATGCCCATATTTTGATCTTACCGGCATTTAGGACAATTCCCAAGTCAGTGTCAGCAATGTTTTGAAGGGATTTTGAAGTTAAGACAGACATATAAGCCAGATTTAGTCACTTTATTTACACTATATGTTTGACCAGATTGATGAATCGGGCCCATCGTCACTAACCAATAAAGTGTCAGACCTCCCAAAACAAACTGATACGACGGCTTCTCGGGCCCTCAAGCCCACGAGCCTCCTAATTCCAACACACCTTGACAGTCTGGGACGGCTCAGGGTAGAATAAAGTGTTAAGTTTAGTTTAGGATGGCTCATAGTAGAAGACAGGGTTGGGCAAACATCACTGAGATTGGTATTTAAGAGAGTCAAAGGGGGCAGTGCCCTCCATGCCCTCCCTCATATACGCACCCACACACACTCTCACACAATGTACTATTCATTAAATTATTACACTGTACTTGTCGGTCCTCCAAAAGTACAGTAAACGAGCATGTACGCACGCACGCACGCACGCACGCACGCACGCACGCACGCACGCACGCACACACGCACACACACACACACACACACACACACATATAATGTACATCCGTGCGCACAAAGCTACAGTGCAGGTTGTAATTAATCAGCGTGAATGGAATGGCATTTCTCTCTCATTTCCTCAGGGAGACGTGGAAAGATTAATGCCTTTATTGTCCCAGAATGTAATCTCTCTCTCTCTCTCTCTCTCTCTCTCTCTCTATCTCTATCTCTATCTCTATCTCTCTCTCTCTCTAACTAGATCTCCTTTAACCTTAAATCAGAGTCTCTCAAACTCCTTTTGAGCATTTACCAAAGCGCTCCCATGCTTGACTGTGTGTGCACTAGACTAGGTATGTATGTCTGCGGCATGCAGATGCAGTATGCTACAGCTGCAATACTGCTGGGTGACCAGATGGCACGCAGCAGTATCAACAGCGTCAACTAAACATGACATTAATGGCCAACACAATAATTCATATACAGTATATAGCTTAAAGGAGTAGTTCACCCCCAAAATGTTTTTTTTTTTCCTATTGATTACTCATGTCATGCATAGACTTGAGTTCAATAATATTTTTGTCACATTTTGTCACATTCCTAAGACAAAAATGTGTTTATAGTAAACTTATCACCATTGATTCCGGATGGGGACCCAAATGCATTTGGGTCCCCATCCGGAATCAATGGTGTGAGTAATCAATAGAAGAAGGAAAAAAAAACATTTGGGGTGTGAACTACTCCTTTAAATGAACTGCTCATAGGCACCACTCAATGTTCGATGTCGAGGACCCCGCCAAAGATGAAAAATAAAACAACACAAACACTTTATCCACATGGGGTCACTGGATTTCCTTCTTTCTGTTGTTCACCTATTTCAAATTTCAGAGGCAAGGAATTAAAAAGAAAAAGTGTATAGAGCCCTGGGGAACCCCCACTCAAACTATAAAGGATTTATTTTTATTTTTATTTTTATTTTTTTGTAGTTAAATGCAAAGCCATGAAAGACAGATAGCAAACGCAGCACAGCACATACTCGTATATCTCTTCCCTCCCTCCCTCCCCCCACCTTCCACGGAGTTAAGAAGAAGAAGAAGCCCTACTCCTCCTCCTCCTCCTCTAGGCCATTAAAACCTGGAATTATTTCATGCTTTTAACTATTGAAAAATAGCAGATCTACAAGCTCGCAGCGCGGCACCGAGTGCCGCACTGCGAGCTTGTAGATCTGCTATTTTTTTTTTTTTTTTTGAAAAGTCGTGAAAATGTTTGTGCAAATCTTTGAATATGTATATGTACTTTTTAAAGCGAAAATATGTTACTCAAATTTTGCTTCTGGGGCGGTCCCTGGAACTACTTATTTTGAGATGGGGGTCCGTGGCCAAATACATATAATTTTGAGGGTCCTCGACATGAAAGGTTTGAGCGCCACTGACATAGAAACATAGGTTTTCTTTTTTTCAGAAACTTGTTAGGATTCAGGAGACATTTATAGAATCGGTTCAATATATTCAAAGACTTGAACAAATGTCCACAATTTCTCAAAAATAGCAGATTCACAACTCGGTGCCGCGTGAGCTTGTACATCTGCTATTTTTCAATAGTTAAAGCATTTAAATAAAGGTTAAAGACAAGTAATGATGTGCGTGTGATAATGCTCCCGACGTGAGTGGGCTAGGACAGAATAATAGAGTCTCCGTTCAAAGCAAACGGAGCAGGGAGAAGATAAGAGAAAACACTCAGCCAGAGAGAGAGAGAGAGAGAGAGAGAGAGAGAGAGAGAGAGAGAGAGAGAGAGAGAGAGAGCATCACACCTTCCCTACGTTAGGGCGCTCAGACAGCATGAAATGAGAGCGAGCGAGATGATAGAGAGACACGCGTCTCTCATCGTGCTGCCGTTTGAGTGTTAGATGGAGCCTGACATCTGGGAAAGGAGAGAGAGAGAGAGAGAGAGAGAGAGAGAGAGAGAGAGAGAGAGAGAGAGAGAGAGAGAACTGAGAGAGAGAGAGAATTGAGAGAGATAAAGTGAAAAACAGAAGAAAAGAAGAGGCCTTGCAGCAGATAAAATAACCTTCTGGTCATGTGTCAGAATGATGTCTGCTTTCAGGGGACCACCAATGGGTGGTGTACCAAGAAGACATCAGAGACACATACTTCCCTCAGATTACCCACACGCCCAAAGTGACTTTGTAAACATGACCAACGACACAAAAAAAAAACTCCCATGCCTACTGGGAGAAATACAACAATGTGTGAAGTGAACATAAGCAACAAGATGTGTGAACTTTTGAGAGAAAAAAAGGCTAGAGAATGGAATACAACCACCCTAAGGACTACAAACCATTGGTTGACATCTAGACCTACTGCTGCACATACAGTATATACAGAGCTGCTACCTTTAAACACCTTTTAAATTTGAGGCTTTTTTTTCTTTTCCTTCATTTGCTATTGAAATTGTATTGAGAAAAAAAAGAAATGCTGATATTAGTTCCAAAAAGCTTGCCTGGCTCCAGCCCATAGGTCCACCCACTCTCTGAGCGGACTGGTTCTCTTGGTCTGGTGTTGCGTAATGAACCTCTACCTGTTCTGGTCTGAGGCAAACCAGGCCAATGAGAGTCGGAGCCTCGGAGGAGGGGGTGGGTCTAACGAGACAGCAAATCAACAGAAACAGTGGAGGGAAAGGGAGCTCAGCGGGAACTCTTAATTGCTCCCTTTGAACTTCAAAGGGGGTTGTGCACACCTCGTTAGTGATCTCTCTAATCAATGAAAGCATCAAAGACAATGACCTGTTTGATGCCTGTCATAGAGGGGAGGGGGAGGGGGGAATGTTTTTGTGTACACACAAGTCAAAAACAAACCCTCCCACCAGATCTCTTGTGATTGGGAATTTCAAATTTCAAATCCCCTCCCCTTTAAAATCTCAACACAATGGGACAATGTCAGACTCAATCTCCAGCGCAGAGTCTGAAATCAGGCTACCAAAAAACTTCATACCCATACATAACGACAAAAGGTAACATAGCTCTGTTTATATCCTCCAACTGTATAATATGTTACCCATTTTCAACTGTTTTTATTATGTTTTGAAACTTGCTTTGGCAATGTAAACGTATGTTTTCTCATGCCGCAGCCAAGTAAATAGGAGCCTATATGGAGATTACACCCTTCCTGATGCTGGCGGTCGACGAGTTGCATCATGGGATATGTAGTGTTTTCGCTCACCAGCGGCCGCAGCAGTGCCTGTTTACCTGGTAACCATGGCAACCGGGTAACACGTCCCTGGACGTGATAACGGGGCCTTGGTGCCGCACCGCCATCATTCCTATCACTTTCCTGGACGTAATTAGCATCGGAAGTGTTAAAGCAAGGGGTCCCTAGGGGGTCCTCAGAGTTACTAAAGGGGGTCCACCAAACCTTTTTAGTGGTAGAATGTTTTTTTTTCTCCTTTTTTACATTAACCAGTTGAACCCTGGTGTCCATATTCGGAGAACTTTAGCCAAAAATAGCAGATCTAAGCTCACAATGCCTCGCGCTGCAAGGCGTTGTGAGTTTTAGATCGGCTATTTTTAGCAAAGAGGGGGAAAAAGAGCAGACCAAGTACAGAGTGAAAGGTCAAGTTTAGTATTGACGGTTCAAGTGGTTAAATATCTGAAACACAAATTGACATGAATCCAAAATACACTGATGATTGTGCCGTCAAACAATTAAACTATATGGAATCTATGAACAAGTTGTGGGGGTCCCTGCTACGTCTCTCTCTCAACTAAGGGGTCCTTGGCCTGAAAACGTTGAATACCCCTGTGTTAAAGGATTAGTTCACCCCCAAATGACTTTTTTTCTATTGATAACTCACGCCATGGAGACTTGAGTTCAATAATATTTTTAGTTTTGTGTCGCATTCCTAAGACAAAAATGTGAGTACAAAGAATTTACCCCCTTTGATTCCGGATGGGGACCCAAATGCATTTGAGACCCATCTGGAATCAATGGGGGTAAATTTACTATAATCACATTTTTGTCTTAGGAATGTGACAAATACACAAAAATATTATTGAACTCAAGTCTCCATGGTGTGAGTTATCAATAGAAAAAAAAAACATTTTGGGGGTGAACTGATCCTTTAAAGTGTCATGCTTCCAAGGAAGCCCAGCCCATATATGGACTTACAGGACACTTTTACATTTCATTTGACATAAACAATTGGCCAACGTAACAATCAAATAACCAACTTTAAAAGCTACTATTTGAAAAGCTGAGACTCCAGGCTCTCTAAACAGAATGTGCCGTCTTAAAGACTGCATCATTAAACAAGCATTCCATCATCTTCCCAGAACAGCTCAGGTTTTCGTTGTTGGCATTACATCAAACAAAGGGACCCTCAAATCATCATATAGAGTACAATAAAACATAAAATGGAATTCATTTTCCACATCGTTCAGGTCACATACAGTACATTGCATATCCTATTCTCTCTTCTGTACAAATGGAAATTGAAATTGTTTTTCGCTTATTCTGTGTGGGTTGCTTGCTGTGTGAGTCGGAGAGGAGGAAGAAAGGTGTGGTGCTGGTTGCATGCCAGGCGTAATGTGATCTTGGTTACCAAACCCTTTTAGGCCCCCAAAATAAACATAATTGAACTGGGGACCCTCATCCTAGCAAACAAGCAAATGGAATTGCAGGTATTACATTTAGTTTGACTCGTTTCCACAGATTCATATTGTGAAAACATCCGAACTACAAGCTCACAACGCCTCGCAAAGTGTGGCGTTGTGAGCTTATATATTGGCTATTTTCTCAGTGTTTGCCTCTATCTTACTTAATATTTGACAGTTTGGTCACTGGTCAGTTTGGTATTAAAAAAGGTCTTGAAAGTCCTTCAATTGTCACTTTATAAATGTGCAGATACCCTGTAAACACTTACTGTATGTTGGATTATTTACTGTTGAGTGAGAAAATAAATGACGTTAAACTAATTATCCGGGGACCCCACAAAATAATTTGGGGACCCCCACTTGGGGTTCCGGCCCCAAGATTGGAATGTATGAATCAGGCATAAGGAAGGACCCAACCTAAACTTAACCCCTATCCCTAACCATGAACCTAAACGTTGAAATTAGGTGTGTAACAATACATTTAATAGCGATACGATACGCACGCATCACAATACATGGTTGACGATACGATACATGAACAATATTGGTTCATTCATGGCAATACAATACAATTCGATTCAATGATTTAAAATTGATAGTAACTATTTAGCAAATAAATTAAATATGTGTGAAATGTGTCAATAGTGCAGGTTTTTTTAAGGGAAAATCAATTATTATGGATATAAATAAGTAAACACTGAGGTTCTCTAGCACATACATGGACATTATATTTCAACACATAAGGACAAACCTGCATCTTGACATGAACACAGAGATTTATCAACAGACCAAGCTACTGGAATGGAATTAGTAAAAGTAATTAGACCCCTTTTTTTTTATTTGCCCTCTTAAAATTGCTAAATACAAGGCAAAATACTTAGTTTCCATACAATCGATTATTTGCATTGCAAAACGATTCAATACCGATTATCTGCATCGTAAAACGATACGATGCAAAGCGGAAAGATATTTTGCTTTTGCATATTGACATGGTAGATCGTTGCAAATTAGAATCGACTTTTCGATTCAGTTACTATATCGTTACACTCCTAAATGCATCATATAGTGCAGGGGTCAACATGTTCTGGCCAAGGACCCCTTAGTTGAGAGAGAAATGAAGCGGGGACCCCCACAACCTGTTCATTGATTCCATATAGTTTCATTGTTTGACGGCACAATCATCAGTGTATTTTGGATTCATGTCAATTTGTGCTTTCAGATATTTAACCGTGGGACTGAGTTATTAGGGGCAAAGGTGGAGGGGCCTTCATTATTTTATACTTTAGCTATTGAAAAATAGCAGATATACAAGCTCACAGGGTGGCACTCGGTGCCCCTCTGTGAGCTTGTAGATCTGCTATTTTTCAATAGTTAAAGGGCCACTTCACCTCTGGGACAACCGAATCTTATTTTATTGTTGTTTCGGACACAATTAACACAATCCCGAGTTATTTTTTGTGTCCAATCTGTGTTTTGAGATATTTTAGTATTTCAGCATGACTAGTGATGCATTTTGCATCATATGATGCAGCATGATGAGTCATATGATGGCGTAATAATGCGTTCCCAGTCAAAATGGGTAAACCCCCTCCCCCTATGAAGAATATTCATGGGGGGCCCTCAGTGAATCCTTGTACCCAGGGCCCAGAATTTGGTGCGACGACCCTGGAGGAAGCATAGCGGAGAAGATGGAGTGAGATGACGGATGAGTCTCAGTGAGTGGAAGATGCATGGATGACTTCTGATAGAAACCAAACCAGGCAGAGGAGACCTGTAGGAGTGCGACCAAGGAGAGATGGAGAGGCCAGAAGATTGAGATGGTATGGAGGCAGGCACGAGCACACAGAGACATCAAAGGGGGCTCGAGCCTCTACCCTTTTATCTGTCTGTAAAAAGTGCCCTCTCCAGACCATGAATGTAGTTTTTACTATGGTGAAAGAAATGCAAATGCCCTCTTTCCACGCCATACCTGAAGGCAGCATTCAAGAGACCTTGGCCTTGTCCAAACTCTCCTGAACTTGAATGCAGCGTCTTATGTTGAAAGAATTGTCCTCTCTGTGTAGAAATCCATGCTGTTACGCCACATCTCCAGTATTGACTTCATTATGCTTAGTTAAGTGTGGTATCAAGTACCGACCTCCAAGCTCACGGTTACATGTCTCCATTCCGACATGTCTCCTTTCCGACACTAACCCTATCTCTAACCCTAACCCTAAACCTAACCTCTATGGAAGTGTCGCCACTCCGACAGTAAGAACGTAATGGAGACACGTCCCCCAAGCTCACAACGTGTCGCAGCTTGGAGCTCGGCTATTTTCGATATTTCCACCGAAAGGCCCTTTTAGAAATGTCAGCCCCTGCCTCTCCAACATTCTCTGCACGTCGCTGGAAGGGGGGGTGCTGAGCGCAGAGCATGAAGCCAGGGGAGAGGGGTTAGGAGAGGAGGGATTGGTTGTTGTTTACCGACCCAGTGATCACAGCGTTGCACCACTATACTCACTGCACAGCACAAACTGAAACCACACACACGCACACGCACACGCACACACACACACACACACACACACACACACACACACACACACACACACACACACACACTTACTTGAGTCGCGGCACTATCGCACGGAAATGACACAAAGCTGGAAGGGAAGCGAACCAGAGTGACAATGACAGAGTGGCACGAGAAGACAATCATCAGAGTGGAGTGGACACACAAAGATGGACAGGAGACAATCAAGATTGGACAGACACGAGGACAATGGGATAGCAGCGAAGCTAGTCGGCATGCAGCAGTAGTGTCACACTGGGACACACTGACACGCGCACGCACGCGCGCACGCACGCACGCACGCACGCACGCACGCACACACACACGCACACATACACGCACACACACACAGAGCTGGGTGAGAGTGAGTAATGTGCCAGATGCTATTGGCTGCTCACACTCAGTGGGCTAAAATATATGAACATAAAGCAGACTTATCCCAGACATCAGACTAATGTGATGCTATATGGCAGCACATCAGGGTGCAGCACTGTGCAATCCTGGGGATAACAATCACATCTTTTACTTTGTTTGTTGCTGTTGCTGCAGGCAAAGCCTGATAATCATAATTCATAATACAATCCTGTAGATTGTTTGTGATGCCCTGTCATTTTATAATCTCGTGCTTAAAGGGGTTGTTCACTCCCAAAAAAAAGATGACTTCTTTAAGGATCAATTGCAGACATGAAGTTGTGGAGATTGTTTCAGTTTTTGTCGCGTTTCTTAGGCTATGATTTGGTGACCGGCAGAAATATGCCTCTGGCAGGGACATGTAGATAATGTTAGAGAGGCAGGGGCTGACATTTCTAAAATGGCATTTTGGTGGAAATCTCGAAAAGAGCCAACCTCCAAGCTCACAACGTGTTGTGAGCTTGGAGGTTGGCTATTTTCAGTTCATGATACCAGATTAAAGTAAGCATAATCAAGTCAATACTGGAGATGTGGCGTAACGGCATGGATTTTGACACCGAGAGGGCAATTCTTTCAACATAAGATGCTGCATTCAAGTTCAGGAGAGTTTGGAAAAGGCTTGAATGCTGCCTTCAGGTATGACATGGAAAGAGGGGGCATTTGCGTTTCTTTCACCATAGTGAAAACTGCATTCATATAGTCTGGAAAGGGCAATTTTTACAGATGGATAAAAGGGCAAGGGCTCAAGCCCCATGTGTGCACGTGCCTGGTCTCCGGGATAGGAGACAAGTTTCATCCCGGAGATTCCAGCAGTCATCAAATCAGCGGCTTAGGAATGCGACAATAACGCAAAATAAATACAAATCATGAATTGAAGGTACCATGGGGTTCCAGGCGAAATGTGTTGATACAGCAATCATCTCAACCACTTTATCCATATTTCATACCTTGGCTGTTAAAAATAGCCAAGTTATTTTCACTATACTTCTTTCCAGGGACGTGCTGGCCATTGGGAAAAGCGGGACAACTCCCGAACGGCCGGGAATGGAAAAAAATAAAAATAAAATGTCAGCCTTCGTTCCATTTTTTGGGGCTGGGCGGGCAATAAAGTAAATCGTCACTGTCGGGCAGAAACCTTGTATCGCCAAGTTTCAAATTTGTAATTTTTTTTTTTCGAAAAGCAAAGCCCTGCTTCATCATACAAGGCCGTCGCACAAAAGTAGTGAAAACAGCAGATCTACAAGCACTGTTGTGTGCTTGTAGATCGGCTGTTTTCACTAGTTTAAATCATTTTTAAAATGATAAATACAAAACAAACGGTTTTGGACATACAAGGTTTCCACCCGACAACAACGAAATATAACTCATGTAATTGGCCCACTGGCTAGTCACTCGTCATGATCTGAAATGGCAAATCTTTGAATAGCAGCAGCGCTATAGAGAGAGATCTCTTTCTATAGCGCGCAATGAGAGCCTCTTTTTCCCCGGGCTGAATCAGAGGCCCAGCATGTCCCTGCTTCTTTCACTACTTCTTAAACGTGCGTACTGTTGTAGAATATCATTCCAATTCGCGTGTAGTGTCTCAGGTCTCAGCTGGGCTCATCATCTCACATTTAATTCAAATCATATTTAATTCAAATTCAAATCCCTTTCCTCCATCGTGACAGCTGTAAACCTTGACTATCAAAAGGTTCTTGTGTCATAATAAACACTCACACAAACACTGTGCACCGCGTGCAGGTATAGCAGAGTGAGAGTCGGCCCCGACGCTGTCACTCTGTGAACACGTTAGAGTGTTCCATGCATCTAGGAAATAATGAGGTTAGACAGTATGAAGAAAAAAGAAAAGGAAAGAAAAAGGTTGCTGGATATAAAGCCTTTTGACACCAACCTCCCCTCTGTCGCCTCCTTCCTCTCTCTGTAGCCTAATTTAGCTCACAGTCGTCGCCCCCCCCCCCCCCCCCCCCCTCCTTCAACGTGCCCCCAAGACAGCAAGAGCTAGACGGAGGAGAGAATTATTATGTAAAAGACGGTGGAAAAGGAAGAGAAGAGGACGGGGGGTAGGAGGATAGTAGCTGCTGACAAACTGGAGCATAGCCGTGTTGACACAAATGGCTGCGTCCACGGATTGACTGATGTATTGTGTTCCATCGAGGCATTGTTACCCCGTGTCACGCTGTGCCACAAAGACGCGGAACGCTCTGCCAACGGTAAATCCTTATACTCTCTTAAGCGTCTATAAGGTGAAGAGCTATATCAGCTCACCGCAGTGTAGTTTTCTATCTATGACCTAAAACAGGGGTCTTCAATGTTTTCAGGCCAAGGACCCCTTTGTTGAGAGAGATGAAGCAGGGACCCCCACAACCTGATTCCATATAGTTTCATTGTTTGACAGCACAATCATCAGTGTATTTTGGATTCATGTCAATTTGTGTTTTCAGATATTTAACCACTTGAACTGTCAATACTTATAAAACGTAACCTTTCACTCTGTACTTAGAGTGAAGCAGCGAGGCGTTGTGAGCTTGAAGATCTGCTATTTTTGGCTAAAGTTCTCAGAATATGGACACTAGGGTTCAAATGGTTAATATAAAAAAGGAGAACACCACACTTTCTATCACTCAAAGATTTGGAGGACCCCCTGTAGTAACTCTGAGGACCCGCTAGGGGTCCCGGACCCCCTGTTGAAGACCCCTGACCTAAAATGTATTACAAAGCCAAAGGTGATGGCTAAAAAAACGACTATGGCTTTACAGCTTGGCTGCCATTCCAAAGTGGACCCTGGAAAAAACAGTCAAAGTCTTGACTGTACTAGCTGTATGTCTTGTTAATAAAGGATTAAATCAATCAATCAATCAATCAATCAATCAATCAATCAAACAATCAAACAAACAAACATGCAATCAATCAGCCTTGCAACTCATTGTGACCTTGTAGATCTGATATTTCTACTGCTTTTGTCCATTTCTTTTCATCCTTCTGTCTGTCTCTGTCAAACACTTAGGATCTCTCTCTCTCTCTCTCCCCCTCTCTCTCCCTCTTTCCCTCTTTCTCTCTCCCTCTCTCCCTCTCTCTCTCTCTCTCTCTCTCTCTCCCTCTCTCTCTCTCTCTCTATATCCCTGTATAAGTGCTCAGAGTCTTATGGTAACCTGGGTAACTGACAGAGATTCATGCATCCATTGATTGAAGATTCTCCTCGTTAATCTCTACCTCTGGAAGGCTCGGCTCGTGCGTGTGTCTCTGCGCGCACGCATATATAAAGAAACTTAAAAGTCTGACCTAGCATTTTTTTGCATGTGTGCATGTGCGTGTGTGTGTGTGTGTGTGTGTGTGTGTGTGTGTGTGTGTGTGTGTGTGTGTGTGTGTGTGTGTGTGTGTGTGTCAAGCTTTTTATTAATACAGAGAAGGTTTGCTAAGCAATTCCTATTGGAGCACTCCCTCTACTCCAAATCTCAGAGTCTGCTTCACTCCCTTTCTGTACATCAGGGGTCTTCAACGTTTTCAGGCCAAGGACCCCTTAGTTGAGAGAGAGATGAAGCAGGGACCCCCACAACCTTTTCACAGATTCCATATAGTTTCATTGTTTGACAGCACAATCATCAGTGTATTTTGGATTCATGTAAATTTGTGTCTTCAGATCTTTAACCACTTGAACTGTCAATACTTAATAAACTTGACCTTACACTCTGTACTTAGACTGCTCTTTTCCCCCTTAGACAAACCTCTTTGCCAAAAATAGCAGATATACAAGCTCACAACGCCTCGCAGCGCAAGGCGTTGTGAGCTTGTAGATCTGCTATTTTTGGCTAAAGTTCTCAGAATATGGACGCTAGGGTTCGAGGGTTGAATATAAAAAGGGGAACAAACAAGTTTCTATCACACACAGATTTGGAGGACCCCCTGTAGTAACTCTGAGGACCCCCTAGTCCTCCCTTTTCTCTTCACAAATCTCTTTGCCGTGCGAAGCTCATGAGCAGGGACGTGCAGAGAATGTTAGAGAGGCAGGGGCTGACATTTCTAAAAGGGCCTTTTGGTGAAAATATTGAAGATAGCAGACCTCCAAGCTTGGAGGTTGGCTATTTTCGATGCTTGATTTCTACACAGGGAGGGCAATTCTTTCAACATAAGACGTTGCCTTCAAATTTAGGAGAGTTTGGACAAGGCAATTCTCTGGGAATTCAAGAGAATGCTGCCTACTACAGCTATGGCATGGAAAGAGGGCATTTGCATTTCTTTCACCATAGTAAAAACAACAGAAGCATTCATGGTCTGGAGAGGGCACTTTTTTACAGACGGATAAAAGGGCAGGGGGCTCAAGCCTTCCTTTGATGTATATGTGTGCACCTGCCTGCTCACGAGTCGTCGCGACTGGTCGCGGAAACAGCGCGCAAGCCTGTGGATCAGTGTTGCATGATGGGAAATGTTAAAATATCATAATTGCAGTGGTGGAGACACATTCTTTACTAAAAGTATCAATACTGCAATGTAGATGTTCTCTGTTACAAGTAAATGTCCAGAATTCAAAATGTACTTGAGTAAAAGTACAAAGGTATTGGCATCAAAATATACTTAAAGGACCAACAACGCGTAGCGATGTGACGTTGTGAGCTTGTAGCTGGGCTATTTTCAAATAGCCTAGGTATAAAACAGAGCTGAAGTGGGTTTTGTATTTATTATATAATAATGTATAGCTGCAAAGTAACTAGTAACTAAAGTTTTCAAATAAATGTTGGTGACTCCGGTGACGTTCAGAACTAGGCCAGATCACAGCCCTTATGGGGATGATCTTGACGTCCATACCAGGAAGGGCGTCATATGGACCTTTTGGTTTGAAAAGGTTATATTCTGGGACATGTCTGACTAATTATGATATTTTTATCTGGCCTCGATCGTACCCTCTCTGATTAATCCAGGGCAGTGGGCAGGATTTGTGTTGGTTGAAATCAGGTGATATTCTAGGCCAGATATGACTAGCCATGGTTTGACTTGATCTGGCCCCAATGGAGACGTCACTGATTGGTCCAGGTCCTGACCGTGCTGGCTTGGTAGCTATATAGGTCCGCGGCCAAATCAGTATCATGTTGGGGGTCCTCGTGGCTCAAAAGAAAGTTTGAGAACTACTGAATTTAAGACATTCGCTGAATCGGCCTCCACCGGGCTTCACGCTGCTGTGAAGCGCGCGTCTCACACCCCCACGAAAAGGCATGTGAGTGAGTAAGCCATGTTCTTTGCAAAAGCACAGCCTGCTCTTGTATGTGCGTGCACACGCACGCACACACGCACACGCACACACGCACGCACACACACACACACACACACACACACACACACACACACTGCCCTTGACTTCATTATGTTTGTTGCGCATCAACATGTCGCCAGGCAGCAGCAACCATGGTAACTAGTAGCGAGAGAGAGAGAGAGAGAGAGAGAGAGAGGGAGAGAGAGAGAGAAAGAGAGGGAGAGAGAGAGAGAGAGAGAGGGAGGAGAGAGAGAGAGAGAGAGAGAGAGAGAGAGAGAGAGAGAGAGATAGAGAGAGAGAGAGAGAGAGAGAGAGAGAGAGAGAGAGAAATGTTTGACATGCAACTTGGGAGTAATTGCCTCCCCCAGTTATGCAACATCCATTGTGCCCTCTAGCTGTGTCAGGAGTACCTGTGCACCCGGTTGTGGGTTCGAATCCACGGCGGTGCGCCCTGCTCTACGTGACCACAATTAGCCAGTGTTCGCTACAGCGCTGTTTAAGAACATTCGCCAAAAAAACTGCAGATCTACAAGCTCACAACACGTCGCAACGCAACACGTTGTGAGCTTGTAGATCGGCTATTTGATTTTTTTGGCACAGACATTTGATAAGATAATTGAGTATCAAGTACGTATATTATAAGTGCCTTTTATCAATTATATGAGGGTTTAAGTGGTACCGGATATGCAGCTTGGCAAATAAAAGGTGAATTTGCATGACAGAGGACGACATTTAGCGCCACCATCAGGCCGATTTTTACATGCGACCTGACGGGCACTTATCTCCCGATTTAGGGAGTCTTACTGGTAACTACCTTTTATCAATTATAGAGGGCTTTATGTGGTACCAGACATGCAGCTCGGCCAATAAAAGGTGAATTTGCATGACGGAGGACGATATCACGATAAATTAAATCTCCACGATATGATTATTAGTTACTATCAAAACCTCCACCGGCTGTCAGTCTATCCGTCTGTCTGTCAGTCACGTCACACGTCACACTTTTGCCCTACTCATACTCAGCCACCGTTGCCCCTATCCATGCCAAACTTTGCACACACACTCCTTGGCTGGCAAACCACAACCCCTCATTTCTCACATGGCCCTCTTCTAGCGCCACCATGAGGCCGATTCTTGCAAAACACATTTTTGGACACTGCTCCTACAGATTTTGCCCTAAAATCCCGCAAAGCGGTGTAGACATGTGACTTGACGTTCGCTTATCTCCCGATTAGGGAGTCTTACTGGTCGTGAGTGTTTTTTTTATCATGATGAACGATGGCTTATCGTCCCATCCCTAGTCACGACTTGTGAAGTTGTGTTCGTGGGAGGAAGATTATTTGTGACATTGGGGACACACTATGAGTCAGCAGGATACAACAGCAGTGACAACACAGGGTGTGAGGAGGAATCAATCGTCATTAACAATCTAGCAAGACAAGACAAAATAGTACAGTTGTGCCCGACTTGTCTCTGTCCCTTTTATGCCCATACATGGACGTCTCTTTATCTGTCTGTCCTTGTCCACATGCCCATATAGGAAGATCCCCGATGTCATCAGTACTGTATGCCTAATGACGTGCCCATATATGGGCATATAATGGCCAAAATATATAGGGCCATCAATATTAACAATCCATTTTATTGGATTAGTTACATTTGTTACTTTTCAGGATTTACAAAAAAACAAACAAAAAAAAAAACATTAAAAGTAGCAGATCTACAAGCTCAAAAAAGCGTTGCTTCAGGTCCTTTTTCGAGTTTGTGGATCAAGTACTTCCGATGCTTGTGTCTGACGCTGTAGTTATGATTGTTAATTTATGGCAAAAAACCACCAAACGTCAGAATAATGGAGAAGGTTTCTGTTGTGCTTTCCAGGCTCATGCCGTCTCACCGGACGCACGCTTCCTGTGAGTGATTTGTACATTTCTCAGAGCGTAATTAATTCAGACACGCATCATGAGGATCACTGCCGCAATGCATGGATGACTGACTGGCGTGCAGGCATGGAGGCATGGTTCTACCGAGAGAGAGAGAGAGAGAGAGAGAGAGAGAGAGAGAGAGAGAGAGATCCTAAGTGTTTGGTGTATTAACAAAAGGCTATGGATACATAGACAGTGTCACAGTGACACCTTGTGGCCTAGACAGGAACCTTTGGAATTGATGGCTTCTAGTGTCAAAAGCCCCAAACAAACCATGGCTGTAACTTAAAGGGAAACAGCATCCTCACACAATGGCATGCAGTCATGGAGGCATGTTTCTACCTTTGGAGGGAGGAAGAGGGAGGGGGGGGAAGAGCGCGAGAGAGAGAGAGAGAGAGAGAGAGAGAGAGAGAGAGAGAGAGAGAGAGAGAGAGAGAGAGAGAGAGAGAGAGATCCTCAGTGGTTGGTGTATTAACAAAAGGCTCTGAATAGATAGACGGAGTTACAGTGACATCTTGTGGCCAGCACTGGAACTTTTGGAGTTATTGGCTTCTATGTCCAAGACAAAGTACCTCATAGCTGGAACTTAAAGGGAAACGGCACTGTCACACAGCAAATGATAATTGTGTGAAACTAAGATCAACATACACATTACGTACTGTTCCCAACTCACTGCCTTCAACTGGAGACAACACAGCACAACACACGCACGCACGCACGCACAGCGTAGATTCACCTCAGCCTTCAAATCTACCAGACCAGAACCATTCCAGAGCTAGTCATTATTGGGTCTCAAAATAACAGCAAGAATCACACTAGTAAACATACAACACAAGAAACAACAAAACAAAAAAAATAAATAAAAATAAATATCCCCTACTTGACTTCCGTAGTGTAGGTGATGTCCAGGGTCAAACTGGATACCAATGGATAGAGAGATGTTGTTCTCCTCTCTCTCAGATCATCCCTCCAGTGGAGTCTTCTCCATCCTCCATACATCATGTCCAGCTCTCCACTGCTCTCCTCTCCTGCTGGGAGCTCCTGGTGTCCCCAAGGCAGTGACCACGACCACCTGGCTCCTTGCCGTCACCTTCTCCCTCACCCTCAGTAGCCCTCCATCCCCATGCTGATGGCTGTCGGTAAGGTGTCCATCCTGGCTGATGTTTAGTACAGCTCATAGCGTTGTGGTGGAGCACAGTGACCATGCAGTCACAGGGACATCTGGAGAGCAGGTTTCAGGGTACAGCATTCACAGCTGTAGGCTATAAGGAGAACAGTCTCTACAGCAGGGGTCTTCAACAGCAGTCCTCAACAGGAGGTCCAGCCAGGTCACCAAGGATGTCCTTACTACAGGCCAAAATGTATTTTTTTCGTTTTTTTACATTAACCACTTTCAAGTGTGTTGATCCTGTTCTAGGATTAAAAGAAAAAGAAAGTTGAATCTGAAACATGCACAGCCACTCACGCACACACGCACAAAGTAGGTAGCTGTATTGGTAGCCAACTTAGCCTATCTGTAAATAAACACAGTAAGAAAGCAACCGCTGTTTGTCACTACGAGTCGACTGTCACAGATGTGACTCGACAGTTTTACACTCTGACAACTACTAAAATTCCAACTTTGTCCTTATTTATCTGTGTTTTTTTTATACTTCCAAACATAATGGAGCTTTCTTTGTCTGTCTGTCTGTGTGTTTACAGCTGGTGTGGTGGGAAGGGGGCGGGGCTCTACCTGAAGCCTGCAGGGACCGTCCACCAATTCTCCACCTAAAGTCTGGGTCTATACTGTCTAGGGAGTATCTGACAATGACAGATTATTTTTTGTCTTGATTTGCTGTTTTCCTTTTTTCTTTTGTTTTGAAGACTACAGTCACTTTTTAGATGTTGCTCCCAGATGTTAAGCAAGTACACAACTCCAGAGAAAGACTTTTCTTTGAATCGTATAATGTTTATTCAATGGTATACCAAACAAGGGATATTCAAAGTGAAATAAAAGGCTAAATATGCCATGGCCTTTACAATACTGCAATGTTACAGGGATAAGTCCTGAATTCAAAATGTACTTGGGTAAAAGTACAAGTATCAAAAGTAGAAAGTGCACTCATCATTTCAAATGTTTTCAAATGGCCGAAACATATATCCACCTGTTTCCCTGTTCAATTTACTGTAGAATTATGTGTGTAATCGTGTAGAGAACAGCTGACGTACAAGCTCACATTGTGTCGCAGATGCCACCGTTGTGAGCTTGTAAATTCTACAAGCTCACAGCTTGTAGATTCTACAAGCTCACAGCTTGTAGAATCTACAAGCTCACAGCTTGTAGATTCTACAAGCTCACAGCTTGTAGAATCTACAAGCTCACAGCTTGTAGATTCTACAAGCGCACAGCTTGTAGATTCTACAAGCTCACAAGCTCACAGCTTGTAGAATCTACAAGCTCACGGCGGTGGCCGACGGTGGCCGACAATGTAGATCACACTCGGCTCGGCTCGGTTGGGACGACGGAACTGCCGCCCACATTCTGTGCAATGCATGATGGGACGCTGGAAACTTGTGGATAGAGGCTGAAGTGGTTGATGTACGTTTTGTAACAACAATTCAAATCTACAAAGTCATTAACGTTGTCAAATAATTGTATTGGAGTAAATGTAAATGTATAATTGCTTCTTAAATGTAGTGAAGTAGAAGTAAAAGTTCTGAAAATTGGACATACTCCATTAAAGTAAAAGAGAAAGTGAAGATAGACGATCTACAAGCTCACAGTGTTTAGATCAGTGGTTCTCAACCTTTTCAGGCCGCGACTCCCAAAATAATCATATTTTAACTTGGGACCCCCCCACCCTGACGAGCACTAAGAGTTGAGGCATTACATTTTGTATAACACGGTTCTATTGTGAAAATAGCAGATCTACATGCTCACAACGCCTCGCAACGCGAGGCTTGATTATGTAGATCATGTAGATCGTTGTGAGCATGTAGATCAGCTATTTTCACAATTTCTGCCTCTAATATTTAGCAATTTAGCCAATGTTTAATTTGTCAATTTAGAGGTATTAAAAAGTCCTTAAATTGTCACTTTAGAAATTGTGCAGATACCCTCTATACACTTAAACTTTATGTTGGTTTGTTTACTGTTGAGAGAGAAAACAATGTTGCACATTGAGTCAATCATCTGGGGACCCCCCAAAATAATTTGGGGACCCCACAGGTTGAGAACCACTGCGTTTAGATGAAAGCTTCATGGTCTTGGGGTGACACTCATCCCCACGGCGTTGGGGTCGTGGTCGGGGTCCATCTTGAAGTGGGCGGGGCGTATCTTCATGACGGTGGTCTTCAGGGAGTACCACCACCCTCTCCAGGGGAACCACACCACCCCATCGTCTGTGGCCGCGCTGTAGGGACCCCCGGGCCGGTAGAGGCCGTTCAGGTTGGCCGAGTGACACCTATTAGGAGGAGAGAAGGGTAGACTTAACTCAGAGAGTCTACGGGTCCATTTGGTCACGTCCTATTTTTAGTTGTAGACCTAGAATTATTTAATGTTTTAACTGTTGAAAAAAAGCAGATACAAGTTCACAGCGCGGCACCATGTGCAGTGCTGTGAGCTTGAAGATCTGCTATTTTTGAATATATCTTTTTAAAAGCAAACATTTGTAACTCAAATATTTGCTTCTGGCCTGGGGGTCCCTGGAACAACATATTTTGAGGCCCTTGACATGAAAGGGATTGAGAACCACTGATTTAGAAGAATGATTTAGAAGGCATTTATAGAATCGGGTCACACATATGGGTGGGTGACGTGACGTAACGTTTTCGCTGTCCTCGGTGTCAAACATGTATAAATAAAAAATATATTTGTCAAAAACCTTCTGAATATTGTGCAGGACATTAAGCTTTATGTGAACTTACTCAAGATTAAAACATTTCATTCCTCATTTCTTCAGAATTTTCAACCAAACATGGCAAAACTCATATGGTGTGACTGTCCTGACCTTGTTTCTCAAAGTGGGAACTTGAATAAAACTAAGAAAAAGAATTGCTAAAAATCATTTGAAAATGAATTTAGGCTAAAAAAAATGTCTATTTGTGAGCCTATATCTTTTCAAAGTCAAAGCATAATGTTTTCAGTCATTTCTGATCAAAAACATTTTGTCCCCCAAACCAAAATCATTTGGTGTGACACTAGTTTGGACAAATTAAACAGGCAATTATTTGGACACCTATTGGCTAGAGAGGTCCTTCTTCTGTAAGGCTATTCAGCACTCCCAGCACAACTGCAAGACAGGTGTCTGAGGTGAGTTATGATTTTAACATTTTCATGAAATGCCATCTTGTTGAAACTTTGACAAACTCACCACTTTGGATGTCTGTTGGTGTGACACCTTTTCATTAAAAAAGCTTAAGTTATTTGAAGTTTTGGTCATATTTCCATGTAGATCTAGGTTGCTTTGTTATAGCTAGCATGCTGTTAGCATGCTAATGTGTACATAGTAGCCTCAAGGTAAACCTAAATGCAGAAAACGTAATATGGTGTGACACTTAATCATAATGGTGTGACATGTCTGCTTGTCACGCCATATGACTTGATTGTCACACCATATGATTTATACTGTATTTAACTACAGATATAACAATAAATAACAAAGTTCCATGTTTCTTTTGTACATTTAAACATTTGTTTTAAACATTTTTACATAAAATGTAATTTAGCTTCATTCAGTGATACTTCAAATTCATCAGACAGAGCAGAAACCCCTTCACAGAAACCTTAACATATTGTTTCAATCTAAACAATATTTTCTCTTTGTCTTAAACTATACATTCCATTTTCTTTTGTCAGCTGGAAAATGACAAGTGCTGAGAGAACGAGAAAGTACAGGGAGAAACTAAACAATGACCCAGCAAGGAGAGAGGAGCCAAAGGGGCGAGACTGCATTTTCTACGAAGAGCAGGAGGTTGTCTGTGGCATAGCAGAACCGCAACAAGGCAGCCGGTTTGCTACCCTCACCAAATACGACTGGCTGATGTACAATACAGTCTAAATGTATAATCTAATCTGATCTAATACTTTTGTACTTTCACTCACTGGACTGGACAGTGGACAGTGTTAAGGTAGGACCCGAGACAAAACTAGCGAAAATAGCTGATCAACAAGCTCTCAACACGTTGTGCTGCGAGAGCTTGTAGATCAGCTATTTTCGGAGTTGCGCAACCCATCACTCTTTAGCTAGTGGAGATGTGGTGTAATGTCATGATTCCTAATTACATTTGTTCAACACAAAATGCTGTGTTCAAGTTCAGGAGACTTCGGAAAAAAGCAATTTACCTGAATGCTGAGTTCTGTTTCCACTAATTGGTGTTAATAAAATGTTGCCTTGGCTCCAAGTGTGGCTATGCGCCTTATTGTCTCTTTAGGATCCTTCTGCCGTGGGCCGGCAGAAGACTTAGGTGTGCGTAGCATTCCTGTGCACATCCTCATCATCCATCTACTACTACAATTCTTTCTTATCCCATGTTAAAGCCCTACAATAATATCCTGTTCAGAAATATTAAGGCCATGTTATCCTGGGTAATTGTTTAATCAATCAGTAAAGTTCAGTACTCACTAATAGGTAGGTTAAAACACAGTTTGCTTTGACACATGAAGATATGATCATACGGTGTGACACTAAATCATTTGGTGTGACATTCCAAATAGTGAAAAATCATACCTTTATTAATGATTAAACCAAAAAAATGTTTATGGATTACATAGAGAATATTATCAGGAAGAGTCACAAATATTTGTGTAATTTTAGAGAAAGTTTTGACAGAATACATTTAAAATATGTTGTAAGATCATGAACATGGGCCTCACACAGAGTGTCGATTATGAAAAAAATATACAGATATAATTAATTTTCAAAAAACTATAGTGGATCACTGGTTATTTATGATAAAGGACTTTGATAAAGTGAGTAACTTAAGAAAGATGTACTCCATTTTCATTTTATGAACAATTATTTTCATGTCACACCATATGACGATTTTAGGCACAAGTACAACAAACTGCTGAATAAAGTCTGATTCCAATAAAATATCTAAAAACAAAATGTATTTCCATAAGGTTGAGAGTGAGTAGAACAAAAGTAAATAACTTTTATGCCTGCAATTTAAAGTTTTTTTAAAAACACATTTTTTTGGGGCGTCACGTCACTGACCCATTTTCAAAGACTTGAAAAATAGCAGATCTTCAAGTATATCTGCTATTTATTTTTTAATAGTTAAAGTAGTTCATAGTGTTTAGAGCACTGGTCCTCAAGCTTTTGAATTGTCAAGGCCTGTAACGGTCCGTTTATTTAGAACCTCCCAGGGAACCCACAGGCTTCCCAATCCCAATCCCAATAAAACCACACACATTTATGTGACATGGTTGTGAAAAATACACCATGTGAAATATGATCTCAACATGCAGTGTCAACATGTATTAACAACAATGGGAATACTAGACACAGCTAGACTAAAGGGATATGTTTTAAAACTAAAAGCGCGGTCACGTGATGCAGCAGAGCTAGGCAGACGCAGGGTCCTGGAGCTCCAACAAACTTATCCTGTTTTATCTCATTTATTGAATCATTACATGCAAACAAAGTGGTGGTTCTTCTATCTGAAGGCACTGTTATGCTAACGAGATCCGCTTTGACCAGAAAAAAACAACGGAATAACAACGAAATGGAGAAAAGTATTCCACCAGTGGTGACGGCAGCTACACCAGCTAACGTTAGCAGTTCATATGCTAAGGTTGCTAGCACTGTTGTTAAGGGTTCACGTGGCCAGGCTGACGACGAGAATGGAGCAGATTCACGCATACTGCAGGAGATCAGAAGGGGTAATAGGACTCTTTCTGACAAGCTGGAGCGGTTGGATTCTAAAACTGACGAAATCAATCACTCCATTGCTGAACTGAGGAATTCAATTGATGGGGTGAGCACACGCATTACTGAGGCGGAGGAACGCATCAGCGCAGCTGAAGACACGCTCGGATCGGTGGAAGTTGTTGTTAACAAGCTGCGTGAAGAAAATGTTTTTTTACTTGACAAGATTGACCAGCTCGAAAATTATAGCCGGCGTAATAGCATTCGCGTGACAGGCTTGGTTGAGGGAATTGAACCCAAGACCGACCCAGTCCATTTCATTACTGATCTGATCACGACTGTTCTGGGTAAGGAACACTTTACTGAACCATTGATAATTGAACGTGCACACCGGACAGGTGGTCCACGACCGGCTCCAAAATCAAGACAGCGCCCGAGAACGATGCTCATTCGCTTTCTCAAAGACAGAGACAGAGACAAAATTCTACACCTCTCCAGAAAGCAGTCAATGGAGAATGGTTCCATTACTTTCAATGGGATGCCCCTATCTTTTTTTCCTGATGTGACGGAGAAGTTGCTGAAACGTAAAAAGGAGTATACCCAAGTGAAAAAGGAGTTACAGAAGAGAAACCTCAGCTACTCTCTTTTACATCCTGCTACTCTCCGTGTGGATATGCCTGATGGACGGAAAAGGTTCTTCAAAACACCGAGTGAAGTTGCTGCCTTTCTCGAGGGTCTTTCAAGCCCAGAAGAAGACGTTACCATTGAACCCAGCGAACCCATCGATATCGTGGAAACAGACCAGGCCACTGGGACCGGGTAAACGTAATACGTGCTGACTGCTGATCACCAAAGGTACTAATTTTTTGTTTTGTTTATTTATTTTTCCTGGTTTACTTTAAATTCTATTGGAAGTTATCACAACTGGACTTTAAAGACGGACTCAACGTAATTTTGTGATCACCACCAATCGCTGTGAGTGTTTTGTTTTTATGTTATCCTTATTATTATGATTATAATTTATTTTTATATAGATATTGCAGTTTTGGGGTTGGAATTATTGTGAACTATTATTGTGAACCTATCTTGGTTGTCATAAATCTTTGCCTTTTATTTTGTGTTTGTTTTTAACTATTTTTATTTTATTGTTTAGATTATTGTTTTGAACAAATTATTGATATTTAGTTATTTCCGTCAAGATTATATTCTCAAACTGTCCCAAATAGAAGTTTATTGAGGGTCGCACATTTTTGAATAACTATAGCTATTTATTATTTTATAGCTTTTATTTTGTATTTTTACTTTTATTACCATTATTTTTATATTTTTATTAAGGGATACTTTCCTTAAACTGCGACCGTAATCTTAGTCATTCAAATGGACACTCATGATACCTATTCTTGTTTTGATTGAATGAGTGATTTTCTGTTAACTATTATCTAAAGCTCTAGACCCGATAGTGTGTGTAGTTAGTCAGGCAGTTGGTTTGACAAGTGCGAAACACATGGCCCCCTTTTGGGCTTTGATTGGTGCCATAGGTTTTGTTAAGATGGTACCGGGGGGGAGGGAGGTTTGTATGTTTTTTCTTTGTTGTTTTTCCTGTTTTAGAAGAGACATAAGTGTATTTAGATACTTGGCTTCGGGGGGTGTTAGACTGGACTGGTTGGTTATAAGATGTATGTTCCATAGGACAAATGACTAATGTGGTAAAGTTTATAAGTTTCAACGTAAATGGTTTAAATGGGCCCATAAAAAGGAAAAGAGTGCTTACATATTTAAAAAAGCTTAAAATCGATATCGCCTTTATACAAGAAACTCACCTTACAGTAAGTGAACATAAGAAGCTGAAGAGGGAATGGGTAGGACAGGTGTTTGCATCATCATTTAATTCTAAAGCTAGGGGTGTTGCAATTTTGGTTAAAAAAAATATTCCCTTGACAATCAGAGAAACTATCTGTGATCCATTGGGCCGATACGTGCTTATTCACTGTGAAATGTATTCTGAATCTTGGACATTTTTGAATGTGTATGCCCCGAATTATGATGATGCTCCTTTTATTCAAAATGTGTTTCTTCAGCTGTCTGGGGCTCAGGGGAATGTTTTGTCCGGAGGAGATTGGAATTTTTCTTTATGCCCAATTCTTGACAGGTCATCAACTAATGTAGTAACAAGATCAAAGGCTGCAAATTCTACTTTATCATTTATGAAAGATTTGAACTTAACAGATATTTGGAGACAAATGCACCCCCAAGATAGAGATTATAGTTTCTACTCCGCCCGTCATGGCTCTCATAGTCGAATTGATTTCTTCCTGTTATCGACACGACTGGTGCACAGAACTTTGGAATCTGAATATTTGTCCAGAATACTCTCAGACCACTCACCTCTGACACTGACTATTTTGATACCTGAAAAGATACAAAACACATATAGATAGCGTTTAAATCCAAGCCTTCTTAAAAAAGAGGACTTTAAGAAGTTTGTGAGGGAGCAGATTTCATTTTTCTGTGAGACAAACTGTCCATCCTCACCTAATAGTTTTATACTCTGGGACTGTTTAAAGGCATATTTACGAGGACAAATAATTTCATTTACAAAAGCTCTTACTAAAAAATATACAGGTGAAATGGAGGAACTTGAGAAAGAAATTTTAGACCTGGAGAAAGAATTTCAACGCACTGGTTGTCAGGAATTGCATCGTTCACTGGTTAATAAAAAACTCAAATACAACACAATGGGTACTTATAAAACAGAAAAAGCTATTCTTAGAACCAAGCAGAGATATTATGAGTTAGGGGACAGGGCACACAAGGTTCTAGCCTGGCAATTGAAGAAAGAGGAAAGCTCAAGAACTATTAATTCTATCCAAACCAATGCTGGCTTGATTACATATGATCCAAAAGAAATTAATAATACTTTTAAGCAGTTCTATACTGAATTATACTCATCAGAATCTCCACAGGAGACTAGAATTGATCAGTTCTTATCTACGATTGAACTGCCTAAATTAAATCAAGAAGACCAGGATGACCTTGATCGGCCATTCACTAAAGCGGAAATTGAACAGACACTGTTGTCTTTACAATCTAATAAGTCACCAGGAGAGGACGGATTTCCACCCGAATTTTTTAAAGAATTTAAAGACTTGTTAATTCCTCTTTTTATAGATGTACTCAAAATGGCATCAGAAACCAAGACTCTTCCTGATTCCTTTTCCACAGCAATTATAACTGTTATTCATAAAAAGAACAAGGATCCTTTAAAACCAGCGTCATATAGACCCATCTCATTATTAAACACAGACTATAAATTGATTTCCAAGATTCTAGCCAATAGATTAGCGAACTACTTGCCTAAACTGATTGGAAAAGATCAAGGGGGGTTTATCAGAAATCGAGCTTCAGCTAATAATCTTCGCAGAGTATTCAACGTTATTCAACTGGCCAAATCTAGACCTGAACATAGTATTGTTTTGGCACTCGATGCCAGCCATGCCTTTGATAGACTGGAATGGCAGTATATGTACAGAGTACTTATTAAATTTGGTTTTGGGCCTTCATTTATTGACTGGGTTAAAACACTATATCACAGCCCGAAGGCCAGGATCACTACGAATGGTCATATGTCAGACAGCTTTCTGTTAAGTAGATCGAGCCGCCAAGGTTGCCCGCTTTCTCCCGGACTCTTCGTCGCGGCCATCGAACCTTTGGCAGAGGCCGTGAGACAAAATGCAGATATACATGGTTTTCAGGTGGGACAAGTAACTCATAAAATTAATCTTTTTGCAGACGATGTATGTCTGACTTTGACAAACCTGTCTGTTTCTCTCCCTAAATTAATAAGCCTGATTGAGGATTATGGCACTATTTCAGGTTACAAACTTAACTATGACAAATGCGAAATACTTCCTCTTACAGATTTTGACTACACAAACTATCAACAAATAACCCCTTTTAAATGGTCCCCGAACGGCTTTAAATATCTTGGCATAAATGTAGATAAGGATGTGAAAAATCTCTTTAAACTTAATTATACTGTTCTACTTAAAAAAATAGAGGAGGACTTAGATAGATGGACACATTTACCTATTACTTTGATTGGCAGGGTTAACTGCATCAAAATGAATATATTGCCCAGGCTTATGTATCTTTTTCAGTCTCTACCGATCCCAGTACCTCAAAGCTTCTTTAAATCCTTGAATAAAAAAGTTAGGGAGTTCCTGTGGAATAATAAAACACCACGGGTGTCTATGGAAAAACTTACATGGGACTATTGTCAAGGGGGCCTTAAGTTGCCAAATTTCAAGTTGTATTATTTATCAGCTCAGATGAGGTTCACTTCTTTTCTCTTTAAGGATGATGATGCCCCCTCCTGGATTCAAATTGAAATGCATGCTCTAAAGGATACTGTGGCTAATGAGTTTATTTACAAATGGAATCCTAAAACCATTGCTACCAAATCCAAAAATAGTTTCTCAATTCATACGATTAAAACTTGGTATGAAGTTCGCAAAATTCTTAAGTGTAAAACAGACTTATCCCCTAAAACGCCACTAAAGAAAAATGGGCTTTTACCCATGTTTGTGGGCAATAGAATCCTGGAGAGCTGGCATGATAATGGGATAAAACTCCTGGAGCATTGTTATAAAGATGGAAGGCTTATGTCTTTCGAACAATTGAGAGTGAAGTATGACTTGTCAAACAGGCATTTTTTCAGTTTTTTGCAACTGAGGGACTACCTCAGAAGGACTCTGGGGCTGGAGATGGCTTTACCTGTGTTTACTGATGTGGAGAATTTGTTACATAGTGATCAATGTTCATATAGATTCATTTCTAATATGTACAATGTGTTGATGAGTCTATACCCAAGAGTAGGTATACACAAATCTCGGGAAAGGTGGGAGTCAGACTTAAATATTACTATTGATGAATCTTTGTGGTCAGATCTGTTTAGTGATAGCCTCTCTGCTGCAATTAATTCCAGGTACAGATTGACCCACTATAATTTTCTCCACCAACTTTATTATACACCTCAAAAGTTGCATAGATACAAATCTGAGATATCAGACATGTGTTTTAGATGTGGCACAGAAGAGGGCTCCTTTTTACATTGTACATGGCAATGTGTTAAAGTTAAAACATTCTGGTATGATCTCTGTGATACACTGGGTAAAATTATAGATGCCCCCTTCCCATTAGACCCTGAACTTTGCCTATTGGGCAATTTCACCACCATCAGTGCAAATATAAGAAAACACAAAATAAAGTTTATCGAGGTGGCACTCGGAGTTGCTAGGAAATGTATTTCAATAACTTGGAAGTCTGACTCCCCCGTCCCCATTGCAAAATGGTTCGCAGAAATGAACAGCTGTGTTCCGCTAGAAAAAATTACTTATATTCTGAGAAGTCAAACAGGATTTGAGACTTTCTTGAAAATCTGGCAACCCTATTTGACCCATATGGAAACGTTGTCATTACCTGTGTCAGAGATGTTGTAAGTTATTTATACCTGCCTCAGTCTGGTCGGTTGCCTCCTGAAGCTATCTAATGTTTATACAGTATAATTGTCTCTTCTTGTTTTATTTTATTTTCTATTATTTCTTTTATGTACTATTATTTGTACTATGTTTATGTTTTGTTTGTATGTGGGTTTGTATGTGGGGTGTGGGGAGGGGGAATGGGAGAATTGTGTGTTTGTTGTGCATTGTATACTTTTGAGAAAATTGAAAATAAAAACAAAATATTCAAAAAAAAAAAAAAAACTAAAAGCGCAACAGTTGCAAAACATTGCCAAAATCACAGGCCTGGTGAGACAAGACGGGTACGGAGAGCAGGGAACAGTTTTACAGAATAAAAGTGTGCAAGTGTGATTATTGTGTCAAAACAAACACATGATAAAACCAAGAAAAGATCGGAGCACAAGCAAACACCACCTGGAGACAGAAAAGGAATGTCTACCTGTGGAAAAGTTAAGTTGCTATTAACCACTTTAGCCCTGGGGCGGCAGTGGCTCAGGGGTAGAGTTGCCGTCTTAGAACACAGAGGGTTCCCGATGAGTTCCCAGTTCGATCCCGGGCTCCCCCTGAGTTAATGTCAAAGAGTCCTTGAGCAAGACTCTGAACCACTAGTTGCTCCTGATGAGCGGGATGGTGCCTTGCATGGTTTCCTCCGCCATGTGTGAGTGAATGGGTGAATGTAATGCACAATCTCTGTAAAGTGCCTTGGAAAAAGGTGCAATATACCGGTAAATGCACCATTTAGCCCTGCCCTATACAGTATACATTTTGGCCATTTGAAAATAGCTGCACTACAAGCTCACAATCTGCTATTTTCTAAAAGACTTTTACACATTTTCATACATTTGAAAACTTGTGAAATGGTACATTCTGCATAATGGGTACTTTATACTTTTGGTGGCTTTAAGTACATTATGATACCAACACCTTTGTACTTTTATTCAAAATGTAGAACTCTGGATTTTACTTGTAAAATACTTGTATTTCTACGTTGCAGTATTGATACTTTTAGTAAAACGTTTGAGTACTTTTCCCACCACAGTTCCATACCTGTTGAACCACCATCCTCCCTGGTCCTCCTGGGCACAGTTCCCTCTGTAGCGGTCGTTGTCGCGGTCGTAGGTGCTGAAGGCCATGCCCTGGTGGCTGGCCCACACCGACACGCCAGGCTGGTAGCTGGCAGACAGCGCGTCACCCGCTGTGCCAGAGTACGCGCCAAACGCTAGCCTGTACTTCTCCTGGAGAGAAGAAGAGAGGAGGGTTAGATTATGTTTTTAGTGTTAGTTTTGAGAGAGCATAATAAAGGGCTGAGGGAACATAAAGTGTACAGTTTACTCCTACTATTTGTCACATGCATTGCTGTTCTCAAGCTGCTCTCAAGCTGTACAACGAGACACACAACGGTCGATTGACAAGGACTACCTTCCTATGTGGGACGACAGTAGCCTTTTTTTTTCTTTTTTACTGGAACTATATCTGCACTGACTCTGACCTCTAAGGACGTTCCAGGGAGGGTGCTCTTGTGCGTCTTGCTGCATCACCCTTTCTTGTTTTTTTTTATTTTCTTTTGCTAGTTTTTATCGCTCTGACCTTTGGACACTGCACTATTAGGTTGTGTTTGTAGTTTTTTTTAGTATTTCTGCTTGTGTTGTAGAGATACTTGTTGCACTAACTAACATTGAATGTTATGGTCACTTTGATTTGGGCACTGTATTATATTGATAGTCGTGCTTTAGGACACTTTATGTATATATATTATTCGTTCCCTTTCCTGTTGTACCTTGCTCTTACTGTACTTATTGTGCTGTTCTTGTTTTTTTTTTTTTTATCTTTTTCATACTTCTCTATAACTTTGTAAATAACCTTATACTGCTGTGCTGCCTCTGGGCAACTAATTTTCCCCCTTGCTTCTACATGCCAAGCAGGGAGGCACAGGGTCCCATTTTTACAGTCTTTGGTACGACCCGACCGGGGAATCGAACCCCCGCCCTCCCAGATTCAGGGTGGACACTGTAACCACAAGGCCACAGAGTTGGTACTGTATACCATTGAGTGTAATGATAGTGCTTCATTAAAGCACATACTGTATACTGTACACACGTTAGATATGTTGTCACAAAAGCTACAATAAATGCGTATGAGGGTGTAACAGTCACAAGCAGAACATTATTGTTTCCACTGTATCATGTTTCATAAATGCAGTTTTATATTAGCGGGAGAAGATCTGGGGTAGGCAAGTCTCATCCATCCCTCCCTCCCACCTCCTCGTTGTCCACAGTGAAGTTGTTGTATTCTGCATAACGCTGGTTTCCTTCAAAGTCTTCCAGGTTGATCCTTAGAGCATAGTCACCTGTAGGGGGAGACATTTACACATTATTTTGATTATTCAGATGATTAACTTAAAGGGCCAGTTCACCTCTGGGACAACCAGATCTTATTTTATTGTTGTTTGGGATAAGATCAATACAATCCTGAGTTATTTTTTGTGTTCAATCTGTGTTTTGAGTTAGTATTTCAGCATGAATGATGATGCATTTTGCATCATGCAGCATGATGACTCATATTAGTCAGGTCCACTATGTTAAGAAATGTTTATTCGTTGGAATTTTTTGGGGATTAGTAAAACTATACATTTTTGGAATCATCAGAGCATGGGGAATCCAAAAATCTTTGTTGGCATTTCACAGACACCTGCAAAGCCGCCATTTTGGACGTTCAAAATGGCCGACATAAAATACATAATTTGTGCTATCTTGGCTTCTAGACAACCTAGAAACTTAATTAAACATGCCAATCCTATGTTTTCTGGGTCAAGGAGTAAATGATGGGTGTAAAATGTTCTGGACCCCCACCCCCTTTCGGGGGGTTATCTATTTTGGGATCTCCCAGAACAGTACGCCAGCCAGTTAATGTCAGATGTTCATAATAATAGGGTTGTTTTGTAGATTTTAAAACATCCTGAGTTCATGTATTACACTTTTAAATCAGTCAGAATAACCTTTCTGACTTTTGGTTGGGGTCTTTCCTCACATGGGACCCCCCAGACAGACCCTTGAGCCCATCTCAGTAATCGCTCTGCTCCTGCTCCAGAACAATGTTAAATTAGATCATAATTGAAGCATAAAAGTTGTTGTAGCTGGGTTCTGAAAACAAAAAGGAGTATTAGCAAATACCAGGGGTCTTCCACTGGGGGTCCGAGACCCCTGGGGGGGGGGGGTCCTCAGAGTTACTACAGGGGGCCTGTCAAATCTTTTACTTGTTTTACATTTGAAATTTTGAATGTTTTTACTTTTGAAAACTTTGAATGTTTTACGTCTGAGTTTATGTATTGTACTTTGATGGTTTATTAGTATTCTCAGTATTATTTATAAAATTTATGTGTTAGACATTACAGCAGGGATTGCAACTTCTGACTTTGGGCACGCAGAACAACTTGTCCATTTATTGCACAGCACTCACACACACACACACACACACACACACACACACACACACACACACACACACACACACACACACACACACACACACACACACACACACACACACACACACACCTCTTTGTTATCGTCACTCCAAAACCCTCACCCTCTTAAAAAGCTCATGGTCAATTATGCCCAAAGAGATTCACTACAATACATTTCCTGAGGAAGGATGATTTTGAGGAAGTGCACACACATGAAGAGGCTGATACCCTGATTCCTCATCAAGTCCTTGCCTCTGGTGCTTATAGTGCTTTGCCTGAAACATAATGTGTTTGGTCACCCGACACTGATGTCCTCATACTGTTACTTCTCTGAAATTTGCAACAGTCAAAGGTACAAAAAATTAAATAAAAATGGAAATAGATATATTCAAGCGAGTTCAAGTGATTGGATGTCACAAATGTCAAGGGTTCCTTGGCCTACACAATTTATCTGGTGCTGACTGGGGAAGAGCATTTGTTGGAATCTCCAAAAAATACATGTGTCAACACCTACTTGAAGCCGGATAATGATGACAAAGCCATTAACCGCTTCATTGACCCTGGCAAGGGTTCTATTGAGCTTATTAATGGTGAGCTTCCATCAACATTGTAGTTATTGGAGCATTTTGCATGCCGTGTTTACAGTTTAAAAGGTCCAACAACCCTGCGATTACTAAGATGGGAACTATTTCTGTCAAATAACTTGGAGGGTGAGATGCTACCTCCAACTTGTGCTGCACTGCTACCACTTATCCTCCATGCCAAATACGTCACAATGCAGGACAAATCATACCTGAAAAGAGCTTCCACCAATCGAAGAAACAAGTTGTTCTGCGTGCCCAAAGTCAGAAGTTGCAATACCTTCATTATTGCAATCCCTGCAATAACAGCTGTCAACCATAACTGTCTAACACAGAAATGTTATAAATAATACTGAGAATACTAATAACCCATCAAAGTACATACACTCAGATACGTAAAAACATTCAAACTTTCAAATGTAAAACAAGAAAAAGATTTGGCAGGCCCCCTGTAGTAACTCTGAGGACCCCCGCAGGGGTCTCGGACCCCCAGTGGAAGACCCCTGGTATTTGCCAATACTCCTTTTTGTTTTCAGAACCCAGCTACAACAACTTTTATGCTTCAATTATGATCTAATTTAACATTGTTCTGGAGCAGGAGCAGAGCGATTACTGAGATGGGCTCAAGGGTCTGTCTGGGGGGTCCCATGTGAGGAAAGACCCCAACCAAAAGTCAGAAAGGTTATTCTGGCTGATTTAAAATTGTAATCAATGAACTCAGGATGTTTTAAAACCTACAAAACAATGAAAATCTGACATTAAAAGGCTGGCGTACTGTTCTGGGAGGTCCCAAAATAGATAACCCCCCGAAAGGGGGTGGGGGTCCAGAACATTTTACACCCATCATTTACTCATTTGATTCCTTGACCCAGAAAACATAGGATTGGCATGTTTAATTAAGTTTCTGTTGTCTAGAAGCCAATATAGCACAAATGATGTATTTTATGTCGGCCATTTTGAACGGCCAAAATGACGGCTTTGCAGGTGTCTGTGCAAATGCCAACAAAGATTTTTGGATTCCCCATGCTCTGAAGATTCCAAAAATGTATAGTTTTACTAATCCCCCAAAAAATCCAACGAAAATACACAGTGAAACTGACTAATGATGCAAAATGCATCATCATTCATGGTGAAATACTAAAATATCTCAAAACACAGATTGAACACAAAAAGTAACTCAGGATTGTGTTGAACTTAATTGTCCAGAACAACAATAAAATAAGATCTGGTTGTCCCAGAGGTGAACTGGCCCTTTAGTGTATAGAGGGTATCTGCACATTTCTAAAGTGACAATTTAAGGACTTTTTAATACCTCTAAAATGACAAATGAAACATTGGCCAAATTGTCAAATATTCCTAGGCAGAAATTGTGAATAGTGAGCATGTAGATCTGCTATTTTCACAACAGAAAGGTTGAGAACCACTGATTTAGAGCATAGTCACCTGTAGCAGAAGACAGACATTTAGATTATTTAATAAGAGCATTTATTTCATGAAAGTGTCCGTCATACACTGAACCTGAGGATCTGATCAGCCCAAAATAGCAGATCTACAAGCTCACAGCGTTGTGAGCTTTTGATTTAGTTCCTTTGGTCATCACAATGTAAACAAGTCCCCAGGACTTTTTTTTTCTTTTTTTTTTGTTATCCTTGTAGCTCAAATGTCTGCACTGTACCTTGTGCTGTTTATAAATAATACTGTCTAATAAAGTATTCAATCAATCAAATGATCACAATAATTCTGTCCATAAATAATGGTGACATGCACTGTGACCTTGTGCAGTGAGGTGGTGCAGTGAAGTGGTGTACGGTGACCTTGTGCAGTGAGGTGGTGCAGTGAGGTGGTGCAGTGAGGTGGTGCAGTGAGGTGGTGTACGGTGACCTTGTGCAGTGAGGTGGTGCAGTGAGGTGGTGCAGTGAAGTGGTGTACGGTGACCTTGTGCAGTGAGGTGGTGCAGTGAGGTGGTGCAGTGAGGTGGTGCAGTGAGGTGGTGCAGTGAAGTGGTGTACGGTGACCTTGTGCAGTGAGGTGGTGCAGTGAGGTGGTGCAGTGAGGTGGTGCAGTGAGGTGGTGTACGGTGACCTTGTGCAGTGAGGTGGTGCAGTGAGGTGGTGCAGTGAAGTGGTGTACGGTGACCTTGTGCAGTGAGGTGGTGCAGTGAGGTGGTGCAGTGAGGTGGTGCAGTGAGGTGGTGCAGTGAGGTGGTGCAGTGAGGTGGTGAAGTGAGGTGGTGCGGTGAGGTGTTGTGGTGAGGTGGTGCAGTGAGGTGGTGCAGTATGACCTTGTGCAGTGAGGTGGTGCAGTGAGGTGGTGCAGTGAGGTGGTGCAGTGAGGTGGTGCAGTATGACCTTGTGCAGTGAGGTGGTGCAGTGAGGTGGTGCAGTGAGGTGGTGCAGTGAGGTGGTGCAGTATGACCTTGTGCAGTGAGGTGGTGCAGTGAGGTGGTGCAGTGAGGTGATGCAGTGAGGTGGTGCAGTGAGGTGGTGCAGTGAGGTGGTGCAGTGAGGTGGTGCAGTATGACCTTGTGCAGTGAGGTGGTGCAGTGCGGTGGTGCAGTGAGGTGGTGCAGTGAGGTGGTGCAGTGAGGTGGTGCAGTGAGGTGGTGTACGGTGACCTTGTGCAGTGAGGTGGTGCAGTGAGGTGGTGCAGTGAGGTGGTGCAGTGAGGTGGTGAAGTGAGGTGGTGAAGTGAGGTGGTGCGGTGAGGTGTTGTGGTGAGGTGGTGCAGTGAGGTGGTGCAGTATGACCTTGTGCAGTGAGGTGGTGCAGTGAGGTGGTACAGTGAGGTGGTGCAGTGAGGTGGTGCAGTGAGGTGGTGCAGTGAGGTGGTGCAGTGAGGTGGTGCAGTGAGGTGGTGCAGTGAGGTGATGCAGTGAGGTGGTGCAGTGAGGTGGTGCAGTGAGGTGGTGCATAATGACCTTGTGCAGTGAGGTGGTGCGGTGAGGTGGTGCGGTGAGGTGGTGCAGTGAGGTGGTGCATAGTGACCTTGTGCAGTGAGGTGGTGCGGTGGTGCATAGTGACCTTGTGCAGTGAGGTGGTGCAGTGAGGTGGTGCTGTGAGGTGGTGAAGTGAGGTGGTGCGGTGAGGTGGTGCAGTGAGGTGGTGCAGTGAGGTGGTGCATAGTGACCTTGTGCAGTGAGGTGGTGCAGTGAGGTGGTGCAGTGAGGTGGTGAAGTGAGGTGGTGCGGTGAGGTGGTGCAGTGAGGTGGTGCAGTGAGGTGGTGCAGTGAGGTGGTGCATAGTGACCTTGTGCAGTGAGGTGGTGCAGTGAGGTGGTGAAGTGAGGTGGTGCGGTGAGGTGGTGCAGTGAGGTGGTGCAGTGAGGTGGTGCAGTGAGGTGGTGCAGTGAGGTGGTGCATGATGACCTTGTGCAGTGAGGTGGTGCAGTGAGGTGGTGCAGTGAGGTGGTGCAGTGAGGTGGTGCATGATGACCTTGTGCAGTGAGGTGGTGCAGTGAGGTGGTGCAGTGAGGTGGTGCAGTGAGGTGGTGCATAGTGACCTTGTGCAGTGAGGTGGTGCAGTGAGGTGGTGCAGTGAGGTGGTGAAGTGAGGTGGTGCGGTGAGGTGGTGCAGTGAGGTGGTGCAGTGAGGTGGTGCAGTGAGGTGGTGCAGTGAGGTGGTGCATAGTGACCTTGTGCAGTGAGGTGGTGCAGTGAGGTGGTGCAGTGAGGTGGTGAAGTGAGGTGGTGCGGTGAGGTGGTGCAGTGAGGTGGTGCAGTGAGGTGGTGCAGTGAGGTGGTGCATGATGACCTTGTGCAGTGAGGTGGTGCAGTGAGGTGGTGCAGTGAGGTGGTGCATGATGACCTTGTGCAGTGAGGTGGTGCAGTGAGGTGGTGCAGTGAGGTGGTGCAGTGAGGTGGTGCATAGTGACCTTGTGCAGTGAGGTGGTGCAGTGAGGTGGTGCAGTGAGGTGGTGCAGTGAGGTGATGCAGTGAGGTGGTGCATAGTGACCTTGTGCAGTGAGGTGGTGCAGGTTGTCGTTCCCCAGCCAGAACTCTGAGCGGATGTCTCCAAAACCAGACTTATAGTCAGCCCACGACCTGGACAGACACACAGACAGACAGACAGACAGACAGACAGACGGAAGGGTGGGTGAAGCAGGCCTGGAATTTCGTCATTTTAGGGGCAAGGCCACTTGGCCTTTAGTGTTGTCCATTGTTTGAGGGCACAAATGCCAGGGCAGGAAGGCTATCAAGATTTTGTTCCATTGAAATAATTAACTGAATTTAAGGGTTAAGGATGGTTTTAAATGTAATATGTAGACTATCTGCTGTGAAATAAATAAATTGGTATTTACAATCTGATCCATGCTCAGCCCTGCACCAATCAAATATACTGGATTGGTTTAAAAATGGGGACTTGACAAAAGAGAGTAGACTGGTGCCAAACTGAGGGGCAACGACGGCCATGCATGGCCTTCATGGCCTCCCTGAAATCCCTGCCCTGGTGGGAAGACAAACAAGAGACTATTATTGAAGGTTGTAACAGTTAATCAAACAAATAGATACTGGATTCTGATTGGCTCAAAACAGTGGTAAATCAGTCAACAACCTTGAGTTGGCTCATGGACCCCGCCCACTGACTGTTTCCAAGATCCTGCAAGTTACAACTGTGTTTTCTTTCATTTATATGGTAGAAGTGGTAGAAAAGCAATTTACCATTCGAGGGTCGTGGGTTGTTGGCTGATTTACCACTGTTTCAGGGTTGTTTGTTTCGAGAGAGACCCTGAAACAAACAGTGGTAAATCAGCCAACAACCCACTCCCTCTCATGGTAAATGGCTTACATCGATTATTATAACAAACCTTTTTTTTTGATAATTTAATAAAATGTGCTTCTTCGCGGTGTCAAGCGGCACCTACTGTGTGTGTGTGTGTGTGTGTGTGTGTGTGTGTGTGTGTGTGTGTGTGTGTGTGTGTGTGTGTGTGTGTGTGTGGTTGTGCGGCTGTGTGCAGACACCACAGATACATGGCAGTACTCTGGTAAAGAGGTCTATATAGGAAAATGAGGTGATGCAAATGTTTGTGATACAGACAGGTTCTGCTGCTTTGTGTATTGTGATTCAGTGTGATACAGTGATGTGTTTAGTGTTTGCCCAATGTGCCCAACACCAGAGCCCCGAGGGCACTTCCTCCTCTGTTAAAAACCAGCATACAGTGGCAGAGTGCCATTTGTTGCATCTCAATCCAGTATGGCAGCAGTCGTGTGCGGCTTGAGCGCGTTGAGAAAAGAATTGGTAGAGAAACCTGTAGTGTCACACGCCACCTTTGGCCTCATCCTCATGGGACTAGAGAAGATTATTTCAATGCAATTCGAGTGTCCTTGTGATCCATGGGAAAACAAAATTTCTGTAGTTCTCATCGGTATAATTCCAGGCATCACGGCAACCTCCGTTATGATTCTAATGCAAAGACTTGCCTCGTTGACATACACAGGACGGTTTAGGGTGATTATTTACAGTTTGGTCCCCTGCCTCATTTGGTTCATGTTAATATGCTTTGACGGTCAGTACGGTGCTTGTTTCATGACGTACTGGGAAGGTAGATATGTGGTTCTTGAACATGCAACTCCGCGAAGGTGGTGTGAGCCAATTGACCCAACTTTTACCTGCCCCGTCTACAAGAACCTGACAATTCGTGAAGGATGTATGCTACAAACGCAGTGGTACATTGCAAGGTCTCAGGTAAGTTCAATATACTCAGTATACTGTACAGTACTGTACATGACAGTATTAAGGACCTCTATCCCATTAGAATACACAGTATTGAAAAATCCTTATTGCAATGCTGCTTGTCCTTTGCCTAGCCTGCTAACTTATACCACTGCTTAACTGCTTATTTTGTTCCCAGTTGGCAGGGCTTTTCCACCTGTTTCTCATATGTGTGGGATTCATAGCATATGGGATCAGAAAACAATGCAACATGAATAGACCAGACGAAGTGCCATTCATGAATCAGTCACCGGATGACAGCATGGTGCGTACCAGTAGAACATTGTTTCATTCATATATTTGGGAGAACTGGAACTTTACTTGACAGATTAGTCCTAATTTCTAATTATGCATGGACAATACAAGGCAAGCAGGCAGGCAGAAATATGTGTGTGTGTGTGTGTGTGTGTGTGTGTGTGTGTGTGTGTGTGTGTGTGTGTGTGTGCGCGAGCGAGCGCATGTGTGCGTGTGTGTGTGTGTGTGTGTGTGTGTGTGTGTGTGTGTGTGTGTGTGTGTGTGATGGTATCTCTGTATCAAAACATCTCGGGAAAGGAGTTGGCTCCGACAACATGCCGCCGTTTAGGTTGAATGGTTTTTCATCAGGGGTGTAGTCGTCTCGGAACGCTGTGTAAAGTCATTCCCACAGTTTCCCCTTAGCTTGCACACGTCGCCTAACCTGATTCTGTGGCAGCATTGCATACATGCTGCACATACCATCTAGACTCGCTCAAGGAGATTGATATCACCGTAAAGTCCCTGTCCAGACCAATCAGCGGCCGCTACGGGCGGGCTCTGAGCTGCTCTGAGCCAAAAGAGTCTGACTGCAGACCACAGAAACCCAGGAGGCGGATTCTGGGTGGAACGTCATGCAGACAGGCCAATATGAGTGGTTGGATTTGGCACTCCCAGACTGTGATAGACAGACGGCCCCATCCAATCACCTGCTAAATAACTTGAAAAAATGGCCCGCCCCTTACAGTGGTTTTGCCTGAGCGAGTCCAGGTGTACATGCAGCATGTATGCAATGCTGCCACCATCTGGAGTCAGGTTACACGTTGCCTGCAAATTCAAAGAATGTGCATGCCTGATGCAAGACTGCCTTCCCATGAGTCATCCAGTGTAGGCTCTAGTGCTTAATTTGTAAATGATTAGGGGCTGGAGCTCATGAGTCCGACTAATCCTAAAGGTCTTTGCACACATGCTGCATTTTTCAGGGCCGAATATCGGAGTGAATTTTGGAGCGCGCAAATGCAAAAAATCAACCACACGTTATGTCAGTCACGTTTGCACACTGCCGCCCGTTTCACGCACCACTCGGTCCCTTGCTCTCTCTATCTCTCTCTCTCTCCTTGCCCTGAAAAACGCATTTCGCAACAAAAAACGCAGCAGTGTGCAAAGACCTTAAGTGAGCGTAGGAGTCAGATCACGCATTTTTCAAACAGCGAATAATAACGTGTTTGAATTGAGGTAATTTACGAATGTACTTGTACAGTAACTCATTCATCCGTGATCTTTCAAGGGACATTGAGGGGAAAAACATGTATGTTTGGAATTACAAATAAACAGCCTAAAATAAATATAAAATGTTATTTTATTGTATGTGCATTTCAGGTGATAACAGTGGAGCCTCCAGCTGAAGGGAATCGTACACGTTCCCACACGGGAGCGGGAGGGTCAAGCAAGCAGAGCACACAAGGCTACGCGACTTTCAAATAACTACCGAAAACCAAATTCTGACGGCTGCTTCGGTGGCGTGCTAGGTTCAGCGATAGACTTCCAGCCACAATATCATGGGATCTAAAACATGCTCTGGTCAGACAGTCAGAGTGGAGGTTCACGCCTGCATTCCATAGCCACTGGTTCCCAAACATTACATTACCACATATTATATAGGCATGGCTATAATTATTGGGTATTAGGCTACAATAGATATTTGTCACCATGACGTTCGCCTCTCACACACTTTCCAAACAAACATACTTTGTTTAAAGCATGGGGTCTTCAACAAGGGGTCCGGGACCCCTAGGGGGTCCACAGAGTTACTACAGGGGGGCCGCCAAATCCTTGAGTGATAGAAACATTTTTCTCCTTTTCTATAATAACTCTAGCGTCCATATTTTAGCCAAAAATAGCAGATCTACAAGCTCACAATGCCTCGCAGCTCGAGGCGTTGTGAGCTTGTAGATCGGCTATTTTCGGCAAAGAGCTTTGGAAAAACGCAGACTAAGTACAGAGTAAAAGGTCAAGTTTATTAAGTATTGACGGTTCAAGTGGTTAAATATCTTGAAACACAAATTGACATGAATCCAAAATACACTGACGATTGTGATGTGAAACAATGAAACTATATGGAATCTATGAACAGGTTGTGGGGGTCCCTGCTTCATCTCTCTCTCTCGACTAAGGGGTCCTTGGGATGAAGACCCCTGGTTTAAAGATTAGTTCACAGAACAATGGTGATTCTGCATTTGCAGATGAAACGTTTCCAAGCAACCAAACTGTGGTAGCGGACAGCTTTGCAACATGATTCTTATGAAGTTCTAGAACGTATCAAGGTGGTATCAAAGTTCAACAGTGACAACATTGTCCTGGCAACTGTGTGTTTAGATCAGGGGTAGTATATTATTCATTTTAAATTGTATTTCCAATCCTTTCTGTATTTACTTTGATAATTTCTTATCTTGTGTCCCTTTTTATTTTGTACTAAATATATTATCTTCCATTCCATCTCCCTTTGAGAAAGGTGAGAACGTACTACTTACTGTTGACTGTTTCTAACCGTGACGCATGACCAATTTGCATACTTGGAATGAGGTGGATTCCCCTCATTCCTCTGGTAACGCAATGAACTGTGGGCCAAAGTCTGCATCAACGCTGACTTACAGCAAGGGTGCATTTATTTAAGGGCTCTGCCTGAGCCCTCACTGGCTTAACCCATTTCAAATGGAAGGGACTTCACATGAACGCGTGCCCAACACCAGGGCTCCACTGCAGCCATCGGGCGTTGCGTCAGAGTCAGCGCAGGGAATGTTCCCTTTTTAATCAATGAAGGATGCTCCATTGCCGACATTGCAGTATGTTCGAGGGCGGCATCCAATCTCAAAATTCAGGCTGGCGTAACTGAGTCTGTAAGGGAATGGTTTGGAATTGGCCCCCTGTAGCCTTTGCAACTCAGTCCCACCTGCAGTTTGCCAGCATTGCGGTCAGTTACTGTTAGTAAAATGTTTTTTGTTGAAAAAATTAGGTTTCTATGTCAGTGGTGCTCAAACCTTTTCATGTGAATGACTTCCAAAATGATATTTATTTGGCCACGGACCCCCATCTCAAAATATTTTGTTCCAGGGACCCCCCAGAAGCAAAATTTGAGTTACAAATATTCGCCATTTTGTTTTACACATTTTCACGAACTTTTCAAAAATAGCAGATCTACAAGCTTGCAATATATCTGCTATTTTTCAATAGCTAAAGTATGAAATAATTAAGGTCCCTCCACCTCGGGCCCTAGTCACACACACACACACACACACACACACACACACACACACACACACACACACACACACACACACACACACACACACACACACACACACACACACACACACACACACACACACACACACACACACACCTGTTGAATCTCTCCGTGCCATCAGTGCGTCTCTGTATGAGGGTCCAGCCTCCTCCATCGCTCATGTCACAGTAGGCCTACACAGAGACTGGAGCAGCACTGCTGCCCCCTTGTGGCGTGATGGTGTACACCCCACTAGACCTGGAGCCTGCCTGGAACACCTGGGAGCAATCTGACACACACGCACAGACGCGCACACACGCACACATTTGAAATGTTGATTTATGAGCACATGAATAGAAGTACAAGGATGACTACAAAGGTCATAAACAATGACCGTGCAGTCAGACAATATGAAAGAACAGCCAGTTACAAAGAGCCTAAACGGCAGAGCATTGTTAAATACAGATGTGCCATTTCAAGACATCACATGTTCTGCCATTGGCATTTTTAATGGATTTGCAGCTATTTTTGTTATTTTTATGACCTTTTCTGACTTCACAGTTTAAACCTGTGAAGGTGGATTCTGCTTTTCAGTGGGAATAGAGTGGTTTCTTGCCATTTGCGAGTTTCTACAAAAATACGCTCCATTCTCCATAAAAATTAGAAAGGCAAAACAGGGAAAGAAACCTGTGGAAAAAATGCGTTTGCAGGACATTTTCAGGAAAAGAGCAGTAAATACTGAAGAGTTGAAACAGCACATCTGTATAATATAGTTGACATAACCCTACTTGTCAGACACAGTGGACATAAATCATGCGTAAACGAAACAACGCCTCCTCCAAATTGACACTGAGCAATACCTTGCTAACTGTTTGGCCCTCCTTTTGGAGAGGCCTGCCATTTGAACGCCCCACAACCAACTTGTGCCCTAGGCTGCCAAAGATAAAAACTAAACGTTTACATCTCTAGCCTTGCTGTGAGATGGTCTGCTCTAGTTGTTGATATTTCAGCACTTTGGTTAGAAAGGCTTCTTCCAAGCTGTAGTCAAAAGTTTTAAGAGATAATCATGAAAAATGATTTCATGAACAAGTGAGTGAAAAAGTATCAAGTACGTTATAAGTACCTTTTATCAATTATAGAGGGTTTAAGTGGTACCGGATATGCAGCTCGGCCAATAAAAGGTGAATTTGCATGACGGAGGATGATATCACGATACATTTAATCTCCACGATATGATTATGAGTTACTATCAAAACCTCCACCGGCTGTCAGTCTGTCACACTTTTGCCCTACTCATATCTCTGCCACCGTTGCCCCTATTCATGCCAAACTTTGCAAACTTTGGGAGAGTGAGAGAGAGAGAGAGAGAGAGAGAGAGAGAGAGAGAGAGAGAGAGAGAGAGAGAGAGAGAGAGAGAGAGATCCTCAGTGGTTGGTGTATTAACAAAAGGCTCTGAATAGATAGACAGAGTTACAGTGACATCTTGTGGCCAGCACTGGAACTTTTGGAGTTATTGGCTTCTATGTCCAAGACAAAGTACCTCTATAGCTGGAACTTAAAGAGAAACGGCACTGTCACACAGCAAAGGATAATTGTGTGAAACCAAGATCAACATACACATTATGTACTGTTCCCAACTCACTGCCTTCAACTGGAGGCAACACAGCACAACACACGCACACACGCACAGCGTAGATTCACCTCAGCCTTCAAATCTACCAGACCAGAACCATTCCAGAGCCAGAGTCATTATTGGGTCTCAAAAACAACAGCAAGAATCACACTAGTAAACATACAACAAAAGCAGCAGCATCAAAGAAAAAAAATATTAAAGATCCCCTACTTGACTTCCGTAGTGTAGGTGATGTCCAGGGTCAAACTGGATACCAATGGATAGAGAGATGTTGTTCTCCTCTCTCTCAGATCATCCCTCCAGTGGTGTCTTCTCCATCCTCCAAACATCCTGTCCAGCTCTCCACTGCTCTCCTCTCCTGCTGGGAGCTCCTGGTGTCACCAAGGCAGTGACCACGACCACCTGGCTCCTTGCCGTCACCTTCTCCCTCACCCTCAGTAGCCCTCCATCCCCATGCTGATGGCTGTCGGTAAGGTGTTCATCCTGACTGATGTTTAGTACAGCTCATATAGCGTTGTGGTGGAGCACAGTGACCCGTCACAGGGACATCTGGAGAGCGGGTTTCAGGGTACAACATTCACAGCTGTAGGCTATAGGGAGAACAGTCTCTACATCTACAGTAGGGGTCTTCAACAGGAGGTCCAGCCAGGTCACCAAGGATGTCCTTACTACAGGCCAAAATGTTTTATGTTAATGTTTTATTACATTAACCACTTTCAAGTGTGCTGATCCTGTTCTAGGATGAAAGAAGTTGTATCTGAAACATGCACAGCCACTCACACACGTAGGTAGCTGTATTGGTAGCCAACTTAGCCTATCTGTAAAATAAACACAGTAAGAAAGCAACCGCTGTTTGTCACTACGAGTCGACTGTCACAGATGTGACTCCACAGTTTGACACTCTGAAAACTACCAAACTTCCAACTTTGTCCTTATTTATCTTTGTTGTTGTTTTTTTACTTCCAAACATAATGGAGCTTTCTGTCTGTCTGTCTGTTTACAGCTGGTGAGGGGGGGCGGGGCTCTATCTGAAGCCTGCAGGGACCGTCCACCAATTCTCCACAGAAAGTCTGTGTCTACTGTCTAGGGAGTATCTGACAGTAACACATTATTTTTTGTCTTGATTTGCTGTTGTCCTTTTTTCTTTTGTTTTGAAGACTACATTGACCTTTTAGATGTTGCTCCCGGATGTTAAGCAAGCACACAACTCCAGAGAAAGACTCTTCTTTGAATCGTATAAGGTTTATTCAATTGTATACCAAACAAGGGATATTCAAAGTGAAATAAAAGGCTAAATATGCCATGGCCTTTACAATACTGCAATGTTACAGGGAAAAGTCCTGAATTCAAAATGTACTTGGGTAAAAGTACAAGTATCAAAAGTAGAAAGTGCACTCATCATTTCAAATGTTTTCAAATGGCCGAAACATATATCCACCTGTTTCCCTGTTCAATTTACTGTAGAATTATGTGTGTAATCGTGTAGAGAACAGCTGAGAACAGCTCACATTGCGTCGCAGATGCCACCGTTGTGAGCTTGTAGATTCTACAAGCTCACAGCTTGTAGATTCTACAAGCGCACAGCTTGTAGATTCTACAAGCTCACAAGCTCACAGCTTGTAGAATCTACAAGCTCACGGCGGTGGCCGACGGTGGCCGACAATGTAGATCACACTCGGCTCGGCGCGGTTGCGACGACGGAACTGCCGCCCACATTCTGTGCAATGCATGATGGGACGCTGGAAACTTGTGGATAGAGGCTGAAGTGGTTGATGGTTTGGTGGTTTGGTGGTGGTTGGTGGTTTTGTAACAACAATTCAAATCTACAAAGTCATTAACGTTGTCAAATAATTGTAGTGGAGTAAATGTAAATGTATAATTGCTTCTAAAATGTAGTGGAGTAGAAGTAAAAGTTCTAAAAACTGGACATACTCCATTAAAGTAAAAGAAAAAGTGAAGATAGACGATCTACAAGCTCACACCGCAGCGTTTAGATCAGTGGTTCTCAACCTTTTCAGGCCGCGACACCCAAAATAATCATATTTTAACTGGGGACCCCCCCCCCCCCCCACCCTACTAGTGCTACTAGAGTAGAGGCATAACATTATGCACGGTTCTATTGTGAAAATAGCAGATCTACATGCTCACAACGCCTCGCAACGCGCGGCTTGATTATGTAGATCATGTAGATCGTTGTGAGCATGTAGATCAGCTATTTTCACAATTTCTGCCTCTAATATTTAGCAATTTAGCCAATGTTTAATTCGTCAATTTAGAGGCATTAAAAAGTCCTTAAATTGTGCAGATACCCTCTATACATTTAAACTTTATGTTGGTTTGTTTACTGTTGAGTGAGAAAACAATGTTGCACATTGAGTCAATCATCTGGGGACCCCCCAAAATAATTTGGGGACCCCACAGGTTGAGAACCACTGCGTTTAGATGAAAGATTCATGGTCTTGGGGTGACGCTCTTCCCCACAGCGTTGGGGTCGTGGTCGGGGTCTTCATGGTCTTGGGGTGACACTCTTCCCCACAGCGTTGGGGTCATGGTCGGGGTCCATCTTGAAGGTGGAGGGTCGTATCTTCATGACGGTGGTCTTCAGGGAGTACCACCACCCTCTCCAGGGGAACCACACCACCCCGTCGTCTGTGGCCGCGCTGTAGGGACCCCCGGGCCGGTAGAGGCCGTTCAGGTTGGCCGAGTGACACCTATTAGGAGGAGAGAAGGGTAGACTTAACTCAGAGAGTCTACGGGTCCATTTGGTCACGTCCTATTTTTAGTTGTAGACCTCGAATTATTTAATGTTTTAACTGTTGAAAAAAAGCAGATCTACAAGTTCACAGCGCGGCACCATGTGCAGTGATGTGAGCTTGAAGATCTGCTATTTTTGAATATATATTTTTAAAAGCAAACATTTGTAACTCAAATATTTGCTTCTGGGGGTCCCTGGAACAACATATTTTGAGAAGGGGGTCCTTGACATGAAAGGGATTGAGAACCACTGATTTACAAGAATGATTTAGAAGACATTTATAGAATCGGGTCACACATATTCAAAGACTTGAAAAATAGCAGATCTTCAAGTATATCTGCTATTTTTTTTTAATAGTTAAAGTAGTTCATAGTGTTTAGAGCACTGGTTCTCAAGCTTTTGAATTGTCAAGGCCTAACGGTCCGTTTATTTAGAACCTCCTCAGGGAACCCACTACAGGCTTAGAGAATCTAACCCCACACATTTATGTGACATGGTTGTGAAAAATATACCATGTGAAATATGATCTCAACATGCAGTGTCAACAACAAAAATGGGAATACTAGACACAGCTAGACTAAAGGGATATGTTTCAAAACTAAAAGTGCAACAGTTGCAAAACATTGCCAAAATCACAGGCCTGGTGAGACAAGACGGGTACGGAGAGCAGGGAACACTTTTACAGAATAAAAGTGTGCAAGTGTGATTATTGTGTCAAAACAAACACATGATAAAAACAAGAAAAGAAGGAGCACACGCAAACACCACCTGGGGACAGAACAAGAATGTCTACCTGTGGAATTCTTTTGTTATACGATTAACCACTTTAGTCCTGGGGCGGCAGTGGCTCAGGGGTAGAGTTGCCGTCTTAGAACACGGAGGGTTCCCGAAGGGTTCCCAGTTTGATCCTGGGCTCTCCCAGAGTTAGGCCACATTCTCATAATATAATTCGGTTTAGTCGTGCGAATGGGAGGGGTGAAGTTGCTACATTCTTGCATATTTAATTGATACGTTTGCGCTCGCACTGCACTTTGTCATCCGAAACAAGGAATCGTCCACGTCTGTCCATGGGACATGTATGTATCCAAGCTGCATAATAATGCCCCCTCCATCTCCCTGTGTTTATTAATTCTTCAAGTTCAACTCACAATGTAACCGCAGGACCGCCACAAAATTGAGGCGCAGGCGTCAGCCTATTTATCTGCGGTCGACGGTCGTAAACGGGCGATCAAAAAATAAAACCAGCGGCGGCCGGAGGGACTCGCAAAATCTACCAGCAATAAACCAGACAGCAAATACTTTTAATAGCAAGATATGAATATCTACAAAGAGGAGGACATCAACGTCTCTCTCTCTCTCTCTCTCTCTCTCTCTCTCTCTCTCTCTCTCTCTCTGCCCCTCGTCTTGCCCTCCGCTGGTTCCCTCTCTGCGCTCCGCGCATGAAGCGTCTCCATTTGGACATTATTTGGCACAGAGAGCCGCGCGCGCAAGCAAGGGCGAGAGACCCACACATCGGCCTATATTATATTAGGCCTATAGCCTATATATGATATACAAGTGACTCCTGTGGCACTTTCCTTTTATCTAACTGTGAGCAACTCCTCACAAATAATACACCATGTGCGATCGAGGGAGCGGTGATCAGAAATTGAATCAATGAGGGGAGGAGGCGGCCAGAAAGTCAGAAATCTAATGAGAACGGACGGTCTGGAGGGGGATTTAACCTTTTATAAATAACTATGGATTGAACCTGCACATGGCTCTATATATTGCCTGTATTTGAGACGGTTGGATTCACACCAACAGTGAAGCGTTTGCTGTAGCGAATCGAAACCACCGTTTTTTTGTGGATTTGCATTTGTTTCTTTGATTCGAAAAAGAATACGGATGCATCTTCACACATGCCCAAACGTTGTGTATTTTCTGACAATACGTTAGAGGATTCGTTTTAATCGCAATAAAACGTGCCTGTGTGAATGCCGCCTTAGTGTGGAAGAGTCCTTGAGCAAGACTCTGAACCCCTAGTTGCTCCCGATGAGCAAGTTGGTGCCTTGCATGGTTTCCTCCGCCATCGTTGTATGAATGTGTGTGTGAATGGGTGAATATAATGCACAATCTCTGTAAAGTGCCTTGGGAAAAGGCGTTATATAAATGCACCAATTAGTCCTGCCCTATCCACGGCTTTCCAATGCCCCATAGTGCATTGCGCAGACGTTGTACCGAGCTTCCGGCGCCGCAGCCGAGTGTGATTTACAAGCTGCGACGCAACGTGAGCTTGTATGTCTGCTGTTAAACCGGAAGTGTGGTCCAAATAATCTCCAGTAAACTCCCGCGGAAACAGGTGGATACAGTATACATTTTGGCCATTTGAAAATAGCCGAACTACAAGCTCACAATCTACTATTTTCTAAAAGACTTTTAGACGTTTTATAACAAGTTAGGGTTTTATTTGAAAACTTGGTAAATGGTAATGGAAATGGTACATTCTCCATAATGAGTACTTTCTACTTTTGGTAGCCTACTTTAAGTACATTTTGATACCAACACGTTTGTACTCTTATTCAAGTAAATTTAGAATTCCGGACTTTTACTCGAAACAGAGTATTTCGACAGTATTGATACTTTTACTTCAGTAAAACATTTGAGTGTTTTTCCCATACCTGTTGAACCACCATCCTCCCTGGTCCTCCTGGGCGCAGTTCCCTCTGTAGCGGTCGTTGTCTCGGTCGTAGGTGCTGAAGGCCATGCCCTGGTGGCTGGCCCACACCGACACGCCCGGCTGGTAGCTGGCAGACAGCGCGTCGCCCGCTGTGCCCGAGTACGCGCCAAACGCTAGCCTGTACTTCTCCTGGAGATAAGAAGAGAGGAGGGTTAGATTATGTTTTTAGTGTTAGTTTTGAGAGAGCATATAGAGCAATAAAGGGCTGAGGGAACATACAGTAGGGAACATACAGTAGGTACAGTTTACTCCTACTATTTGTCACATGCTGTATGCTAGATCTGTTCTCCGCATTTGACCCATCTTTTGGAGCGGTGAGCCGTAGCCGTGCCGCGCTTTAACCCCACAATCCAACCCTTGCTTCTAAATGCCAAGCAGGGAGGCACCGGGTCCCATTTTTACAGTCTTTGGTATGACCCGACCGGGGAATCAAACCCCCGACCTCACAGACACAGGGTGGACACTGTGTAATAGTGCTTCATTAAAGCACATACAATATAGGCCTACACATGTTAGATATGCTGTCACAAAAGCTACGATAAATGTGTATGAGGGTGTAACAGTCACAAGCAGAACGTTATTGTTTTCACTGTATCATGATTCATGAAATCAGTTTTATATTAGCGGGAGAAGATCTGGGGTAGGCAAGCCTCATCCATCCATCCATCCATCCATCCACCACCAACCCCTCCCCTCCTTTCCCTCCCACCTCCTCATTGTCCACAGTGAAGTTGTTGTATTCTGCATAACGTTGGTTTCCATCAAAGTCTTCCAGGTTGATCCTTAGAGCATAGTCACCTGTAGGGGGAGACACATTTACACATTTACAAATTTAGAATAGACCAGTAGGCCAGCGGTGCCTGCTGGCCTACTGGTCCAGGCGCATACCACATAGGCATTTGATCCAGACAACCTTTACCGCGTGTCACTCCCCATCTCTCCCCCCATTTCCTGTCAGTCTACTGTCCTATCAATAAAGGCATAAAAGCCCAAAAACAAATAAAAATAAAGAATAGAGCATATTCCCATGTACAGTAGCAGGAGACAGACATTTAGATCAGAGCATTTTGCATGAAAGTGTCCGTCATACACTGAACCTGAGGATCTGATCAGCCCAAAATAGCAGATCTACAAGCTCACAGCGTTGTGAGCTTTGATTTAGTTAGTTTGGTTATCACAATGGAAACAAATCCCCAGGACTTTTTTGTGTTATCCTTTTAGCTCGCATGTCTGACTGTACCTTGTGCTGTTTATATTTCTGTCTAATAAAGTATTCAATCAATCGACATGCACTGTGACCTTGTGCAGTGAGGTGGTGCAGGTTGTCGTTCCCCAGCCAGAACTCTGAACGGATGTCTCCAAAACCAGACTTATAGTCAGCCCATGACCTGGACAGACAGACAGACAGACAGACAGACAGACAGATGGAGGGGTGGGTGGGTGGGTGGGAGGACAGACAGTTAATCCACCTATAGACCGATTTCTCAGAGCAGCAGCCATAACTACGGTGTCAAGCGGCACCTACTGCATATGTGATGCTCATGTGAAGCTGTGTATTAACCTGCAGTCTGTATCTGTGTCACAAATGTCTGGACTGTGATGAAGGTGTATAGAAACGTTAGTGTTGTTCTGCAGCTTTGTGTATTAATTCATTACAGTGATGATGTGTTTTATTAGTATTAAACCGTTTAATTTTATGACACATTGAGAGCTCCTACATTGGCTAGTTTCAAATGTCAACAGGGCTTAGGTTTAAGCAGCAAGCCTCGCCCAATATGCCTGACACCAGAGCCCTGAGGGCACTCCCTCCTCTGTTAAATACCAGCATAGTATACAGTGGCAGAGTGCCACTTGTTGCATCTATAGTCAGTATGGCAGCAGTCTTGGGCAAGGGCTTGGATCAGTTGGCAAAAGAATTGGTAAAGAAACCTGTAGTGTCACACGCAACTATTGGCCTCATCCTCATGGGACTTGAGAAGATTATTTCCATGCAATTTGAGTGTCCTTGTGATGGAACATCGATCAACAAAATGTTTGTACTTGTCGTCGGTTTAATTCCAGCCATCATGTTCACCTACATAATGTTGCTGTTGCAAAGAGGAGTTTTGACATGCAGAGTGTGGTGGAAGATTTTGTTGGCCAGTTTGTTCCCCAGCAGCACTTGGTGGATGTTATTATGTCTCGACGGCCAGTACGCTGCTTGTGTCCTGACTGACTGGGAAGGAAGATATGTGGTTCTTGAAAATGCAATGCCACGAAGATGGTGTGAGCCAATTGATCCGACTTTTATCTGCTTACATGAACCTCACTACATGAACCTCACAATTCGCGAAGGATGTATGCTAAGAACACAGCAGTTCATTGTTGATTCTCAGGTAAGTTCAATATACTCAGTATACTGTAAAGTACATGACAGTAATAAGGACCTCTATCCCACCAGTAAGACTCCCTAATCGGGAGATAAGCGACCGTCAACTGTGTTAAAAAAGTCGGCCTGATGGTGGCGCTATATGGGACAGATCCAAGTTGATGAGATGAGTGTAGACATACTGTGTAGCGATTTGTGTGATTTTTTTTAGCTTTTTGGCGTGGGTCCCTGGGGGTCCCTGGAGCTGTGGGGGTCCCTGGAAGGGTGGAGGTTGTGGATTGGCAGACAAGGATTGTGTGTGGTAAATTTCACATGGATAGGGGCAACGATGTCGTAGTTTCGTAGTTTTTTTTTTTGCTTTTTGGCGGGGGTCCCTGGGGGTCCCTGGAGCTGACTGACTGACTGACTGACTGACTGACTGACTGACTGACTGACTGACTGACTGACGGACAGACAGGTGGTGGAGGGTTTGATAGTAACACAATATTCTAAATCCTTATTGCAATGCTGCATGTCCTTTGCCTAGCCTACTAACTTTTAATTTTCTTAGCCTTGTCAAATAGTTTTTCCTGTTAATATTTACTATACCACTGCTTAACTGTCTATGTTGTGCCCCAGTTGACAGGGCTTGTCTGTCTGACAGTGTTATGTGTAGGATACATAACATATGGAATCATGAAACTATGCAACAAGATAAAGCAACCCAACGAAGAGTCAGTGCCACTGAGTGAGTTACCAAACAGGATTCTGGGTATCAGTAGAATATTGTTTTTATTCATATACAGTAGTTGGGAAAACTGGATCTGACAGCTTTGTCCTGATTTCTAATCATGCATGGACAATACATGGCAAGCAGGCAGGCAGAAAGTATGTGTGAAACCGGGGTCCCGAGTGCGACTCATGGGATGGGGTGACGACTCCTCCACCTCCTCGACTCCTTTCACGGCACGTTGCCGCTCGCTAACCAGCCTGGCTCTTTGGCTGACCGGTTAATGTACGCCCTGTTATAGTAGCGGCCCTTTGAGAACCGTGACACATGACCATTTGCATACTTGAAATGACTGGCGTTTGACGCCTGACATACAGAAATGTTGCATAAAGGGGCAGGCCTCAGCCCTCACTGACTTCTACCCATTTCAATTGGAACAGCCCTCAATTCGGCCCCTCTAGTCTATACTCTGCACCTCTGCACTGTTAGTCACATTTTGTACCTGGATTTTGACCTCTGTTTTTGCCTGCTGGATATTGGATTTGTTTTTCCATTTAAACCCTGTTACAACCTCAACCAGACAATGAAACGATTCAAACCAACGGCATGCAAGGGACCACAGTGAAACAATGGTGCAGGAAAAGAGCAAAGTCATCCGTCATCCGTTCAGAAGGAGCTATTTGCATTTAAGTAAAGCATAGTTGTTGTTTGTTGAGAGATAGTGTTTCAAAATGTCCACTATAATGACAATAACAACTATAATAACACTCCACAATCCACATAATCCATGGTAACCCTCCACCCACGTCCTCCTCCAACCTAAAAGTTATCTCACCTCTGATCACCTCTGCCTTCACAAGAAACTATTGTGACACTGCATTCAATTACATTCCTGGCATGGCTTCATTAATCACTCATCATGTCGGCCTACATCATCTTTTTTGTCTCAAGTTTCCATTGGCATTTCGAAAGTAACCAAGTACATGTACTTAAGTACTGTACTTAAGTACAGTTTTGAGGTATTTGTACTTTACTTGAGTATTTCCAATTTCGAATACTTTTACTTCTACTCCACTACATCTCGGATCCAAATATTGTACTTTTACTTTATTTTAAAACTTTAGTTATTAGTTACTTTGTAGATTTAGTAACAAAACACACATGAACCACCTCAACCCTATATAGGCCTACATTTGAAAATAGCCAATCTACAAGCTCACAATGCATCGTGAAGCGACACATTGTGAGCTTATAGATTGTCTATTTTCAAAAGATGTTATACATTTGAAAAGGGACATTCTGCCTAATGAGTACTTTTACTTTTGGAACTAGAATTTGAAACCAATATTTTTGTACTTTTACTCTACTAAATTTTGAATTTGACTTGTAACTGAGTATTTCTACATCACAGTATTGATACTTTTACTTACAGTAAGTAAAACATTTGAGTACTTTTTCCACCACTGTCTGTGAGAAGCTAAGATGTAATTATTATGTCTAATAAATCAAATCAAGTGTCACGTGTGGTTTTCATACCATGGACTTTTCTCATCAACTGAGAATAAGGAAGCCACAACTAGCTATTGTACCGTACCTTGCCAAACCAAAACAATGCTTAATAGCTGGTAGAACTTGTTTTGATCTCCTTCTGTCCTCAAGTAACACTGTCCTTTGAAAAGCAATAGGCTTACACACCGACAAGTGTGGTGCTGTACCTAGAAAACTTGACGCAGGAAAACACACATGGAGACGACATGTATCTGGTCAAGGTGCTGCTGGCAGCCAGCGAAAAAACAATAACTAGATTGTGGTATAAAAAGTTCCAATACTAGTCTCAGTGCACGGCTCAGGGAGCGAATGAACTTTAGAAAAGATGCCAGCACTCACTTGTGATCTTTCTCCTTTTTTATTTAATTATTTGCCCCAGCAGCTGCAGGCAAACGGACATTTCGGCCCAGCCGGGATTGCCTCAGGGTGTAAAAGTGACCCTCCAACGTGTGCGCAGGCAGTGCCAGTGGCTGTGCATTGCCGAGGAAATATATGTATGATACAAGAAGAACTGTTCCTTGAGAAATGGGAAAAATGGACTGAATATATACAACCCAACAAAATGACACCACGAATATATTATGATTAAAATGTGATAATCAAAATGTTGTAATGATGTTGACCCTGTGAATGTTTTATACATGCAACAAACTGCAAATAGAAAATAAGTAAAAAAAAAAAGAAAAGAAAAGAAAAGCAATACACACCCACTCACCTTTGCAGCTAAGTGGCCCTTTTGCGATGGATGACTGATCACACTCAATTATTTTTGACCAAAAATAATGAGGATTTTATTTGGGTGGTTAAGTGGCTCAATAGTTGATGCAGAATACAATTGTTTTAACATGTTGCACTATATTGGAATAGACCCTATGGCACATTATCAGTGCATTGGTACAGTATACATCTAGGGCTAGGTCAATGTGTTTTCTTGTAAAATGATTATTTTGCATGTCTGTGGCAAAAATGAAATATTAATGAAGATGTCCATCAAGAGCTGCATGGTGATTGGCCCTGTACCTGTACTACTTGTTGTGAGCACACACACACACACACACACACACGCACACGCACACGCACACGCACACGCACACACACACACACACACACACACACACACACACACACACACACACACACACGCCTACCTGTTGAATCTCTCTGTGCCATCAGTGCGTCTCTGTATGAGGGTCCAGCCTCCTTCATCACTCATGTCACAGTACACAGAGACTGGAGCAGCGCCGCCCCCTAGTGGCGTGATGGTGTACACCCCACTGGACCTGGAGCCAGCCTGGAACACCTGGGAGCAATCTGACACACACGCACAGACGCGCACACACGCACACATTTGAAATGTTTATTTATGCGCACATGATTATAAGTACAAGAATGCCTCATACAAAGGTCATAAACAATGACAGTGCAGTCAGACATTATGAAAGAACAGCCAGTTACAAAGAGCCTAAACGGCAGAGCATTGTTACATACAGTAGTTATAATAAAAATAAAATTAAAGGAGTATAGCCGCACTATCGTATAGCTGGCGATGCAAACTTTTTTATTAATAGGACACATAGAGGAGTGGACCCCTGTGTCCTATTAATAAAAAGCTGCATCGGCAGCTAAGAGTGTGTGGCTATTAGGCCTACTCCTTTTTGGAGCTGTGTGGAACACAAGCTACCCTATACGTGGCCGTGTGTGTAGGTATGTGGGTATGTGGGTATGTGGGTGGGTGGGTCTGTGGGTCTGTATGTAGCCTGTATGTAGTAACCCTGGGTGACCAGAGAGGTGCTGTTGAGTCTAGCCTGCCCTGAGCATCAACTGCAATACACACACACACACACACACACACACACACACACACACACACACACACACACACACACAGCTCCACTTCGAACAGAGGTTCGATTTTTTAATTATAGTGTTTGTTGTGTGTTTGTTTGTAGCTGAAAAAAAGCTACTTTAGTATGACAATTTTGTTAATATTATGTGGCTTGTGAAGATCGGGTCCAATATTTAGTTCAGTGACCAAAGAGTCAACATATTAGTTCAGAAGCTGTGTTCACGTTAGCTCTCTCATTGTAAATGAATAGACTCCAAACATGCTTCCGCCTCCTAAAAAGGTATCCACCTACGTCAGGCAGAAACGGGAAGTACGGGACTGTCCTGCCCTCTTGCTATCGCCCTCTTGGTAAATATAGGCTTCATTTACCATCTGTAGAGAATATGGGCATAACGTACAGTAGTAGCCTACATTCATTTTACGTTCCATAGCAGGGACGTGCAAGGCCTTTTAGTGAAAATATAAAAAATAGCAGACCTCCAAGCTCACAACGTGTCAGCTATTTCCGGTGCTTGATACCACACTGAACTAAGCATAATCAAGTGAATACTGGAGATGTGGCGTAACGACATGGATTTCTACACAGAGAAAGATGCTGCGTTCAAGTTCAGGAGTGTTTGGACAAGGCAATTGAACGCTGCCTTCAGGTATGGCATGAAAAGAGGGCATTTGCATTTCTTTCACCATAGTGAAAACTGTATTCATGGTCTGGAGAGGGCACTTTTTACAGACGGGTAAAAGGGCAGGGGCTCAAGCCCCCTTTGATATCTATGTGTGCTGTGCACGTGTCCGGTCTATGGGTCTAACCTCTGTGCTGCTGTGGTGTGCTCTTATGCGCTGCCTGGTTGTCTGCAGCCTGGGTGTCTGCAGCCTCCAGGCCCGGGTTGGCTGCAGCCTGGTTGGCTGCAGCCTTGTTCAGGTTGGGCTGGTTGAGCAGCTGCAGTCTGTGGAGCAGGAGCTCCTGCTTCAGAACCCTGCTCTTCAGCAGCTTCTCCTGCTCTCTGAGACGAGACAACTCCTCTGCACACCTGTCTGACGCCTGGAGACACACACACGCACGCACGCACGCACGCACGCACGCACGCACGCACGCGCACGCACGCACACACACATGCACGCACACACGCACACGCACACACACACACACACGTTTGTGAAAAAAGCAGAAAGCCTACCACCACGTACAGTGCTCCAGTGGCGTCAGTTCAGAAAAAGCTAAGGTATGGCAACATACCTTAGCAACAGGTATGACATATTTATTTTAAGAAGAAGTACATATAATATATAAACATATAGGCCTATACCTAAAATATAATTATAATACCTTGTTAAAGTGACCATTTTGTAAAATTTTGCATTTGTAGTTATGTTACTGTAATTTACCAACATAATAACCCGCACAGATAGACAAAGAGACATTCATGGATTCAAATTTAGAACTAACTTTTATCTTCCCCCTGGACCCAGGGTATGGCAGCTGCATACCCCTGCCATACCCAATTGACGCCCCTGCAGTGCTCCATAGCCAAATGGCACCCTGTGGGCGCGACCTGCGCTTGGCAGAAGTGCTGCGTTTAAGGGAAGTTACGTCATGCGGTGCAACTCTGTTTACATCACCCAGTGAAACAAACACAAATAGATTGTGGCTCTTAACTTGCTCTTAACTCAGTTAGCGCCGGGCGACTTTACGAGCGACTAGTTCACTATGGCGTTTGGTGCCGAGCGACTCGGAGCGACTTTTATATAAAAGCATTGTTTAAGATTTTAATATGTGTTTATAGACGGAGCGAAATGGTTAGCTTACCTCAGCTAATGTCCACACGTAAACCGTGAAAAAAAAGGATACGATTATGACGTCACCTTTAAACCAGGGCTTCCTGTTGACAACAGGCCTCTGCTAGCGTTAGCCTCAATGCAACCATCCGACCCTCACGTAGCTTCACTAGGTCGGATTTTGATTCTGAAACTTTCTGTGTGGCATCTATATACGTCCCGATGCCCATACCAATGGTGGTTTGAGACGATCAAGCACGAATTGAACAGTATTGAGCTGAAATGGTGACCGGCGGCCCGTCCATGTTAAGTCAATGAGGACCAAGTCAGCGTCTCATCCTGTTATGTGGATTTAAACAGGCTTAACATGGGACCATGTCAGTGTATGGTGTATGGTGGTCTCTAGTGGTCATCTGGTGGTATGGTATGATGAACGTGCATTCGTTAAGGTGGTCTGGTTAAGGTGGTCTGGGGGGATACAAAATAGCTATTTCCTGGCGTTATAAGCGCACATTCATATTCATATTTTGGAAATCTGGCCCTGTATGAGTTAATAGGTGTAACTTTGTCAGAATCCATGTTTTTGTTTGGACATTACGAGCACAATTGGAGGAGCGGGAGAAGTAGAACAGATTTGTCTGAGTGGGGAATACGTTTAAGAACACCGCAATATGGAATAATAATTTTAAAAAAAAGACTTCCGGGGAAATTCTCACGGCGGAAACCAACATTTCTAACCACTCTCTGCCTCATATTGCTCGCAGGCTTTTCTCTTTGCAGATGAGTAAGCCTGGCTACGCCAGGTTAGCCAAATGGAGGCGGGTCCGGTGAGTGACAGGAGTGGGACACTACAGCAAAGCTTGTAATGTTTTGGTAGTTGGCAAGTTATCGGCCTATAACTATATAAATGAGCATACTGTGAAACTCCAACGCCTGCACCTGAACCTGACCCGGAAGACAGTTATGTGAGAACGGCTACTGAGTGGCAAAAAACTTTCTGGCCTTGACAGCCCATACATCCAAACAGAAAAGTCAACAACGTTAAATTCACTTTGCGACTCACTTTGCCACTCATTTTGCCATTCAGTTCATGCATGGACGTGCAGAGAATGTTAGAGAGGTAGGGACTGCGACATTTCTAAAAGGGCCTTTTGGTGAAAATATCAAAAATAGAATACCTTGTGACTTGATGCTTGATTTCTACACAGAGGGCAATTCTTTCAACATAAGATGCATTCAAGTTCAGGAGAGTTTGGACAAGGCGATTCTCTTGAATGCTGCCTTCAGGTAGGGCATGGAAATTGAAATTGAAATTCGCATTTCTTTCACCATAGTGAAAAACTGCATTCATGGTCTTGAGAGGGCACAGACGGATAAAAGGGCAGGGGCTCAAGCCCCCTTTGATGTCTATGTGTGCATGTGCCTATGTGAGAGAGTATACTAGTAGGGCGATGGGTGAGAGAGCATACTTACAGCCAGGGTGAGAGAGCCAGCTGAGATGATGACAGCCAACTCAATGAGAAGCAGAACACATCCTCCCATGATGATCCTCTCAGCATGAAAACACTTCAACTCTTTGAAATCCTTTAAACTTCTTCTCGTAAAAAAAAAAAAAAAAACTTTTTAAGAAGTCAAAAAGATACGCTTCTGTTTAAGCTCCGTTTGAATTTGAACCCTGAAGAATCTCTGGGATTGTGTGCTAAGAGGCATTACATGCACACATAATACGATCCTCCCTCTCCCCTCTTGGAGAGTGCAGGCGTGTTAGAAAGAGGAGGAGGAAAAAAAAATCTAGCAAATTCGGATGGAATACCAGATTTGCTGCAGTCATAAAAATCCCAAATATGCAGGGTGCTGATTCAGAACAGACACCCACGCTCGCTCCCACGCACGCAGGCACGCACGCACGCACGCGCATGCATGCATGCACTCACACATGCCAAAGCCAGAGGGATTGGGTGGAAAGAAATGTAAATGTTAACTGTGTTTTGCAATAGAACAGACTTTCATTATCATATTACGTTTAAACACTCTCAAATGATCGTCTTCTCCAAATGTACCAAAATTTAGCAGTTGGAACATTATGGGTTCCTTTATGGGGGTCTAAATTGACCCTTACAAGTCTGTAACTCTGACAGTGTAGAAATGGAACCAAATGGACCCTAACAGGTCCTGAGGTCCATTTGGTTTGTACACTGTCAGAGTTAAAGGGACACCTTGAAATGTGAAAGTTTGATAAACACTGAGTTAGAAGTCCAAGCACAGGGTCAGCCAAAGTGCAGCATAGCTGAGTGTTCAGGAGTTTCAGTTCACTGCAAACTCATTGTAATTCCTCTCTTATATGGTCTTCCTATATATCTAGGCATGTCACCATCAGTAGCTAAGTACATGGACTCGAGTACTGTACTTATGTACAACTTTTAGGTATTTTTACTTTACTGGAGTAGGCCCTTAAACGTTACTTTTACTTCTACTCCAACTGCATCAAAGAGGCAAATATTGTACTTTTGCAGCACTACAATTATTTTCAATGATGTGAGCTTGTAGATCTGCTATTTTCAAAATATCTGTATGCAACTTTATACATTTGAAAATGTGTGACATGAGACATTCCGCACAATGACTTTCTACCTTCGGTAAGTACGCTCATGTCTCCATGACTCAGCAATAATCATATAGACGGGTTTCTGGTCCACGTCACGTTTGATTCGGTACCAAAATTAGCCAATGAAACCAGGCTTAACCAAGGAAATTAAAAAGAAGGTAGGGACATATACGTCATTTTCGCTATCATGCAATTCCAGACGGCAGATTCGTCTCACCATGGGAGCCAGCCCTGCAGCCGGAAGTTTGGTTGCCTGCATTGGATTCCATGGAAGTCCGTGGAGAAGCTCATGAACAAACCACCAACAAACAATTATTCTGACTGTCTTAGACCTTTGTCAAATAATCACTTCTGGAAAATAAAAGAAGACATAAAACTTTTTTTCAGCTGTCTTGTTTTTTTTATGTGTACATTACTTACTGATATATAAATATCCAAAGAGCAGAAACAGAGAGTGTCTCACTGGGCAGAATGTGTTACCAACGCGAGAATGAACTTCTTCTTTATTGGCGTTTGGCAAGCGCTTGTACACTACCGCCATCTACTGACCTCTTCAATGCTACTACTTTGAAAACCAGCGTCACCTAACACATAATAATAATACCTATATTTGATACATAACTTGAGCACATATACAACTCAAAACGTTCATATTTGTCACTCTTAATACTCAAGTCATACCTCTTTCATTTCTGCTACAGTCTCACTTACAGTTGTCTTCTTTCTAATTCATATTCTCTACAGCTCACGTGTATTATTTGTGTTCATATATGAACATATGCCAATGTGTTGAAAGACAAGTACTGTTTGTAAACTGTTATTTTCTATTCATGATTTCCCACTGTTATATGATTGTTGTTTTCCATAGTAGTAGGCCTATTGAGTATATTTGTCTGTCATAAGACCCAATGTAATCCATCAAACCTGTGCTTTTCCTATGCTAATAAAGTATTCATTCAATCAATACAGCTCCCAATCAGCATCACCATCTCATGATAGCTAATTGGTGGCTCTAGACTATATATATTGTCTTTTTCCAGTGGTTTCCCCTTTACCCATTGATTGTGAACAAAGTAAGTAGTCCATCTTGTAAATTATGTCATGGAAACATTTGTAAAAAGGGCTAGGGTTGCTATATCTGGTGCTAGATATCTGACCAAGCAGTTGTGCTAGATATTCAATCTATCTAAAGGGAAGACCCATGTGGGCTTGTAGATCAGTTTTTTAACCAATTAAGCAGAGGTAGGGCTTAACATTAAGCATGATCAAGTCAAGTCAATATAGTCTTTAGATACAATCTTGAGTTCTTTACTGGCCATATTGTTTTGTCTTCTCTAATGCGTCTTTTCACAACAGTCACAATGGTTGGCTGTGCAGCACCAAACTGCAAGTCCAGAACAGGGCCACACAAAAAGTCTTTTTATAGCTTTCCCAAGGATCCAGTAAGGAGCAAAACATGGGTTAAAGCTATAAAACGAGCTGCTTCAGATGGGTTCACACTGTGGAAACCCACACCCAAATCAAGGCTCTGTGAGGTAAGACATTATGTAAAAACACACAAAGCTATTTCAGTGTCAATAATTGGAAAGGTTCACCTTCTTCTTTCTCAAAACTAGGATCACTTTTCAAGAGCCCAGTATGATTGCAGAGGGCGTCTTTTGCCCAGTGCAGTCCCTGATTCAATGAGCGAGACCCCCTGTACCCTGCGCAACATCAATACTCCCATGGATCACACCTACAGCAAGCACCCAACTGGTAAAAAAAACATGTGCTGATCTAATCCTGAACATTTTAATCAAAAGTTTTCAAACAACCAGTTTTAAAACCCTGTCTTCTCCCTACAGCTGAGCCAGCACACCCAGCAGTCAATGATCAAGATGACACAGAATGCATAACTGAGAGCATCTGCATCAGTAACCCAGCACCCATGGATCACTGCATTCAAACAACTGGTAAAAAAAAACACATTTTAATCAAGCGTAATCATGAACATGATCAACAACAAAGACACATTAAGGATAGCTTTTCAAACACCCAGTTTTAAAAACCTGTCTTCTCCCTACAGCAGCCAATGATCAAATGAACCTCCCCTGCACAGAGAGCATCAGCATCTGCACCACTAGTGCCACCAGTAACGGCGACCTAATACGCCCCACTGATCACATATATTGCAAGAAATCAACTGGTAAGACTAAGAGACATTATTTTGGAAAATGTAAAACAAATACAAACTATAGTATCCATCGCAAAGATGTTATAATATTGTAAATTATTTTTCGCTGTCAAAGTGCTACACATGCAACAGCAGCATCAGTCTTTGAAACTTGGATGCACCAGACACCTTCCATCAGTCATGTTGAGGTTGGGTTGTCACTGACACTGTCCTCTTTCCTGATTGTAGAACCTGCAGAGGAGAGAGTTCAAGAACAACCAGACAGGATCAGTGAACTGGAAGCTGAGCTAGAGATCAAAGTATTATGTATACCTTATTTACAAATGTTTCTGAAGCTTCATTAATGCAAAATGCTTTCTCTTTTCTTTTGCCATGACCATGCACTATTCCTTTCAGAATAAGATGCTTCAGAGCCTCTTTAACGCTGATCAAATTCAGAGCCTTGAAAGCAGGTGAGATGATAACTACATCACTACAAGCCAAGGTGGTAACAGAAGCGGGTTTACTAAACACATTTAGTGTTCTAGTGTTTGGAATCTACATGTTGAATCTTTCAAACTGTCCGGGCCAACACAACAAGTCTTGTGTACAGTGACTTACACTGAAGTTCTTCTTTGAAGACGTTCTAAAATTACACCAGATCACCAGGAAGATCTCTGGGGTCTGAACATATGCTAAGATTAGGAGAGGGGACACAAATGCATTATTATAATTTCCAAAAATGCTGACTTAACAACCACTGCTGAAGGATTGGTAGGATGTGGTATGATGGAGTCGCTACCCATGCTTGTCTATCTAATGTATTTCTCAATTCCCCTTTCTTTATACTGTAGATTTCACCCACCAGAGTCTGAACACAGGCTCAAAAGTTGGACGTCAGAAACCATTAACAAATCGTTAAAGGTCAGAGTTGCCACAGGGGTCAGTGGGTATGAGTATTTAAGAAAAGGTATGAGCCCTTGATTTGTTTCTTTTTTTGATATCACATATTTACAATGTCTTAACTTCACAAAAATATCTTTACACAATCTAGAGATGAAATTCCCAATGCCCAGCTACAGGACCATCACCAGGCACCTGGAAGCAATTACATTCCAGCCAGGAATCCAAATGGAAATCTTAGATTTGATGGCGGTCAAAGTGCAGGATCTTCCTCCCAGTGGCCGCTTTGCTGTCCTAAAGGTGCTTTAAATTGAAAATGTATAGTTAATTTGTATAGATCCATTATTACTTTATCCAAATCAGAATTATTAAGTAATACAAACTCATCATACAACTTTTTTAAATTGGATATTTTTCAAAAAGACTTCATATGCTAATTTAGGCTTTTAATGCAAATAATTCATTTTTTATAGATTGATGAAATGGCCATCAAGAAAGAAATGCAGTTTGACCAAGGGAGCAAAATGGTGTTGGGAACCATGACACTGCCCCCCCAAAATGACTCCCTGTCAACCAAGGTCCTCACCACAATTCTGGCCTCCCTGACCAATGACTACAAACAAATAGTGGCGTATGACTTCACTGGGCCATCAGTCTCAGGGAGAACTCTCTGGGCCTACATAAAAAACATCATAACGGCATGTGGAGAGCGGGGCATACATGTCCTTGCTGTGGTAATTTCAGACTATATTCTTTCATTTCCCATCACACATATGAAGGAAGAAACAAACCCTGTATATGTTCTTACCTTCTATATCCAACTTCTAGTGTTCTGACATGGACTCATCGAACCAGGCCATGTGGATGGAGGCTGGCCTCCAGGTCGGACAGTCGATGAACAGGACGTATAGGTTCCGGACGGAACCATGTTTATTTAATACCGGAGGACAAGGTCCCCCTATGGGATAACAGCGCCATCTGGCGCTGCAACAGAGTAAAACTCATAAGCTCCCGTACGAGAAATATCATTTGTCGGGAGGGCTGTCAATCACAAACGAGGGCACCGCCCCCGAGTGTATATAAGCCCTGTGGGCTATCATAACTTCCTCTAAAGCCGCACCTCTGCGCCCGCAACTAGCGAACCGAGGGGCTTTATTCGGGGGACCTTGTCCTCCGGTATTAAATAAACATGGTTCCGTCCGGAACCTATACGTTTATTGTCATACCTCCAGACAAGGTCCCCCTATGGGACTCATACACTCCCCGAGAAGCCATGAACCGACAAGACTGTCGTGCACACCGACCACACCCGGAAGGAGGTCCCGTCAACCTACGTGACCCCTTTCAGGACTGATCCGACCCAGACCCACAGGGCCTGGGCGTGTTCAGACAGAAAAAGACCCTGACAGACCGAGGCCTGCCTTATGCACTAAGGGCAGACACAGGTCCACCTTATAAAACTGCAGTAATATAAGGGAAAAACTCAGGGTCCCCCCCCATGTATCCTAGAGACAGTAGCATGCTGTCTCAGGAAGGGGAGAGAGCCGCCCCACTACATAGTAGGAAGGGCAGCAGCACCCAGAACCGTATGCGCCATAGCAGAAGGCGCAACGTCCAGGTGATAGTAGGTCGCAAAGGTGGACGGCGAAGACCAATTCGCCGCTGCACAAATCTCCTCAATGGAGACACCTTTGGACAAAGCCCAAGAGGTAGACACACCCCTAGTACTGTGGGCCTTAAGTGCTTCCGGCACTTCAGACCCAGACCGGGTGTAAGCCAACCTAATTGCATCCACAAGCCATCTCGACAGAGTGGGCTTGGACACCGCTTTTCGTTGACGGGCATTCATGACCACGAAAAGCTGAGAAGTAGACCTGCTGTCCACCGTCCTATCACAGTAGGCCTTCAGGGCCCTAACTGGACAAAGACAATGAAGACGCCTATCCTCCTCCGATGCAAACGGAGGAGGATGGAAAGCCGTCAAAACAACAGGTTCCTTCGGGACCACACGGTTCTTAGGAATAAAACTCAAATGAGGTTTAAGAAGAACCTTGGAGTCATTATTGAGAAACCTCATACAATCAGGGCTCACAGAGAGCGCATGAAGGTCGCTCACACGCTTAGCCGTAGACAAGGCAAGCAAAAGAGCTGTTTTGAAACTTAAATGTTTCAAAGAGGTCCTCCCAATCGGTTCAAAGGGTGCCTTGCAAAGGCCCTCAAGAACCACTTGTAGATCCCACACAGGAAACAAGGCTCTAGTCACAGGTCTCAAATGGTCAACACCATGCATGAACTGGACCACCTCAGGGATTTTAGAAAGGCCTTTACCTGCCACCCCCAGGTGGCAGGCATCAATAGCCGCTAAATAACCCCTCAGTGTAGAGAACGCCAGACCAAGGTCCAGGCGGTCCTGCAGGAAATCTAACACCCTCTGGGCCGAAGCTAAATGAGCCACCACAGGTGGCTCCTGTAGCTCACACCAGTCCAAAAAGGCATTCCACCTTCCATCATACACAGCCCTAGTAGAGGGGGCTCTAGCACTCTGAATAGTGGCTACAACCGTCGGTGAGAAGCCTGCTGCGAGCAGGTTCTCCCTCTCACGGGCCAAACCCACAGGTCTAGGCCCCGTGGGTCTGGATGGAAGATCTCGTCCCCTGCCTGGCGCAGCAGATCCCTGTGCAAGGGAAGCCGCCAAGGGGGTCGAGAGAGCAGTGGGGTGATCAGAGACCTCCACACTCCCCTGGATGGTGTCACCAGAAGAACCTCCTGGTTGGAACATCTGATCCTCTCCAGAGTGGGAAGGATCAGTTCCAGGGGTGGAAACGCGTAGAGAAGACCTTGTGGCCATTCGTAAGCAAACGCGTCCGTCCCCAGAGGAGAAGGTCCCCTCACTGAGAAGTAAAGGGGACACTTCGCGTTCTCCTGGGAGGCAAAGAGATCGACTCGAGGTTGACCGAACCTGGAGAAAATCTGCCTCACCACCGCAGGGTGGAGAGACCAATCCTCGTAACGAGGCTCCCCCCTGGACAACAGATCGGCGCCGCCGTTCTGAAGGCCCGGGACATGGGAGGCTCTGATGGACCTCAACCGAGGCAAGCACCAGAGGGTCATCTCGCGCGCCAGCTGATCCAGCGTACGCGAGGAGAGGCCGCCCTGTTTGTTGAGATAATACAGGGCCGCCGTGTTGTCCGTCCTGACCAGGACATGGCAACCCCGGAGAAATGGTTCGAAATGCTTGAGCGCCAAGTAGATCGCCATTAACTCCAGATAGTTGATGTGGTACTCCAACATGGCCTGGGTCCAAAGGCCCCTGGCTGAGCGCCCCTCGTGGGTGGCGCCCCACCCTGAGCGGCTGGCGTCTGTGGTGATCACCTTGCGTGACACCACTTCGCCCATGGAGACCCCACTCGTCAACAACGCCTGGTCCCTCCATGGGACCAGAGCGTCCATGCAGACCTGGCTGACTGTCACCTTCCTGTACCCTTGCAGGGAAGGAATCTTGAGCGCCAGTGACCACCGCTGGAAGGGTCTCATATGAAACCTGCCCAGACGCAGAAGTTGCACCGCTGACGCCATCAGCCCAGTCAACTTCATGCACTCCTTGTACCTGACCACCTGGTTCAGTCGGAAGGAGCCGAGACAAGTCAGAAACCTGTCCACCCTCTCCGGGGAGAGGCGAGCGGACATGGTGGCCGAGTCCAGAGATATTCCTATAAAGGAAATCTGCTGGGAGGGTGACAACATGCTTTTGCCAAAATTGACGTTGAAACCCAAGGCCTTCAGGTGTGACAACACCAGATTGGTATGGCGCGCCGCTTCTGAGCAGGAGGCGGCGGAAATCATCCAATCGTCTATGTAGTTCGCCAGCCTGACTCCCTGATGCCTCAGTGGAGCAATGGCTGCCTCGGTCACTTTCACGAAAACCCGAGGGCTCAGGGAAAGACCGAAAGGGAGGACCGTGTACTCGTACAGGCGCCCCTCGAAGGCGAACCGCAGGAACTTCCTGTGTGGGGGATAAATGAGGATGTGCTGATAAGCGTCCCTCAGATCCACTGAACAGTGGAAATCCCCCTGTCTCACTGATTTCATCAGTGACTCTGACGTCAGCATCCTGAATTTGAACTTTTTCAAGTGCTTGTTCAGAGCACGTAAGTCCATAATCGGACGCAGCCCCCCTCCTTTTTTCTGAACCAGAAAATAACGGCTCCAGAAGCCTAAACGGCTCTGGTCGCGTGATAACTCCACTATAGCGCCCTTGCGCAATAGTGAGTCTATATCCTCCCTCAAGGCATCCGCTTTCAAGCCGCGGGCTCGAGTGTAAATAACCTTGCTGGATAGGGAGGGTATTTCCGCGAACTGTAGTCTGTAGCCCCGTGTCACCGTCCGAAACACCCAGTGATTCGGATTGCAACGCTTCCATTGCTCTGCACACTGTGCTAACGTGTTGCTGAGCAACGGAGAAGCCTTGGGGTTGTACCGCCTGAGCGGGACTACTGGGCCGGGAGGGAGAGGAAGGACGGGACCGAGAGGTTCCGTATCCGGGCACGTATCCGTATCCGCTAGACGCCGGGCCGGAAGGCGCGGAGACACCGGCGGAAAGAGCGTTTCCGTTTCCGGTACGCTTATTTCCGTATCCGGTGGGAGACGGACACGTGACCTCCAAGAAGCCTCGCTTGTTAAAAATACAGGCGGCACATAGCGTGGAGCCCGGGGGACAGGGTTCATCGCATAAGTAACATAATCCCCGGCTCGGGGAATTGTATTTACGTTTACAACCTGTGCTAAGGCCTTTATATGCTTCCTTACGGGAAGACGAGGCCGACCCTGGGTGATATGTGTTGGCTTCTTCCCTGACGCTAAGACCAAACTCCTGTCCTGAACTAGAGTCGGCATAACAGTGCCGCTCGGTGGAGACAGAGGGGTATTGCACACTAGTGAAACCATACCATTGTGAATAGGAATTAGCTTGTCTGGGAACATTTTGCAAAGAGAAATATTCTGCTTGTAACCTGTCTGCGTGACTGGAGGAAGCGATATTTTCTGAGTGGAAAGAAATTCCAGCCTGGACTTCTCTACACTGGCTAAATTCATGCAAAATGGGGTCGTCTGTACTAAAGCAGGTGGGTTTGAAATAAACAGGCATTGTTTTATCAACACACTTTTTAATACAGGCACTGGAGGAGAGCACAGAGGAGGAATAAACATTGCTTTCTTGGCATAAGAAAAATTGTTCATATTGTCCAAACGTCTGCGCTTGCAAGGGGGGGTCCCCTGAATTTTCAGGGGGACCCCGCCAGAGTCCAGTGTCACTTTCGCGGCGGCTTCCCACGGGCTTTGTGGGAGCTGGCCGGTATCCCGTGCCTGGGAGGGTGGCGGGATTGGGAGCGGGCCTGAGCCCCCGCTGCAGTGCGAGGGGGTCCCGCGGAGGAAGAAGAGGGGGTCCTAGGGGGATTGTTCTGTTTCCCCTGCTTGGAGGAAGAGCACCCCCTGTCAGCCTGACCAGGGGCCTTGCTCCGTCCCTGTCTCTTTTCCTTTCTGGGTACCTGGGGGTCCGTCGTGGCCTCCAGGAGTTCCAGAGTGATCTTCTTATCCGCCACCTCCTGGCGGAGAAGCTCCAGTCCACCGCCCATGAGGGAGGTAGGGTGGCCGGGGAGGTCTTGCAGGACCTTCTCGGTCTCCTCTCCGGAACTGCCAGGACACTTTACCTTATCAAGCCACCTGGCACGTTCCGCCTGGATGCAGTAATCCATGCCGTGTCCAAGCCACTCGATGGCGTGGACATTCAGGTCCATCAGCATGCGCAGCGACTTGTCCATTTCCTCCACCATCTCGTCAGGCACCTCCCGCATCTCGCTAAGGAGGCGCCTGGTGGAGAAAAGCAACAGCTGGGTGGCGTTCATCGTCCTGGCTGCCAGCGTGGAGGCTCTGTAAGAGTTCCTAACCCTGGAAGACTGCTTGTCGTCAAAGGGGATGGCAAACCCAGGAGGCTTCTTCCCCACGGACAGATTGAAGGGATTGCGGCCTCCAGGACCGGTCCGCTCATGACCTGGCTTGATGCTCCCGACAAGGGACTGCGCCATCAGTTTGTCCATGGGAGGACACAAGGGGATTCCCGCCTTCTCTGCGTCGCGGCAGTCGACCAAGAAGGGGAGCTTGGGGGGGTCCTTGTGTGTAGTCCAGGTTGAATGCAGGGCCTCTGCAAAGCCTGGGACCAGTGGGAGCTTTTCCATTCGAAGCGGGGGAGAGGATTCCACATCCTGGCCAAGGAGGGGAACTCTAGCCCGTGGTCCGAGTGGCGCGTCTCCGAGCGGCAGCTCCAGGCCACAACGGATGGTAGCACGTTCCAGCACCGAGAGCTCGTCCATGGGGATGGAGTCTGGGTCTTGTGCCGCTGCCCCTCTCGCCCCAGCCGGCATGGAAGGGGGGAGAGAGGCAGAAGGGGCTTGGGAGGACGCGGCGGAGGTGGAAGCCTCGGCATGAGGAACCACCCTGGCCGCGCCTCCGCCCTGTCCGGAGGGGAAAGTGGACTCGTCTTCCTCCGAGTACTCACCCTCCGTGTCCACCTCATCCATGTCGTAGTCCTCTTGCTCCGGTTCGTCTCCGTCGCTAGCATGCCAGGAGACGGGGCTAGGTGGCCGCATAGCCCGTAGCTGGGGGACGGAGAAGGAGAGAGGAATGTCACCGACGACTAGAGGGTGGAATTCTTTGGGGGGGACGGTCCAGGTTGCAGCTGGCGGTGGAGCAACGTGGGCGGTCTTGCATGTTCTCTTCTTGGGCACGGCACCAGTCGAGCCCGTCGGAGAAACAGCAGGGATAGCAGGGGCAGCAGACCCGCTAGCATCGGGGCTACCGAAGCTAGCTGAGGGCGAGGCCGCTGGAGGCCTAACCACGTGGCGAGAAGCAGCGCTGTGGCGTACAGCGCTGTCCGGCACACGAGGAGAGGTGTCTGGGAGGGATCCGGCGGAGACCGTGGTGTGAAGGCCGTAACCAGCGCCAGCGATCTCACAGCGGGCCTCGAGGGCTGGAACATCATACTGGAGGCAGTCAGTACAGTTCACCCCCGTGGCCGGGGCCGGAGGGGACAGAGAGGCCAAGGCGTGTCCTACCCCCATGCAGACAATGCAGAACGGATGAGTATCTTCATTGGCGATGAGGCCTTTGCAGCTGGGAAGGCCGCACTTCTTCGGTACCCTGGCTAGCAGGCTGCTAACTGTGGGCCGACGAGCCGCCATCGTGAGCTAACCGAAGCTAAGCGAAGCTAAGCTAGGGCAGGGAAACACGTGGCAGAACGTACAGAGAAGAAGTAAAAGACTCAAAGCGAAAGTGAAGAAAAAAACCGAACTGTAGGAAGAATATAGAAGTAGAAAACGTACGGGAGATAATCTATAAAGGCCAGTGGCCGACTTCCTAGCCGTCGCTTTAGGCTAAACTTTACAGAATTAATACTTATATGGCTGAGTTCGCGACACTCTAGTTGCAGGTAAGCAGAGGTGCGGAAGAGGAAGTTATGATAGCCCACAGGGCTTATATACACTCGGGGGCGGTGCCCTCGTTTGTGATTGACAGCCCTCCCGACAAATGATATTTCTCGTACGGGAGCTTATGAGTTTTACTCTGTTGCAGCGCCAGATGGCGCTGTTATCCCATAGGGGGACCTTGTCTGGAGGTATGACAATAAACATACGTTCCGCATCCATTTTTTGAAAGGGAATACCTGTTCTTCTGTCCTGACACCCCCCACCTGTTGAAGGCCATAAAAACAGCAATGTGCAACCATGACTTCATCATCCCAGAGGAGGTTGTGAGGAAGAATTCCTTGCCTTGTGATACAGTGAGTACATTAACTGACAGAATGTTATTCAGATAGATTAACAATATTAAGATAGCAAATCAATGACCTCAATTGTGATGAGATTCTGACATGTTATCTCATTCACCTTCTGCTTGAAATCTTTCCAGGTGTCCATGACCGCTGTTGAGAAGGTGATCACTGTGCAGGCAGGCACTGCTGAAAAGCTGGTACCAGGTCTCTCAGCAAGCTCCATATCGACAGCCAACAGCTTTAATAAAATGAAAGTAAGTTGCACACACATAATATTTGCCTTTGAGTGTAAATATGAACTTCAGTGTATACCTCAGTGCATATTGCCATGCATCTTAAATGGAAATGTAATTAAGTGCAGACAGTGTCCAGAACTGGGTGCAAAGGTTTCCTTATGTGTATTTAACACAGAAAACATCTGCTCTTTCTATGACATACAACGGCCAGGTGGACACAGATTTGAGGGTATGGGTCAGTAGTTTCCATACTTAACAGTTGTGTGTTGTCTGCTTCTAGGTGCTGCCTGCATGCAAGGTATTTTCTCACAGCACTGCAAGTGCAATCAGAATGCTGGTGCATTGCCAGGAGCTGCCAAACCAGTCATTGACCACTGCCTGGTTCATTGACATGGTCAATGACTGGTTTGACTTGATGACCTCAAGAGGTCACCTTTATGGTGAGTATAACACACACACACACACACACACACACACACACACACACACACACACACACACACACTCTTACTTACTTCCAAACTATGTTTAATTTATGCAGCGCTATATCCAACAACCGCCACCGCAGGGGCAAAGTGGAAATTAGGAAGGATGCAGGAATTTATGGACACCTGGAATGGAACAGTCTTTCGCTCTAAAGCCAAGGGAAAGCATCAAGGTTTGTGCAATTGAGACAGAAGATAATTAATGGCAGCAGCTATGACTTTCACTTACAATACTAAATTAATTTTAATTCACTTGTTACTTACTCTTGCAGCCTGGAAGCCATCGAAGACTGGCGTCAGGATGGCAACCACCACCATGCTGGTTATGGCCGGGGCTGCACTTTTTCCAGACGAATTGGAGCAACACCTTCCCTCTGTTCCCCGGTCCTTCCTGCCAGCAAACAAGAGGTGGATGGCTGAGGTGACAGGAGAAACAACCTCTCTCACACATTTCCACACTGGGAGGATCTCAACTGATGCAAATGAAAATTTGCACTCTCAGTTGAGATCCAACAATGTCATCCACCCCAGTGCAAAAACCTGCCGGTCAAGACTGAAGTCGATTGCCCTCTCTCAATTTGAAGGCAAGGGCCCCAACAGTGATGGCAAAATGATTGACTTCATTGACGCCTTGGCCCAAACTGAGGAGCCAGTCAACATTGTTGAGTTACCAGCTCAAGTTGAGGAGGAGCAGCAACCCCTGCCCTTGATACAAGGGCAGGTTCTCTACTACCTATCGGGATGGGCAGTGTTTAAGTGTCTGAGAAGTAAACCAGAATGCGAGGCATGCAGTGAGTACTGCCTCTCCAGCAGTGCACTTGAGGAGCACAGTTATCACTGCATCCATCCAGAGGCAGTACTCACCAGCATCAGGAGTAAGGGGAAACTGGTGCACCCCTCCCAGAAGGTCCATGACCTGCACAAGAGGCTCCATCACCTAATGGAAGCACAGAAAGAGGAGCTTTTCACAAATGAGAAGCCACTGGACCTCATCATGAGCAGGATGGACACAACCACCACCTGGCTCCCACCGTGCCACCGCATGACACGTAAGGTGATCAAGAGACTAGCGACCCTCAAACTGCACATGCTCTTAAAGCAAAATGTGGCAGAGGCTGTTGATGTCCGTCAATATGACAGCAGGTCTGCTCTCAGAGCAACCTCAATAACCTAGTTTCCCTTATGACAGTAGGAATTTGCTTTTGGATTTTTGTTAATTAATTACATTTGTCATTTTCCTAAAAGTATCTTTGAAAAGCCCCCTTTATGTTTAATGGCTTCTGAAAAAAATAAATGAATCAAGAACATTTCCATGTTTTGTGTACTTTTTCATTTTAACTGCTGAACATTGAGAGTGATTGAATATAATAATGTTGAGTGACTTGGGTCTATTTCAAGTGGTGTTGTGCATTTAAATTGTTTGGTATTTTGGTAAAATACATTTTTAGGTTCATGGTAATCACATGTAATCCATGTGGAGGATTTTTGATTGAAGAATTTATTAGAAGTTTGCAATAGGAAAAAGTACAGTTTCATAACAGCACAAACCACTGGTACAAGGTCAACTAAAATGAGATCCTAGTAAGAAGCTTTATGCCTTATTTACACAGGAACCACTTTATGTAGAGATACAAAGTGTTGGTATACACTTTAAGTGTATTATTTAATTTTCAGATGAAATGCTGGCTGGCACTGCAAAAAAAGTAAAGTCCAATCTGCTACAATGTATAGAAAGGTGACATCTATTTTGTTACATCAGGGGTCTTCAACGTTTCCACTACACACTTCATAAAATGGTGTTGCACATTCAACTTTTTCATAGATGTCATAGATTGCTTCATAGTGACATGATGGGGACAATTTTATGCTGACATGATTCTGATATTATATTGGCTAGCTTAGGTTTTTATACATGTCCACAGCTGACGTGTCTTGTTACACAAGCTAGTGTTTCATGTTTTGAATGGGCTATAGCACATTTACTGTAATTGCAAGGCAACGTACTTGCCTACTGTAATTCCTTTCTAGGTTCTCACTTTGTAATAACACTGCCCCGTTAAATCACTGCTTTAGCTGTGTTCATCAGACACATTATTATAGCTCTCTGGTCCATAGCGTTAGTGAAGTTCTCTCCACTAACAACACTATGGCCCAGAGCTAAGTTTACCATAGTTCAACAGAATAATATAAATATAAACTTAAAGTAAACTGTTAACTCTGACAATTACCCATTATTACTCAAACGTTTAGACCACACGAAGCAATAGATCCTTGGAAAATGTTCAACTTGAAATACCTACCTCTTTAGATTAGTATGCTTGCTCCATCGGTCTGCACAGACTGAGAGCTATATTCTTCAACGCTGTTTGTTTACAAGACAGTCTTGTGTGTTGTGTCGTTAACCAGGCTTTCCACAGGTTCTGCAGAAAGCCTGACACACGTCTCGCGATCACAGCCGAGCTGAGGCAGCCAAAAATGCACTCTGTGCTCTTTGGATACCCCAATAAAATTATACAGTGCGCATGTCAAAAAACAAAGGCTACAAAAAATAAGTTTTATATGTCATCTTTTATATTCCTGAACCGATTGTCTGACAAAGGTCGCACTCAAGAATAAAAGAAAGTGTTCCTGTACATTTCCACCCACTGGCACCCAGATCTCATCCAAAGCATTGCAGTTCACACAACTTCCGGTCCCAGTTTTGGCTCCCATGAGCGTCAATGGCGGATGCCCAGCCATTTTGGCGACTCTACCTTCTTTATAGTTATCTTGGGCTTAACCAGCGCTCCCCAAAACAACAGGTTTGGGGATTGGACGGACTGATTACATGATACAGTCACCTGTGCATTTAGTCTCAATGTTTGTAAACAAGAAACCCGTCTATAAGGAGTTCCCATTGCAGCGAGGCTCAAATATGGAGTGTGTTGTCTAACCTCAATGTTTTGTCATGGCATCAGGCGTAAATAAATCACTCCGCTCCATATGGCAAAAGGGGGCATGACCATATATACACATACTGTATACTGATGACATCAGGGATCTCCACTTATGGCATAAAAGGAACAAGGACTGAAAGATATAGTGATCTCCATATATGGGAATATGAAAAATGTTTGACATGGAAATGATTATGACAATCATGCAAAATAATTGTGATTATCACATATAATTGCAATTAGGCGATTGCATTAAGAGTTATCACGTTGTGGTGTCAAGACCCAAAACCAACACAAAACACAGTTTCAAGTGCAAGCCAACAGGCGCATTTATTAACAATTTGTAAGTTTACATGAGCAGGAGTTGCGATGGAGCAGCAGGTGAGCACATTTCTTTAATAATGTTATTCAAGTTACTTCCTAAAAAGGATAAATCATAACAGTCTTCTATTCTTCTTTCAGGGTTTCAACATTTCTTCTTCTTCCAGGGCCGGGCCAGGTAAGGTGAGTATAAAGATAGGTAACTTAGAATAGGGTTCACTTAGAATAGGATTCACTTAGCATAGGATTCACTTAGAATAGGGCCTCTCTTAGAGTAGGATTTACTTAGAATAGGGCCTCACTTAGAGTAGGATTCACTTAGAATAGGCTTCACTTAGAATAGGGCCTCAGGTGAGTACTTTAGCGTAGCCAAACACAAGCAATTTAGAATAGGCCAAATATGGGTATTCAAGGGGAACACTGGGCTGGTTTGTTACCGGGCTCTTGAGGGAAGCGGGGCTTCGTGGCACATGGGTGAACTGACTGTAGCCGGAGCGCCAGGGGCTCAGGCCGGCGTACGTCAGTATGGGACCTCCTTCTCACGTGGGTTTCAGAAACAGCGGAGGACCCGGGGCTCCGGTGGGCTCCAGATCGCAGCGGAGGACCCGGTACTCAGGTGGGTTTCAGAAAACAGCGGAGGACCCGGTTCTCAGGTGGGGTTCGGACCGCAGCGGCAGGTCCCGGTACTCAGGTGGGTTTCAGAATTGGGCCCGGTTAACCAGCAGCTCAGGTGGCTTTTCTTACTCAGTCATTTAGGGCCAGTACAATGAAGCGCTTTCTCCTTGCGCTTCGCTTTCCTCCTCCTTCTCACTTTGGCCATGGGTTTACGGGTTTAGTTTAGCGCGCTCCATATCTTGCCTACGGGAAAAGGACACGCAGTGTCACTGTCATGATCAACACATAAAACATTGGGACAGGAAATGAGTGGTGATATCGCTACCTACCGCCAGCACGCACAGGACTCCCACACAGGTCTTCTCACACAGAGATTCAGAGAGTGAATGAGGAGAGAGCCGAGCTCCCCTTTAGGTGTGTCTCCAAATCACTCAGCTCCCGCAACTGGCAATCTATTAGGCTGATAGCAGGTATAGGCAGGTATGTACCGCCCCTCAAACACACCTCCAAGCTGAAGGTGAGGTCCCCTGGGCTTGGCTCTGCCTCTCGCCCATTCACTCTCTCCTGTGACGTGCTTACCTCGCGGCCTTCCACGTAGCGAGACACCACAACGTATACGTTGCACCGTAAAGCCGACTAATATTTTCAAACATTTTCAAAAAAAATAGTGGAAATAGCCAATGTACAAGCTCACAATCACAACATGTTTCTTTTTTTTAGTATAAAGTTATTAAATATGTCAATCATTTCTTTGTGGGCTATTGTGTCCTACATCTGCCGGCTATACATTGCATGCTAGACATGGAATCTGCATGTGTCTGTTTGGCTTTTATAGCCGTTTGAACTTGATGGTTGAATAAATGATTGACATATTTAATAATGTTCCGAGTGCTCGACAACAAAAACACAATTAAATTGTGAATGGCGATTGTTTGTGTGACAATAACGGTCATGTATAATGTACATATCATCTTGACAGACCTACAGTAGGGGTGTAGCGATACATTTAACAGCGATACGCATCACTATACATGGTTGGCGATACCATACATGGACGATATTGGTTCATTCATGGCGATACAATATGATTTGATTCAATGATTTAAAGGAGTAGTTCACCCCCAAAATGACTTTTTTTCTATTGATTAGTCACGCAATGGAGACTAGAGTTCAATAATATTTTTTGGTTTTTGTCACATTCCTAAGACAAAAAATTGATTCGAGTAAATGTACCCCCATTGATTCCGGATGGTGACCCGTTTCGAAACGGGTCACCATCCGGAACGAATGGGGGTAAATGTATTGTTATCACATTTTTGTCTTAGGAATGTGACAAAAACCAAAAAATATTATTGAACTCTAGTCTCCATGGCATGACTAATCAATAGGAAAAAAAGTCATTTTGGGGTGAACTACTCCTTTAAAATCAATATAGTAACTATTTAGCAAAGAAATTAAATCTGTTTGAAACGTGTACATTTTTTAAGGGAATAATCTATTATTATGGATATAAATAAGTAAACACTGTGATTCTCTAGCAAATACATGGACATTATATTACAACACATGGACAAACCCGCACCTTGACATGAACACAGAGATTACACACATTTATCGATAGACCAAGAGTAGCTATATGGAATGGAAAAGTAATTAGACCCCTCTTTTTCATTTTCCCTCTTAAAATCGCTAAATAGATAGATATATACCTTTATTATCCCAAGGGGGAAATTCAGTAAATACAAGACACAAATGCTTAGGTTTCCACACAATCGATTATTTGCATTGCAAAACGATTCGATACCAATTATTTACATTGTAAAACGATACGATACAAACCGGACAATATTTCACTTATGCATATCGATATAGTAGATATTGCAAATGAAAATAGATTTTTCGATTCAGTTACTATATCGTTACACCCCTAGTAGCTAGGATATATCTTCTGGCCTGCTGCTCGCCCCTCCCCCCCTCCCTCCCTGCCACTGACCTTGGTGAGACAACCAGCTAAATAATGGTCAGCTTTATCAAAAGCTTCATCAGCTTTATCATCGCATGGAAGGCTTTCATCAAAAAGAAAAGGAAGGCAGTTTATGTACAATATCGTGGGGGTTCCTTTCTCCCAGGGGGTCCTTGGCCTGAAAAAACGCTGAACACGACACCCCCCCCCCCCCCCCCCTGCTGAATACCTTCTGCCATTAGTTCATTGCAACTCCAAAAAGGTCACCTTCTCAGCGACCGAGGCAAGCTGTTTAAATGAATACTACATTCAAGCTGTTTATGTTGGGATACAGGCCAACATTTCAATAACGGCACATCTCTGGGGTCCTGGGGGTCCCTGGGGTTCCCTGGCACAAAGCATTTTCAGATGGGGGTCGTCGGCCAAATACATATCTTTTTTTTGTTTGTTCTTGGCACAAAAAAAGTTTGAGAACTATCGATTTAGAATAGGGTGACCATATTTTCAGCCGCTCAAACCGGGACGCGAACCACTGTTGCCTAAAACTGTGACCCTAAAAGCAATGTGCACGTTAGAGCGCGTGCGCGTGCCCATTCTCTAACGTTTGTGCACGCGCACATACGCGAAAGGTTGCATACAGGCAGTGAGTGATTGACAAACAGCCTCAGCGTTGAATTCAGACACGCAGGTTAGGTGAGCATGTTTTCATGAAAAGAACATGATAAATGTCTAGCAACCACTGAAAACAGCTACTATTATTTTAATTCTGGCGAAAACCCGGGGCAATTTTGTAGTGAATGTTGAAAACCGGGACATATTAGTGTTTTAGAGATATTTGTCGGGACACCGGGACACACAGCTTGAAAACGGGACGGCCCTAATTCAGAGGCTGTGTAGGCCTCACTAGCTGATGCTGCCAGCTAGCCCACCAGCAAAACACTTAGCTCCCAGCAAACTCCACAGAGAAGGCTTGGTCTTAATGTAGTTTACTGGTCGATAGTTTTATGAAAAGGCGTTGCTTTTAGCTTGAGAGGAGACAAACAGCAGTAAACTGGAGCTGAAGGCTTTGACTGACTGACTGGGGCAGGTGTTATATATTATAATTATTGAAGGTAGCACAGGTGTACTGTATTGTAGACTCATGGCAATCAAGAAAATAAACTCTACACGGGTAACCAAAGGGTGGTGCTGTTTGACATGAACTAAACTTAACATTGACCACTACAAGGAAGGGGCAGAACAAAGGCATTTGTAGTCGTTGTCCCTCAGTTTGGCCTTGTGCCCCTCAAACCAATGGCATGACCTGAGGCCACAGTGGCCTTAATGCCCCAGCAACTTTCTCCTCAGACAGTAGACACTGGTGTCTCTTTCTTTCTTTCTTTCTTTCTAATGTAGACACCAGTGTCTTTTGTTGAGATTCTGAATTCTTAACTCCCCAGAGTCCCCATCTTTAAACCAATCAAGTGACTTTGATTGATGCAGGGATGAGCATGGATCAGATTGTAAATACAATCATTTCACTGCAGAGTCAACACATTGTTTCAATTGACTAAAATCTTGTTTTATTTGATGGCCTTCCTGCCCTGGCATTTGGCCTTTGTGCCCTCAAAAAATAGACAACACCAAAGGCCAAGTGGCCTTGTTACCCCTAAAAGGATGAAATTCCAGGCATGGATTTGAGTTATTAAAATTAGATTATATAATAGAGGGTATGCGCGTGACATCATCATCATACCAGGAAGTTATGCGGGAACGCCTACTGAGTGGCAAAAAAACGACTTCCTGCACTTGACAGCCCATACACCAAACAGAAAGGTCCTATCTGATTGCATTAAACAACGTTAAACTCACTTTGCCACTCACTTTGCCACTCGATGTGCCACTCGATTTGCCATTCACTTTATGCATGCGCATACCCTCTATTGTGACACCAAAAGAACCAAAAACACAAGGATATTTAATTTACATTAAAAGCATAATGACATTAATATCAAGAAAAACATATCAGAACATTTGGTTTGCAGTTGGAAATTAGATAATACTTAGATAATGTATATAATGTATATAGTGGTGGGAAACTATATATAATGTTTTACTTAAGTTAAAGTATCAATACTGCAATGTATTAATACTGTCTCTGATACAAAAGTATTGGTATCAAAATGCATCAATAGTTAAACTACTCATTATGCAGAAGGTCCCCTTTCACAAGTTTTCACATGTATAAAATATCTAAAAATCATTTGAAAATATACGATCTACAATAATTATTAGAAATATTATACGTATACTATATATGTCAGGTTCAGGTTGCTGATAGGGTGAATATAATACACAATCTATGTGAAGTGCCTTGGATAAAGGCGCTATATATAAATGCACCATTTATTTATTTATTATTATGAGTTGCGTTGGGCGAGGCACAGCAGCTCACTTCTTTCACGTTTCCCACCGATCACTGAACCTGTGAACAAGTACACCTCTGTCAGGACAACTCATAAATGGATAAAGGACAGCTCATGAAGGATAAAATATCGTTCTATTGATCTGCATTTAGGCTAGGAGAAAGCGCATCTCCCAACCACAGGGCATCCGAATCCCCATATGCAAAGCATAGACGCAGTAGGCGGCAGCAAAAGACAAGCAAGGAATAATAAATGCAACTTCCTCATTTAAATAGGGGGTTCTATGATGACATTAGCTTATTGTACCCAACTCTAAATATTTTTTTTTGCAGATTCATCTGATTTCATCGCAAACTGTGCTCGTCCACCATCTACATGTGACACGTGTAATAATTTACATAAGCAATAGGCCTAATTTATTAACGACTTTCAACATGGCGTCCCAATTTTGAGAATGTCTTTATAGGCAAACATTTTCAAACATTTTCTCTTTTCGCCCCCAAAGCTAAAATGGTTAATCTACAAGGCCACCCCCAAATCTAATCGCAGGAAATCTAATGTATTCACCTTCAGGTCCAAGTCAGACTTCTTTTGGCCGTCTCTTCTCCTGGCCCCGGCTGTGCTAGCGCCACCTATGTGCACGGAATAGAATAGCAGGGGTTATTTTTGACCTTTTGAAGGTCACATTCGGCCAAATTCATGACATTTTGGGGGTCCTTGACATGAAAAGGTTTGACATTTATAGAATTGGGTCAACAATATTCAAAGACTTGAATGTTCCCGATTTTCTACAAATCGGGAGCTCACAGTGCGGCACCGAGTGCAGCACTGTGAGCTTGTATATCTGCTTTTTTTTTTTATATAGTTAAAGCATAAAATAATGGTAAAGTGACTTTCAGTTCTAAATAATAAGGGTAATAATAATAATATAATAATAATACAGCATTACCATTGGTTTGCTGTGAGAGCGTTTGATTGGAGGAGGAGTCAGTGTGAGGGGAGGAGTCAGGGTCGTCTGTCTGGACGTCATCACACTTCTTATAGTAGTACTGTTGATCTGGAGGCCCGAACCTCTGTGCACACACACGCACGCACGCACGCACGCACACACGCACACACGCACACACGCACACACACATACACACACACGCATCCATGCACGCACACGTTCACGAAAACAAAAGCAAAATAGGCCAACATGAAAAGGGTGGCATTTGTTCCTGAGCCTAGTGAGAATGTGGGTGCAAAGTTTGACTGCAACAGAGTGTATGCAGTGAATGCCAAATAAATCGAGTGGCAAAGTGAGTTTAACGTTATTTAATGCACTCAGATAGGACTTTTCTGTTTGGATGTATGGGCTGTCAAGGCCAGAAAGTAGTTGTTGCCACCCAGTAAACATCAGACCAGATCTGTCTTGATCATATGACACAATCTGAAGGAGTAGTATTAAAAACAGAGAATATGTTTTGCAAAAGTCGGGCCTCCTGGTGGCGCTATAACAGCTGATGTGAAAGCACTGGGGCAGAGGTTCTGCTCTGGTGTCCAGGGAGTGTGTGGTATGTGCAATCAGGGCCAACGCTGCTGCATGGTCACTCACGGACGGACGGACGGACAAGCGAGCAAGCGTCAAAACATAAGTGGCATTTCCATAAAGCCTGTTAATGCGCATTAAGCCTTATTCGCATACTTTTTTTAATGGAAACACTTCAAAATTCGAATAAACATTCATTATCCGCAAAAACTTTTATCCGCTTGGAGGAGGTGGATTTTGAGGCTTTATCGAATAAACTAAATGCGCATTTGTGAATGGAAGCGAGTCAGACAATAAATGCAAATAAATGATGACGTTCTGGGCCCATATCGTCCTCCAACTTAACACTTTCCCCTGCCGCTTAATGTCCATTGTATAGCGTTATCCCACAAAACAAACCGGTTGTTTGTTACACACGGAATGACACGGACTGTGTGTAAATTCCTCCCTTTTACACCTCCCGGAGTCAAACCATCCGTAGCTAACCCTTCCTCATCACACGGTGTTGTGTGCCAAAAGTGGCCGATCTACAAGCTCACAGCAGCTCGCATGCGCGTCTCCGCGCCGCGCTGTGAGCTTGCAGATCGGCCACCTTCCACAGGACGCTGAAACTTGCAGGATGAGGGTGCAGCGATCGAATCACAGCAGACGTGCAGTGCTCACGTCTTGGTTCGGTCTGAAAAAATCAGCCCGATCAACTCATGCGAACGTCGCTAATTCAAATGACACCCGCAAATAGAAATAGGCTAAATTCGCTTTGTCTTAATGCGAATTTCTGATAATTCGCTTTCTATTTTCGAATAAGCTTATGGAAACATGGCTATAGTCTTCGGCCAGGCGGAGACATTTAAACTAGCAAACCTGTTGTAAAAACTAATTAAACTCAACTCAAGTCAAAAGTAAAAATAAAATAAAAATAAAAAAACAAATATTGACAAAATGAACACACAAACGTGCACACACGTGCAAACGCATGTGCGTGCACACACTCTACCATGTCCGGCCACATGAAGCTGATGAAGAGGATGATGGGTAGTCCCACAGCGAAGACCAACACACTCCACAGCCAGGGACGCTGCTGGGCAGCCACCAGGAGGCGCTCTATGATGCCATCCTAACACACACACACACACACACACACACACACACACACACACACACACACACACACACACACACACACACACACACACACACACACACACACACACACACACACACGTTTAGAACATGCTTCATCACTTTCATTGGTTTCACTTTGATTGATTTTCAGCGATCCTCATACATGGGACCACCGATCTGCACATTGCACATTAACATGAATCCAACCTACAGTATAGCTTAGCATCCTTACCTGTGCTGCTACTGAAGGTGTACACAGCAACACACACAGCAACACACTGCTGAAGGCCATCTGTGACAGTGACACACACACACACACACACACACACACACACACACACACACACACACACACAAACATTGCGTTACCTTTCGGCAAAGATTCCGGCAGATTTTCATCAGGATGCATGCATTGTGATCATGGCTATTTTCAAAATTATGTAGGTGGTGTACAGAATGGTGGAGTGGAAACCATTATGTCCCAAAATAATTGTTACTTTTCAATATTCAAATCTAAAAACCGTCAAAAGTACAGACAGCAAAATTAACATGACGAAACACATGGATGAAAACACTCACACCAAAACAAAACATAGGAAACACTGTGTGTGAACCAGGTCAAATGATCCACATGCCTGACCATCATTCATTAACCACTCAAACGGCTCTAATAATGCAATCCAGTTCCATGTCCATTCTTTGACTGTTATAGTAAGGGGAACATAAGAAAATCTGCGAAGTAAATCGTTCACCAATTTGTTTCTAAAGGTGTGTAATAATATGTACTAAAAGGTTGAAATTCAACTCCCGGGGGAAACCTCATAAAAAAATGATTTGCGTCTGTGTCCCATTAACTTTACTATATACAGGAAAAACTACACAAAATAAATCTGCTTTAAGTAATATGTGAGGGGTCAAACTAGGGGTTTTTCATGATGCTGAATCCATTGCAAGCATTTGTTTTGCACGAAAGACTTTCCATGGGCGACAAATGGCCCCCACAAAACGGTGAAAAGTGATGATTCATCACTAAACCATCGTTGTGTGGGTCCGATTTTAGCCCAAGGAATGTTTTTCGTGCAAAACAAATGCTTGCAATGGATTCAGCATCATGAAAAACCCCTAGTTTGACCCCTCACATGTTACTTAAAGCAGATTTATTTTTTATTTTATTTACTATACAGGATATCTTTATCCTGTATAGTAAATTAATGGGACACACAAATCAGTTGTTTTATGAGGTTTCCCCCAGGAGTTGAATTTCAACCTTTTAGTACATATTATTACACACCTTTAGAAACACATTGGTGAAGAAATGTCTTGGTAACGATTTACTTCGCAGATTGGTCAAATATCTTATAAAATCCCCTTACTATTATGCTTTCACTGTCATGAAAAACCAAAGCTGTGTTTCGCAGGCCTTGAATGATACATTGTTTCTCTCCATTCTAAGGGTGAACCATGAACCATGAAAGAGCTCTTGTTTTGTTCAGGAGTATCTGTCTCCAGATTATTATGAAACGTTTTAATTAAAGTGACACATTCAAGGATGAGGCCTGCACAAAAACACATTCTATGTATGTAAGCTTGTAGATTGGTAGATCCTACTTTTTTAAATGTAGGCATAAGAGATAAGGCAAGATAGGGCCCCAAATGTCTTCCCCCATAAATAGTCGGCATACAAGCTCACAACAACAACACTGCAGGCAACTTACAGAACGCACAGCCAGAGAGATAGAATACTGCAGAAATGGGAGAGAATGGGAGAAAAGGGTAAGTAGATATTAGAGAAGAGAAAGAGAGAGATAGAGAAAGCGAGAGACAGACAGACAGACAGACATATGTACCTGTGTGTATCTCGGGTGTTCTTCTTCACCTTTCGTCTTTGATCACTTCCTGAACAACCCAGGAGTCAAGACTCATGCTGTTGGACTTTGGTCCCACAACCAAGTGACTGGTTGCCGTGGCAACGACACAAGCGCTGCACCACTTCTCTCTCTCTCTCAAACGCAGGCAGGCAGGCAGGCAGGCAGGCAGGCAGCAGGGCCGGATCTAGGCATAGGCAGGGAGGGGGGGGCAATGCCCCCCTAAATGCCCTGTCTGCCCCACCAAACATGATGGCATGCAAAAATCTTAAAATGTCAAAAAAAATAAACTATTTGAAATGTTATGCTACAACTAGGTAGATGGATAGATAAACTGATAAGATATTAGAGAGAGAGATATAGGTAGGTCTAAGACCTGTTGTTTGTATTGCGTGTTATAGGTAGTGTGCCAAAATGCTTGGTTTTCGATGCATTTTGGGTGTTTTAGGGGGTTTGTCCCCCCATTTTTTTTCCCGCCCAGGCCGCTTTGCAGCATGGGCTGGAGGTGACTCCCCTATCATTTCTTCCTGCCCCACCTAGTGCTAAAGGCTAGATCCGGGCCTGGCAGGCGGGCCTGGCAGGCAGGCAGGCAGGCAGGCAGGCAGGCAGGCAGGCAGGCAGGCAGGCAGGCACTAGAGTTGAGCTCCCTCCCCCTAATGGTGTTGAAAATAACCTCTTGGCACTCTGATGAGGTGAACATGCTAATCTTCTTTATAGGCTATCGCTCCAACTTTAGGAATATCACACCTTGTCTTGGCAATCTGGCCAAAGGGATTTGGTTCCCCTGGCATCACAGTGATGATATATTGGCATTCACAGATATGGGCTTATTGATGACATGAGGGATCTCCATATATGGGCATAAGAGGGATTTGGTTCCCCTGGCATCAAAGGGATCTTCATTCTCCATAATATGGGCATAAAGGGGATTTTGGTTCCCCTAATACTACAGTGATGTCAGCGCGTGATGTCAGAGCGTGAGAGTCAATCAACAAAAAAGAAAAGCCTTACCCATAGGGACAGATACGGTCAAGATGTGATGGTTCTGATAGTAAACTGTGACCTACGGTCGCAATTATGTACATTAATAATGTTGATATTGCTAAAAGTGGTACAACATAGAGAGATTATCATGGTCCGAGAAGCTAAACCCGAGACAATCTACTCTTGTATAAGTTGAACATAATTATGTACAATTATATTGATGATGTCGCTAAAAATCTACTCTTAAATGTGTTGAACTAACTTAAAGTGTATTAGTACTATTTGCAGAGGCAGGTTAACTCCATATGTTTGATTAGGTGTTAATTGTGGGCTCGCTGAAAGGCGAGACCAGTACGTTATACCGAAACATTATAGACCAAGGTTATTCTCCAAAAGAAAAATAAAAAAATAAAAAATAAATAAAAAAAGACGACAGTACAAAGGCAGGTCCTTTAGCCAATGAGGAGCAGCATTGTTGGTGACATCACCACCAACAAGTGCGACCTGCATGATATAAATAACAACAACACCAACATGAACTCTTTTGTAGTTTGTTCTCCCAAATTTTTAGATACCTAAAAATTTGCCTATAAAACTTTTAGGCCTATATAAAATGTAGGAGTCTCAGAAGTAATGTTGGAGTGCCCGTTGGGCAGATTTTTATGCCCATATATGGTGTTCCATGTGAGCCCACACTGTTTTGTAGGAACAGTATTTCTAGTTAATGTAGTTAGTTTCAATGTAAATTACTCATATTAAATGCATTACATTAAATGATCTAATATGAGTTATATTTCCTTAATGTGTCAACACTTCCAATTTCACTTGTTTAATCTGTATCCTGCCTGCGTTCTCTATCCTGATTGGATAAAAGTGATATCCCGACCTGAACATTTTCTGTTTAATAAAGAGCTGGAGAGACATGGATACTCCTGTTATTGACCCTATAGCAATGATTCCTATCAGTAGTGTTGCTGATTCAATGTTTGGGGATATGCGATTATCATGACATCACACGAACATGGCTAAACACCTACATGCTTGTTTCTTTGTGAAAACACCCTGTTGTGAGTTGTGACACTAAAGCGTTGTCGAGATGTGAACTGAACTTGGGGGTGTTTGGCGTGTGTGTGAAAGGATACAGGACGGCGACTACCCGCGTGACCAGAGCAATACAACACTGATCAAAATATAGAGCTATTTTACACTTACTTTAACCAAAGAAAAATCTTTTAACTTACCTTTAAATAATAATAATAAATGCCGAGTTGGCTGTGGAACAGTAAAATAATAAATAGCCCCTTGTACGTGAGGCAGAATGTTTGCTCAGATGGCAGCGATATCAACAGTGTTCCCTGGAATGAGGTTGTCTTCCTTTTCGTCGTTCAGTGAGATATTCACGTTGGCTCCTTTAACGAGGTTGGCATCTTCTCCGTCAGCCAGTGGGACGTTAACGTTGGTAACTTTAATTGAGTTGTCGTCTTTCACTCCAGCGCGTGGCGTATCAGATCAGAAGCATCAGCTCCTGGAATCAGGATGTCATACTTTCCATCACCTAGTAGCGGTACATCGGCATCGGCTCGTAGAATAAGACTGTTGTCATCTTTTCCCTCAATCAGCGCGATATCACCGCTGATCCCTGGAACGCGGTTGTCCACTTCTCCGTCAATCGGTGGGTTAGCGATAATATCGGTTCCCAGAGTGAGCTTGTTGTCCTCTTGCCCGTCAATCGGTGCAACGCTAACAACGTTAGTTCCCGGAATGAGGTTGTCGTCCTTTCCGTCGATCAGCAGGTCCCACTGGTCGAAGTCCTTCTCCTCCATTCCGAGGTGCCTCTGCAGAAAGGCCAAGGACGCCCTGTTGCAGAGGTCCATGGCCAGCTCCGGGGCCGTGGAGCCCTTCAGCTTCATCAGCTTGCCGATCCAGTCTCCCGTGAGGAAGGTGAAGTCCGGGAAGCTCTGGTGCACCGTTCCTCTGATGGTGATCATCTTCGACTCCGCCGACTCCTCCAGCTTCCTCATGCGGGCGACGTTCTCCGCCCACTGGAAGCTCTCTGAGTTGATGAAGAGGATGGGCTGCTTCACCAGGGGGAAGATCTCCTCCTCCAGCGGGGCCATCCAGGCGTCCAGGGCGATGCCGCACTTGAAGTTGGCCTCTTTGCCGAGCGCCTCGATCACCGTCGCTCCCCCGAAGGAGTGGCCCATGGCCACCGCCCTGCACGGGTCCATGGAGTCCTCCAGCGCGGTCCAGTCAAACTGCGTCTGCAGGGCGTTCTCCACCGCGGTCCCAGAATTTATTTCGAAGAGCTTGTTCAGAGCACGAACGCATTCCTCTGCCCTCTGTTTCACTTGCTTATTTAGGACCGACGACGCGTGCTCGCCAGTCAGAGGACTTCTGTAGTACATCCACTCCTCCACCAGGCTGCTGCGCGAAGAAGCGGAGAAGGAGGCCTTTTCTCCCTCCGTCATCTCGGACTCCGTCGTCTCTCTGAAATGATACGTGGCCGAGGCGGACCCGTCTCTGTGTTCCACCGACGCCACCACGAACCCGCGAGAAGCCAGCTCGGTGCATATCGCCGAATACAGCGTCCTGAACGCTCCCAGGCCGTGGGAGAAGACCACCACCGGGTACTTCCCGTTCCCGTCGTCCCTCTTGAACGGCCCGTCCAGGTGCGCCGGGACCTTGAACGAGCCGAAGAAGTAATTGAAGACGCTTTCGATGAGCGTCCTGTTGATCTTCAGGTAGTCCGCCAGGCCGTTGAAGTACTCCTTGCACGGGATCCAGTCGGGCTTCGAGGCGTTCTCGTCCTCCACCTCCTGGCAAGGGTAGTAGAGGCGGAAGAACGTGCCCTCCGCGGTGTGGTCCGCCATGAGGTCGGTGCATCCCACCGCGTGGGGTCCTTTGCCTCGCGGGATCTCCAGCTGGTTACTGAAGGAGTTCCCCATTTCTAATAGACATGTGACATCCATAGACACGTGGTTCTAAACGTATCCCTGAGTCACCAAGAAGCAGTAACTATAGATGGACCGCCTTGCCGGACCTATATAGAGACAGATGCAGGCAACACACCTGACTCGTCACCACTTAACGATGACATAACTGCATGCCTTACCATATATGGTAAGGCTCCAATAAGGAGTACTGCGTCCGCCGGCGTAATTTCGGTCGGATAGGTGGTTTTCCGCGATCACCTATCCAACCGATCGGTGATGAGTGGGAAGTCGGTTGGATCAGCGGATCTCCAGCTTGCGTCATTCCTGACTTTTTTTGCATCGTTGTTTTATCAAATCATAGATTATATTGAAATTATTTGTTTGATTTATTGCTGCACCCGTACTCCAAAGCACCTCTAGCAAGTCATATATCATTGCAGCTTAAAAAGGCTCAGAACATGCAGAAAAAGGGGAGGAGAGGGGGGGAATCAGAGTGAATTATCAGTCTATTTTTATAATGTTGTAAGGACTTTAAGTACAATAGATTTTTGTAAAACGGCATAAAATGTTGACTTGAGCACTAGCAAAAATGTGTTGTTTTAACGTGACATTGTGAATTACGGGGCGGGGCCAAAGTCTGATGATGACATCACTGGGGGGCGAGTCACAGTCTGATGTTGACCTCGCTGTGGGCGGGATCACAGATGCTCTCGTCGCCGTCCGCGTCCGACAGGAAGCCGCTGCCCGCTGCTGTCGCCGCGGTTAAGCTGCCTTCCAGCGCGGTGAGGCGTTGTTTCAGTCGCAGCTGGGTGGAGTTGAACTCACTCTGCAGGCGGGCCACACAGGTCTGAGGACAAAATAAATACATTAAATATCATTATTACTATTAATAATAATGATTAAACGCACTCTGCAGACGGGCCACACAGGTCTGAGGACAAAACAATATATAAATATTAGGGGTGCAAAATATCGAACCGAAATCGGCGTAAGAAACCGAATTACCCTGTACCGAACCTGTAATGAACCAATTTGTTTTATTGCCGAACTAAAATACACCAGGAGTTTCACCAACATATTAAGCTTGTGCACCTTACCCATCCACACCATGTGGTGGACTCTACCCTAGAGGTTGGGTACAGTTCAACGTTAAAACAAAAAAATACATAGTTAAAAATACATTTATAAATCAAGGACATTTCTCAGTACCTGCAGTCGGTCCAGGCAGGACTCCAACCGCTCCACCTTCTCCTCCAGCTGCTCCCCGGCCGACACGCCCACTTCCTCCAGAAGCCCCTCCTTCCTCAGGATGTCCCGCCCCCTCTGCTCCAGCTGCGCTCTGGCATGGGGGAACTCCTGCCGGTATAGGGGGCGCCACAATAACAAAAAGACAACTTAAAACGTAATGACTTAAAGTTATACCATGTAACTTTTTTTATAAAACAAATCTTAAAATTGTCCTAACTGTTAAACCGCTAAAGTTTTAGAACCCCCACTTCCGTTAATTTCAGCTTCTAAAGCCTTCTCTTTATATGTTTTCTGAGCCGTGAGGGAGGGAGAATTTCGCGGCAAAATGACGTCATCTGCATCATCTGTATACGTTGTGTATACGTTGGCCAATCATATCGCTGATCATAAACACATGGTACACTACCGGCCAATCACAGGCGCATCTTGCTGACTTCTCATGAAGTAGCTTGCCTCAACATAACAACATACTCGGGTGAAGGAGTCCGTTTCTCCGGAATGCCTGAACGCACAGGAACCAGGGACCCCTCTAAAAATAGATCTCAGCGAGCTGCAGGCGGACGCGATGGTGAGAGGCCCTGTCCGAAAGATGCGGACGCGACCGCGGTTTTCTATACAGCTCTGACCACTAGTTGAGCAACTTACACAGTATAGCTTTAAATCAGATATAAAAAACAGTGACATACAGCCAATCTACCAGCTCACAGCTCTGATAACAGAGTTTTAATTAGTGTGGTTGCTATTCAATTTTTTTAGAATCTTATATCATATTACGCTACATAAATATGCGCATCTTTCCACCTGAGGTACAGTATGTCACAGAGAAATATCCGCTTCCATTAGAACTGACTGAAAATAACAAAGAAAGTCATGACTCAAGTAAAAGTACAATGTATCCATTTACATAACAATCACAATTCAATAATCAGAAATATGTTATAAGAGTATACAAGTTTACCTTCTAGAGAATGATATTGGAAGAACGTAAGTGAAATGTCCATACAATTTCGGCTGTAGCAGATTGAAAACAACTCAAAAGACAAAAACAAAGTATAAGTAAGGAAAAAATAAAAATAAAAAAATGATAATAATAACGAAGACTACGTTTTGCTGTATTTAGCCAATTAAATTGTCATATAGAAAGAAATTGTGAAAATAGCTGATCTACATGCTCTCAACGCCTCGCAACGCAAGGCGTTGTGAGCATTTAGATCGGCTATTTTCACAATAGAACAGTGTTGTACAAAATGTAATGCCTCAACTCTTAGTGCTTGTAGGATGCCCCCAGTCCCCCCAGTTCAAATATGATTATTTTGGGGGTCGCGGCCTGAAAAGGTTGAGAACCACTGGGCTAATTAATGCAGCCTGTTAGTGTGTCGCAGGTTCGAATCCCGATCCCGACGACCTTTGCTGTTACTGGGGCAGAGGGTTGCACGGTGTACCTGCAGTGCGTCCATGAGGTCCTGCTTGGACAGACAGAAGAGGTCGCTGTAGCCCACGCTGCGGATGTTGGCGGTGCGGCGGTTGCCCATCTTGCTGCCGCTGATGTTCAGGATGCTGATCTCTCCGAAGCAGCTGCCGCCCGTCAGCACGGCCAGCTGGCCCGCGCCGTCCTCCCCCACCACTGCCAGGCGGCCATCTTTGATGATGTACATCTCCTTGCCAACGTCCCCCTAGTGGCCAGACGGCAAAAGGGATGACAACGCTGTTGTTTTTAGGTTCTCTTTTCTTTTCAGTGTAAGCACAGTAACGGCAGGGGAATGCTGAATGCTGATCTTCAAAGCAGCCAAAGGTACGGCTCCTCCATACCTCCAAAACCTGATCAATCCCCACAACCCCACCCGCTCACTCAGATCAGCCAACACAGGAATGCTGACAGAACTCTCGCTAAAAACCCCAGGATAAAAATCCACCTGTCCTAGACAATTTGCCCTCCTGGCCCCCAAACTGTGGAATAAACTCCCTGTCGCACTTAGAACTACAGACTCATTCCCTAGCTTCCACCGTGGACTGAAGACCCATAGCACTACTGTAACACTCAATGACCATACATGAAGCTAGTTAGCATTTTTTCTTTTTGTTTTTTTAGAAAAAAAAATTAAAAAATAAATACTGATTAGGTGCATGGTCTACCTATGTTATTGTTTTTTTTCTAGATTAATATTCCTATGCATTTGTTATATTGTTGTTGATGTTCTGACATATTATCTTGCTTATTATAGTGATGTATTATCTGCTTATTGTAAGTCAATTTGGATTAAAAGCGTCTGCTTAATGCCTAAACTAGGCAAAGATTTGAGCTATCCGTGTGCGAAAGTTGGAGAACCAACCATGTGCTGTGAGAGCCCTGTCATGCGACTCGGGGCCCCATGTGTCTTGGCTTCAATAGTATTTGGGATAAATTAACATTCCGCCCCTGTGAATTGCTGCGGCCCCGTTATCACGTTCACAGACGGGTTGTTAACTGGTTACCATAGTAACCAATAGCCCCCACGCTGCGGCGGCCGGGACTGAGCAAAAAAAACTCAGTTTCCCATGATGCCTTGCGAGATACTACATCCGGCGGCTACCGGCGACCATTGACTTGTGTTCATCCTGGCTGCAAAAACATGGATATATCTCCGCTTCTTTTCCCATATTTTCCCATTTGGTCCAAAAAACTGCCATTTTCTATGGACCATAGCTTACATCATCACGGTTGTATTTTTTTTATCATTGATAAACCAGGTATCTTTGGCCAACCTGCTCTACCTACTGACGTACTGAGCCACAGCCACCCCTTCTCCCCTTATAATGACTATAATGGGGAAAAAAAGGGGTAAAAAGAAAAAAAAGAAAACAATATAAAAACTAATAATGATAATAATAATGCAGACCTTCCTACAGATGTAGTCTCCAGGGCTGAACACCTGCGGTCTGAGTTTCAACACCAGCTCCACCAGTAGACCTGCCTCACAATCCTGGAAAATATGCACCTACACACACACGCACGCACACACACACACACACACACACACACACACACACACACACACACACACACACACACACACACGCAAAACTGAAATAAAATGTACGGCAAGACATCACAGGTTCAACCCTATTCCTTGAGCTTTTGGGCTTGTGGGTCCCTGACTAAAAAGAGTAATTCACCACCAAAATGAAATATTTTCCATTGATTACTCACACCATGGAGAATTGAGTTCAATTTATTCCAGATGGGGACCCGAATGCATTTGAGTCCCCATCCAGAATCATTGGGGGTAAATTTAAAATATTTTTTTTTGTCTTAAGAATTCGACAAATACAAAAACTATTATTAACTATTATTGAACTCAAGTCTCCATGGTGTGAGTTAGCGAGAACCTACTATATGAAGATAGATTGGACTGAACATTAAATAAAATAAAAACGTTTGTGAACAATCAATGGTTTTATCGATCCATCGTTCTAAATGTATGTCGCCAGCAGAGCCGGCAGAATTGTCTCTTCCTCCTGCCTTGCTGATTGGCTGCTTGCACTTGCTTGCCCCCACCACCTCCCCAGCACCACCAGTAGGCTCTGCTGCTAATTCTCTTCCCCAGGGGGGGTGTTTATATCTCCCTGCTCCTAATGGTTAATGACGTTGTTCTTTTGTGCTGCGCTGAGCAGGGAGAAGCAGAGCCAGACGCCAATACTAATGTGACATATACACACTTGTATTACTCATCAATAATAAACATTGTTTCAATCCTTATCGTGAGTTATTTGTATGAACCTTCTTCAACGTTTCCAGGTGAACGTTGATGGCGATCTCGGCGCGCAGCTTGTTGGGCAGGCTCTTCAGAACCTCCTGCTCGTCCACCACCTTCTGGTTGGTCCAGAGGTAGTCGAACCAGCGGATGACGCGCTGCTCCAGCTCCTTGCTGACGCGGCGGAAGTGCATGTAGTGTTTGAGCGCGTCCACGCGGGTCTGGAAGCCCGCCCGGGTGGCGTTCATGTTGGAGATCATGGCGCCCACGTTGCCCACGATGGAGGCGAAGATCAGAACGCCAATCTGAAACACATTTTGTTTTTATTTACTTTTTTCTCCGGTTTGCACGTAGCGCGTGGAAGGAACACGCTATTCCAACCAGTTCCTTTCCCCTCCATCAGGCGCCCCGGCTGGCCAGGGGGAGGCAGTATAGAGACCAGGATTACTGCATGTTTTTGTGAGGGTATCTACCCTAGGAGACACGGGGAGAACATGCAAACTCCACACAGAAAGGCCCTTACAACAACATTTCATTCAGAAAAACTCACGAATACCCATAACACCCTAGGTGGGGTTAGCAAAAGGGCCTTTCTGTGTTGAGTTTGCATGTTCTCCCCATGTCTCCTAGGGCAGTGGTTCTCAACCTGTGGCTCGGGACCCCCAGGGGGGTCCCCAAATTATTTTGGGGGGGGTCCCCAGGATGATTAACTTAATGTGCAACATTGTTTTCTAACTCAACAGCAAACAAACCAACATAACGTTTAAATGTATAGAGGGTATCTGTAGAGTGTGTTTAGAGTGTATTTCCAAAGTGACAGTTTAAAGGATAGGATACTGTGTGTCTGTGTTTCAGCAATACTGTCAATCCATCAATTAAATCACTAAATCAGTCAGTCAAATCAAAACAAGGAATGTGTTGCTGCCTGAGAACTTACCAGAAAGTCAAAGACCAGGAAGAGATACTCTTCGTCTCGGACGGGAGGCGGAGTCTCTCCAATGGTGGTGAGGGTCAGCGTGGACCAATACAGGCAGTAGATGTAACTCCTGGTGAGAGAGCCAAACTCTGGAGCGGAACGGGGAGGGAAAAAAATAACGAATCTCACTCAACTGAAGAGGCCAAGTCAGCGGTAAAAACACTAGCTCTGTTTCCTTAACAACTAGGACATGTAGTATGTATGTATGTCACAGATCGCGTTAGACCGGTAATTGCCGGTTTTGACCGATTTTTTTATGGCCAAGACTGGAAAATAAAATTCCTCCCGGACATTCTGACCGATTGAAAAACCAATGGTCATTTATTATTATCGCTGTCTGCGCAGGCTGCCTCTCTCTCTCTCTCTCTCTCTCTCTCGCTCGCTCGCCCGCCCGCTCTCTCTCTCTCTCGCTCGCTCGATCTTTTCAGTGTCAGTTTGCGACGCACTGCATGTAAAGCCATGGGAATTAAGAAATGCACGCACGGTCAGCAATCAACCCATAAGTTCTTTATGAGGAGATGGAGTGGAGAGTGGAGACAGTAGGAAGAGCCTTTTCAACTCTCCCAAAGTTGCCTAACATGCGCATGGACGCACTGTCTGTCTGTGTCACCACTCGTCATCGACAGTGAGTATTGGATTCATTGCTGGCCAGATGAATCCATCAACCTTATGAAGCAATTGCTATTTTTCAATATTCTTAAGTCAAGACATGGTAATGTACTGTTGGCGTCAAAGATGATGCAACAGAAAGACCTTGTTGTGAAAGCAGTGTGCCACATGCAGACAGCCTGCGCGATTAGTCCAATATAATTAATTCCCTTATGCAAGATTGAAGCGTTTTTTTTTTCTTTCTTTCTTTTTAGCCTACTTTTTCCATTCAATTCGTTTTCAGTCCCAACAATGCAGTGAGTAGGCCTAATACTTTAACTGTTGCTATTGGCTTTTTGTGCACCTGCTTGTAATTTAAAATGTCCGGTATTATCATGCCGGTCACGGTGACTGGCTGTTAAAAACCTTAGCGCGACCTCTGATGTATGTATGTATGTATGTATGTATGTATGCATACGTATTTTAACTCTTCACCTGGATCTGAGGTGTTGGGGTAGACCCAGCTATCAGAACTCACCTGGATCGGAGGTGTTGGGGTAGACCCAGGTATCAGAACTCACCTGGATCGGAGGTGTTGGGGTAGACCCAGGTATCAGAACTCACCTGGATCGGAGGTGTTGGGGTAGACCCAGGTATCAGAACTCACCTGGATCGGAGGTGTTGGGGTAGACCCAGGTATCAGAACTCACCTGGATCGGAGGTGTTGGGGTAGACCCAGGTATCAGAACTCACCTGGATCGGAGGTGTTGGGGTAGACCCAGGTATCAGAACTCACCTGGATCGGAGGTGTTGGGGTAGACCCAGGTATCAGAACTCACCTGGATCGGAGGTGTTGGGTTAGACCCAGGTATCAGAACTCACCTGGATCGGAGGTGTTGGGGTAGACCCAGGTATCAGAACTCACCTGGATCGGAGGTGTTGGGGTAGACCCAGGTATCAGAACTCACCTGGATCGGAGGTGTTGGGGTAGACCCAGGTATCAGAACTCACCTGGATCGGAGGTGTTGGGGTAGACCCAGGTATCAGAACTCACCTGGATCGGAGGTGTTGGAGTAGACCCAGCTATCAGAACTCACCTGGATCTGAGGTGTTGGGGTAGACCCAGGTATCAGAACTCACCTGGATCTGAGGTGTTGGGGTAGACCCAGGTATCAGAACCCAGTCCCAGGACTTTGGAGAAGCTGAAAAGGTAGAGCAGCAGGTAAGGGACAACTTCTTTTGACACCAATTTCCAAATCAGTCAATATCAAAAAACAGTATCAGTTTCTTTTTTTTTCATATAATTATATGGAAATGACATAAGATTAGCCTTTTTGAAAAGGTGACCCTACAGGTAGAATAATGGAACTGCATCTCGAGTGGAGAAAGCTGCTTTATGTACACTGTATTGCCAGTAATTCTAGTACAATGTTAAGTACCGTTTGTTTACATTGTTTTAATATGCAGCATTTAGCCACTAGAATCCCAGCATCCTATATTCTGCGGGGAATGTGTGCCAGACATAAACTATCTACATCTACAAGCTCAAAACATTGTATTCTTTTAGCAGAAAAATGTAAAAAAAAAAAAAGAAAAAAAGAAAAGAAAAGGAGAGTGTACCAAGAAACTCTGTTCTGTTTTTACCAAGTACAGGTATAGAGGTTTGTCAGTTGTTAAATAAAGCAATAAGCCACTAGATACTCTATTACTCAAAGGTATTTTTAATCAAGGGGACGTCGTCCGATGACGTCATGACGCAACTGGAAGTTAAATAATGTTTTGTTTTTATTTGACGGTGAGTTTGTGGCTGACTACAATCTATGAAGATGACAATTGACATAAGAAACAATATGATCATTACATATCATTAAAACAATCCTTCATTAGTGCGCGGTAAGTGTTAAATGACTTCTTATTATGAATAGTACTGTAATAATGTATTGATCGCCTCTTGTCTTGATTGTTTAAACATGACATCATTGTCCCCTATGCTCGATAACAAGCTTGATAAGCCCGACGATAAGTATTGATACCGGCGGATACTCGATAAATGTGTTATCGAGTTTGTAGCGGGCCCTTCTGTTGAGCTCCATCCCTTCCTGTAGTGAATGAATGCCTTGGAAGACTAACGTAATTTTCTCTACCCCACAATTCCAGTCTGCATATTCTCATCATACTCGTCGGCAAACTAACACCAGAGGTTTGGTGAATAACATTGGTGTCTATCAGAGCCGACTGGACAACTTATGAATAAACACTATTTCTGAACGATAGAGACCTCTATAAAATACTTGGCTCAGGAAAATAAAAGAAAACATGTCACACATTGTTTTCTGCTGTGTTGCTTTTCGGTGTGTACACTGTATACTTTTATAGAGGTATAAGAGCACAAAGTACGTTTCTGAACTAGTTAGTATCGCGAGACTGTCCACCATGTCCTGTCTGGAAACCAAATCTTGCGAGACAGAAACAACCCCTGCCCTGCCCCGTTTAGATCCCTCAATAAAATTATGTACTGTGCATGAAAAGCAAGTGATTGTAAAAATACCTTTGATATGTATTCTTTTATATTCCTGAAGTGATTATGTGGCAAAGGACTCAGTCGTTCATAAATAGTGTTTGTTCATGAGCTGATCCAGCTGTCTCCATTCACTGCCATGTATTCATCCAACCTCTGGTGCGAGTTTTGCCATCGAAAGTGCCATGGTGTATCGTCGTGGTCACGTTGTGTGTCTTTTCCTTGTGTCTTGCAAGGTATATAGGGAGGTAGGGACATCACGTGACAACGGGGATGTGCCATCGCCATGTCCAGCCATGAAGCTCACCATGGGTGCCAGTATCGCGAGACTAACCACCGTTTCTTGTCTGGGAACCAACTCTCGCGATACTTCAGAGACAGAAACGATTATTATTTACTGTTATTATTATTATTTAATTATGCACTGTGCACATAGAAAAGCAAGTGATCGTAAACATACCTTTGATATATTTTCTTTTATATTCATGAAAAGATTATATTACAAAGGTCTCAGTCGTTCATAAATAGTGTTTCTTCCAAGGTTTGTTCATGAGGTGATCTCAGCTGATCCAGCCGGCTCCATTCACTGTCACAAATTTCAACTCACTTCCGTTGCGAGTTCTGGCACCCATGGTGAGCTTCATGGCCGGACATGGCGCATCCCCGTTGTCACGTGATATCCTTTCCTTCCTATCTTCCTTGGTGTCTTGTTCCTAGCCTGTAGTATCATTAGAAAGGAACCCGTCCTACCTGTAGTATCCGCAGGCGTTCCAGTGGATGATGACCAGGATGTAGAGGACCAGCTTGCAGATGCGGAAGGCGTTGGGGTATCCTGTGCGCGTCTCCGTGCGCTCGAAGAGCTCGAAGAGGCGCGGCAGGCGCAGCAGGCGGTTGAAGCGCAGCGGGGCGGCGTGCGCGGCGCCCCCGGCCGTGGCGAAGGTGAGCAGGTCGGTGGGCAGCACAGATGCCAGGTCCAGGCGGCACTGCGCCGTGCGCACGTAGCGCTCCCTCAGGCGACGCACGTCCTTCACCAGCAGACCCTGCTCCAAGAAACCTGACAGTGATGGAAAAAGTAGAATTATTGAATGCTTTAACCAGTGAAAAATAGCAGATATACAAGCTCACAGCACGGCACCGAGTGCCGCGCTGCGAGCTTGTAGATCTGCTATTTTTTGGAAAAAGTCGTGAAAATGTGTGCAAATCTTTGAATATATCTATTTTCAAAGCGAACATTTGTAACTCAAATTTTGCTTCTGGGGGTGGTCCCAGAGTGATTCTCAACCTTTTCAGGCCGTGACCCCCAAAACAATCATATTTTAACTGGGGAGCCCCCCACCCACCCTGACGAGCACTAAGAGTTGAGGCATTACATTTTGTACAACTATTGTGAAAATACCCGATCTACATGCTCGCACCGCCTCGCCTCAAGTTTGGACAAGGCATGGCATGGAAAGAGGGGGCATTTGCATTTTTTTCACCATAGTAAAAACTGCATTCATGGTCTAGAGAGGGCTTTTTTTTTACAGACGGGTAAAAAGGCAGGGGCTCAAGCCCCTTTGATGTCTATGTGTGCACGTGCCTGGCCTGTAGCGTTATACCTGTGCGGAGGCGAACAGCCATGTCCAGGATGTAGACTCCATCACAGAGGTAGTCCAGCACCATCCACACCAGCACGCCTTTCCTCTGTAGCTCGTCAAAACAGGCCCTGAACGAACACACACACACACACACACACACACACACACACACACACACACACACACACACACACACACACGTGCACACACACGCGTGCACACACACACACACACACACACACACACACACACACACACACACACACACACACACACACACACACACACACACACGTTAATATACTTGGACTCGGACCAAATATCAGAAAATACTAGAACTGTTCCTACAAAACAGTGTGGGCTCGCATGTAACACCATGTATGGGCACAAAGATCTACCCTTTGGCTGCACCTCATTGGCTAAGGGCCCTGCCTTTGTACTGTCGAGGAGAACTTGACTGATGGATAAATAATGAAGATAACATGAAGATAATATACAGGGGCCCCTGTACAAGATTTCTGTTAAAATGTTTTCGGGAATATTCAAAATGTGATGCAAATAGCAGATCTATAAGCTCACGTCGTGTCGCATTACAGCTCGTTGTGAGCTTGTAAAAGTATAGACAGTAGCGTTAAAGTGGTTAAAGTGATTTTGATGCTAGATCAGCACATTTAGCTGGGGACACCCTGGAAGCCACTAAAGGACGGGCCCCTTGCCGGTCCCAGGGGCCCACTTTGAAAACCACTGGTCTTTCCCAAATATGGAGTCATGAGGACATTTAAGATGTCATGGGTGATGGCATAAAACCAAGAGGGACACTCGCGAACAGCGATTCTTTGACGTCATACATATCAACAAGGACGGCTTTCACAATAGACGGATACCACACATCGTTTTCCTCCTCGATTCAGCCCAACGACATCCCCCCTCCCCCTCACATCGCAATGACATGAGGGGACAGCATGGGCGCCACAGAGTCGCGGATAGGTTTCCTGTCGTACAAAGAGGCCACCAAGAGAGTCACGCAAGAGGAACTGCGGAGGCTGAAGGATGCCTTCAAGAGAGCCAGTGGCAACTGCCACTACATGACCCAGCAGTGCTTCTACCGGGACATCCTGGGGGTCGGCGTTCCTCCTAAAGTGGCCGAGGTGATCTACGCGTCGTTTGGAGGCTTGCCCGACAAGGGCCTGCACCAGGCCGACCTGATCGTGGGCCTGGTGCTGCTGATCCGGGGCCAGGACGACGAGAAGGCCCGCTACCTGTTCAGCCTGTTCGCTAGCCAGCCGGGCGGCTACGCGGGCCGCGACGACATGGAGGCCGTGCTGCGCGCGCTTGGCGGTGAGGTGCCGCCGTCGCTGCGGAAGTTCTTTGCGCAGGAGGTGAAGGTGAACTACAGCTGCTTCCGGGGCTGGCTCCTGCACAACAAGGAGGCGCTCACCTTCTCCCGGTGGCTGCTATCGGGATACATGTGGGCAGCCCTGACTGGCGGCGATGGCGGCGACGCCGGTCCCACCTTCTACCAGATTCTCACGGGCGTCACGCACCTCGAGGAGTCGGCCATCCTCGACTTGGAGAAGGGTTACCCCACGCTGCTGAAAAGCAGCAAGTCGGCGACCGGACGCTTGGACTTGAAAACCTTCGCCCCGCTGGTCTCCCCGCCCGTCCCCGCCTCGCTCAGCGAAGGCTTGTTCAACGCGTTTGACGAGACTCGGGACAATCACATCGACTTTGAAGAGCTCTCATGTGGCCTGTCCGCGTGCTGCAGGGGGACCCTCACGGAAAGGCAGACATTTTGTTTCAAGGTGTTTGACGCGGACCGAGACGGGGCTCTGTGTCGAGATGAGCTCCACGGGATGGTTGTGGCGCTACTGGAGGTGTGGAAAGACAACCGCACAGATCCACCCTCTGATTTGCAAGGCAGCGTGTCGGACACGGCGGAGGGTATCCTGAAGATGCACGACACCACCAAGTCGGGTCACCTGACCCTGGGGGACTACCTGACGTGGAGCGCGAAGAGTGCTCTGGCTAACGAGTTCCTCAGCCTGCTCTTCCGGGTTTGCCACATAGTCCTGTGGTTTAGGCCTGGGACCCCCGAAGAGGAGGGGCAGATGATCAGGGGTTGGTTGGAGAGGGAGAGCAGGCACGGACTACAGCCAGGTCAGCACTGGTTCCTCATATCCATGCTCTGGTGGCAGCAGTGGAAAGACTACGTAAAATATGAGCATGAGGGCTTTGTGTCAGAGCAGCCGCCCATTCTGAACTCTCCGAGGAGCCTGATGGCTGTGGCCAGCGTGGAACAGCAAGTCTGTTCAGGGTTGGGGAAGGGAGAAGGTCTTGGAGAACTGGGAAGCCCCTCCGAGGAGAGGTCCCGGGATGCCATGTCCAGCGCTTCTGTGGCAGCTCTGAGCAGCCCCCAGTCATCTCCCCCGGCTACAGAGAGCTGCTGTGTTCATAACCACGTGTCGGACAACAACAACAACCAGTGTTCCCCTGGAGCCACCGATCACCTGCCCTGTCGTCTCGCAGCACAGAAGCCCGGGGTCATCGACAACCGGCCCCTGGTCAGCGCCGACCCGGTGAAGGCCCCCCATCTGACCGGTCACGGTGGGAGGCTGAAACGGCAGCTTGTGCCAGGCAGAGACTTCGAGACGGTCCCGAAACCTGTTTGGAATGCGCTGCACCATTGGTACGGTGCCAGCCTCGGCCTGCCGCGGGTGGTGATTCGGCAGAGCAAGACGGGCCAAGAGGAGCTGGAGCTCTTCCCGTGCTACCTGATGTTCCTGCGGCAGCAGGAGCAGCGGCACTCCCAACCCCACGCACGCGTCAACATGGCGGGCAACGTGGCCTCCCGCAACAACGCCCCTCTGAAGCGGGTGCTTCACTCCACGGGCTGTTTCAGCCGCATGGCCACCGTGAAGCAGATCCACGTCCACCTGTCCCAGAGGATCTGCATCAAAGAGGAGGACATGAGACTCTGGCTGTACAACGGCGAGAGCGACCTCGCCCTCCTGGACGACGAAGACCACACGCTGGAGAGCCTGAAGATCCGGGACGAACAGTACATGTTCATCGAGGAGCGGAACAAAGACATGAGCTGGCCGGAGGAGATGATCTTCATCGCCGGCAGCCGGAAGATGCAGAGGCACAGCTTCCGGCCCACGGAGAAAGGAGCCACGGGCCTCAGCAACCTGGGCAACAGCTGCTTCATGAACTCCAGCATCCAGTGCGTGAGCAACACCAGGCCTCTCACCGACTACTTCATGGCCGGGAGGCACCTGTACGAGCTCAACAGGACCAACCCCATCGGCATGCAAGGGCACATGGCCAAGAGCTACGGCGACCTGGTGGCGGAGCTGTGGAGCGGCACACAGGCCAACGTGGCGCCGCTCAAGCTGCGGTGGACGCTGGCCAAGTACGCGCCACGTTTCAACGACCTGCAGCAGCAGGACTCCCAGGAGCTGCTGGCCTTCCTGCTGGACGGCCTTCACGAGGACCTGAACCGCGTCCACGACAAGCCCTACACCGAGCTGGAGGACAGCGACGGTCGGCCCGACCGCGAGGTTGCCGCAGAGGCCTGGGAGAACCACCTGCGCCGGAACCGCTCCGTGGTGGTGGACCTGTTCCATGGGCAGCTCAAGTCCCAGGTGGAGTGCAAGATGTGCGGCCACGTCAGCGCCCGCTTTGACCCGTTCAACCTGCTGTCGCTGCCCCTGCCCATGACCAGCTCCGTGCACCTGGAGATCCTGGTGGTCAGGCTGGACGGCTCCGTCCCGGTGCAGTACGGCCTGAGGCTGAAACTGGACGAGAAGTACGCCGGGCTGAAGGGGGAGCTGAGCGAACTCTGTGGCCTCGACCCGGAGCAGATCCTGCTGGCGGAGGTCCACGCCTCCAGCATGAGAAGCGGACCCCAGGACCACCAGAAGGTGTGTCTGTCCGACAACCGATTTCTGCACGCGTACGAGATCCCAGTGCTTGGCTCGGCCACCTCGCTCAACGTGCCCACAGCGATAGATATCGCCCACGTTGGCACCAAACCGGTCCTCATCCCCAACAATGTGCCCAGCAGCCCAGAGAGTCCATTGGCTAAATGCGTGCCCAGTGGTCATGTCACACCGCTCCAGGAGAGACCTTTGGTCGGTTACGTCGTCGCCATGCACAGGAGAATGCGGATGCATAACTACCTCCTGTTGTTTCAGAAGAACCGGCCCAGTCTGTTTGGAACGCCGCTGATCCTCCCCTACACCGTGCACACCAGCAAGAGGGACCTCTACGACGCTGTGTGGATCCAGGTGTCCAGACTGGTCAGGCCCCTGCCGCCGCAGGAGGCCGGCGGAGGCAACCACGTCCAGGCCTGTGACGGCAGCGTTGGTGGTGCGGGCCACCGTTATCCCTTCACGCTGCGAGCGGTGGACAAGGACGGCAACCTGTGCGCCTGCTGTAGCTGGTTAAGGCACTGCCAGGGCTGCACCATAGAGTGCACGGAGGACAAGGCCTCCGTGGGGCACGGTGGCTCCATCGCCGTGGACTGGGACCCCGCGGTGCTGCACCGCCGCTACCTGCCCTCGCAGGAGAGGGCGCTGCAGGAGCACTGCAGCGTGCCGCAGTCCCGCCGGGCGCAGGCCGAGCCCGTCACCCTAGACAGCTGCCTGAAGGCCTTCACCAGCGAGGAGGAGCTGGGTGAGGACGAGCTCTACCACTGCTCCAAATGCAAGGCCCGCCGCCTGGCCACCAAGAAGCTGGAGCTCTGGAGGCTCCCTCCCGTCCTGATCGTTCACCTGAAGCGCTTCCAGTTCGTCAACGGCCGCTGGATCAAGTACAACAAGATCGTCAAGTTTCCCCACAGCAGTTTCAACCCCGGCGCCTTCCTGGCACCCAGGGATCGCGCGGAGGAGCGTCGGCGCGGTCACCTCCGCTCCTCCTGCAGTGATGCGGAGGAGCCGGCGGCGAAGGTCGGGGAGGACGGCCCACCGCCGGTGCCCACGGTGCCTGCCCCGGCTGGCCTCAGCCACCACCTCCCCGAAGCTTCGGGCACGAAGTCGGCACGTTCGCAGCGTTTGCTCAGTCGGAGCCCTCCGAGAAGCCCTCCAAGAAGCCCTTCCAAGAGCGGTTCTGGAGGAGAAGGAGGAGGAGTAGGAGGTCCCAAACGGGCCCGGCTCCACTTGCCCCAGCCCAGCAGACACCGCTTCTCCAGGTTCAGCGGCAAGCGAAGCCTGGACGGCGGCGCTAGTCGACAGGCATCAGCGTCATCTACGGGGTCCGCCAGGGCTTCAGACGGACCCTTCCGTAACTCTGACCACGAACAAACAGAAACTCCTACCCGGTGCTCTGGTGACGGGTTGTCAGGGTCGGAGGCCCCCGCTGCTGCTACTGCTGCCGACCCAGACGTTTCTCCGCCGCGGCACAGGGACGACGAAGGTCCGCGAGAGGAGGAAGAGGAGCAGGAAGAGGAAACCACGTACAACCTGTACGCCATCTCCTGTCACTCGGGGATGATGGGACGAGGCCACTACGTCACCTACGCCAAGAACCCCAACGGGAAGTGGTACTGCTACAACGACAGCAGCTGCCGGGAGGTGCGCGCCGAGCAGATCGACACCGACTCGGCCTACATCCTCTTCTACGAGCGCCAGGGCGTCGACTACAGCCGCTTCCTGCCGGCCACGGACGGCAAGCAGGTGGCCGACACCGGCGGCATGGACGAGGACTTTGAGTCCGACTACAAGAAGTCCTGCGTTCTCCAGTGATCGCGCTCTGTCGTCCGTCGAAGCCAGCGCTGAAAGGCGCCGGTTACATTTCTGTCCTCTCATTTTCGGCTGTCATGCAGACATCATAGATGGATGATTATTAATCGTTTGAATTTGGAGGACCCTCGGTTTGATTTATAGGGCCCTATATTTTCTCAGAGCAAAACTTCTCTGCCTTTTTTTTACTTTCAGTTCATATAGCTGATCTACAAGCTCACAACGTGACATTGTTTTTCGGCTATTTAAAGTATTTTAAAATGTTTTTCAAAATAATAAAACAAAGGCAAAGAGGTTTAGGGGTTCAGGGTTTAACATGGGACGAAAATATGGCCCAACTGAGCGACGTGTACCGTACCGTACCGTACCGTGTAATGTAATGTGTATTTAACAGGTTATAGGTTTGTTTTCCATACATGCTTTTGCAATTTCATCACATCCTTGAAGTCATTTTTTTTCCCCCTTTACATCACCCGCTTCGACTGGTATCTTCGCATTCAACCGGACTTTATCACCCTTTTTCAGACGTTTGAACGCAGATAGTATCCACAGTGTATCCACGGAGGAGTATCTACTTTGAAGTACGCATGCGCCGATATCTCTCGCCTTGAATATTAGTCCCCTCAGGGGAATCGAACCCAAACCGTGGGTTTGTTGCATCCGTGCTCTACTGACTGAGCTAATGAACGGATGAAGTGACTCCTTTTTTGTGCATTTATCTATGACGTGGATATCTATGACGTGGATAGTGGGGTAGATGTTGATAGTGAGGGACTGAATATTTACTATTCTGTCCATAACGGCACATAACTCGGTAACGCGGCTGAGTGGGATTGGGCGCCGTTCGCACCGCTCGTCGCGGCAACTCGGCTCGCTAGCGCTCGCCTCGGTGGCGACTCACGGGGCTCATCGGCGCCCAATACCGCGCCGCTCCGTCAGGGTCAGTGGCGTGGAGCATTACACTGGGGAACAGAGCACACTTGGCATCTGGTTCGAGGCTGGGAGTCACCTCAGGTTTTATTTTTGCGCTCCTCTGAGGTTGACCACTAGATGTCGTCATTTTACTCTGCCTTGGTGAGATACTTCTCTGCATTGGTGAGATACTAGTATGCTGTATCTATGGATACCTCTGCATTGAAGAGTCTGAAAGCACGTGAATATTTCGCATTAAGTGCGTTGATATCATTAGAAGCAGGTGTTTACATTGTTCCATTGTGCGATCACTGGAGGGCAGAGATCGCACTTTTGGATTTCTTGATGTCAGGCTCAAAAACAGAACTAACTAGAAATGCTGTTCCTACGAAACAGTGTGGGTTCGCATATAACACCATGTATGGGCACAAAGATCTACCCTTTGGCTGCACCTCATTGGCTAAGGGCCCCGCCTTTGTACTGTCGGTACAAAGTTTTGAGAGAACTTGACAGATATATAAAGAAATAATGAAGATAACATATGTGAAAGATGCATTTCTGGGAAAGTGTGGTCCACCTGTTTCTGTGAGAATTTACTGTAGCATTATCTATGGGACACTTCCGGAGAACAGCAGACATACAAGCTCATGTCGCGTCGCAGATGCAACCGTTGTGAGCTTGTAGATCATTCTCGGCTGCGGCGCCGGGAACTGCCGCACAACTTCAGCGCAATGCACGACGGGACGTGGGAAAGTTGTGGATAGAGTAACTTTGGGCCAACGAGGAAGCAGAAAAAAAAACGTAGAGCAACTCTTGTCACAATGTCATGCGAAGCTTGACCAATCCTTTGGAGTTTATAGAGTGACATTTAGCCTATGAGGAAGCAGCGAAAACTACTTTCAGCCAATGAGGAGTCACGAGAATGCTGGCTAAATGTTACTCTACAAACTGGAACCGACAACAATGGTGTGTCACCCTTCAGGCAACCACACTAACTAGAAAGGTGGAATTCTGGGAAATTGTATGTGGACGCGAGACGTGAGCCAATAGGGCGATAGCAAGAGGGTGGAAAAGACCCGTACTTCCCGTTTCTGTGTGACGTAGGTAGATATCTTTTTAGGAGGCGGAAGCATGTTTGGAGTCTATTGGAGAGCTAACGTGAACACAGAGCAAAATAATAGTTCAGAAGCTATGGTCACTGAACTAAATATTGGACCAGATCATCACAAGCCACATAATATTAACAAAATTGTCTTACTAAAGTGGCTTTTTTCAGCGACACAACAACTGAGAAAATCTGCTTTATTATTGCTCTTTAGCTGTCCCACAGTGTCCCAGCAACACACTCTCACGGGATCTATAGCACCAGTAAACAGGACGTGCGCGAGATTTGCCGTCAGAGCCGGCGCCCACTTAGGAGTCTATTTGTAGGCTTTGTGTACCATGTCGCACTCTAGTGGATCCAATGAGGATGAGCTATCTTCATTAATTAAATATCTTTGACATGAGGACTCCGTTGGGAAATTAATCTGTCTCACCGTTTATATCAGAGGTCTTCAACAGGGGGTCCGGGACCCCTAAGGGGTCCTCAGAGTTAATACAGGGTTGGCCGCACAAATCTTTGTGTGATAGGATCATGTTTTTTTACATTAATCACCGGAACCCTATAGAAAAATGCAGATCTACTAGCTCACAAACGACTCGCAGCGTGAGGCGTTGTGAGCTTGTAGGTCGGCAATTTTTTGGCACAGAGGATTGGCCTCTGTGCCAAAAAATAGCTGATCTACAAGCTCACAACGCTCCCGCGGTGACTCGGGGAAACAAAGAGCAAACTAGTAGGTATTGACAGTTCAAGTGGTTAAATGTATGAAAATACACAATACTCCAAACTACACAGATGATACTGTGCAAGTTCTCCTTTAAGAAAACCACTTACCCTAGCTTTAAACCAATCAATCATTCAATCAATCAATCAATCAATCAATCAATCAATCAATCAATCAATCAATCAATATCGATCAAGAGCAAATGCAGTTGTCACATTACTACCAGTAAGACTCCCTAAATCGGGAGATAAGTGACCATCAGGTCACATACACGAACTTTAGATGGTAATGGTAATGGTATAGCCAATCAGGAGGGAATATGGGAAATGGGACAGATCCATGTTGATGACATGACTTTAGAGATACTGTGTACCGCTGTGTGTGATTTTAGGGCAAAAGCTGTAGGAGCAGTGTCCAAAAATGTGTTTTGCTAAAATCGGCCTGATGGTGGCGCTAGATGGGACAGATGCATGTTGATGACATGACTGTAGAGATACTGTGTACCGCTTTGCATGATTTTAGGGCAAAATCTGTATAGGAGCAGTGTCCAAAAATGTGTTTTGCAAGAATCGGCCTCATGGTGGCGCTAGAATAGGGCCATGTGAGACATGAGGGGTGGAGGTTGTGGTTTGGCAGCCAAGGAGTGTGTGTGCAAAGTTTGGCATCGATTGGGGCAACGGTGGCGGAGATGTGAGTAGGGGAAAAGTGTGACACGACATGATGTCGTGGCGTGACGTGACTGACAGACAGCCGGTGGAGGTTTTGATAATAACTGCGACCTGACAGTCGCAATCATTACTATTGGTGGCATGCAGTTACTGACCTCACCACCAGGAGGCTCCAGTTATACAGAACAGCAGCACCAATCACCATCAGCCAGTAGTAGTACGCATCATCAGAAGGGGACAAAACAAGCGCCTTAGACCAGCTGCACTTCCTGAGACAAAACAACAGCAAAAAGGTGCTTGTAGGCCTGTCACGATTATTACATAATCGTCTAATCTCAATTATTTAACATAATCGCAATTATTTTTGTCATAATCGTCATAATCGTTTCCATGTTGAAAAATGAACATTTTCAACAAGTGGCAGTAGCAGATCTACAAGCTCACTAATGAGTCACATCGCAACGCGTTGTGAGCTTTTAAATCGGCTATTTCCACTATCAATGTTCTTGTTTTAAGTATAAAGTTGTCAAATATGTCAGTAATTTCTTTGTATTTAGGTTATGTGTCATATCTGCCATGTGCAACTTCAAAGCCTACAAGCCAAACAGAAATGTAATTGTCAACGACAAAAAACACAATTCAATCGCTAATCTCAATTATTTGAGTCACAATTAATCGTCACGTAAAATGTCACAATTGTGACAGCCCTATGCTTGTGTGCATGTGTGCGTGCGTGCGTGCGTGCGTGCATGCACTCTCACGTGTGTCTGGCGGGTCTGCTGTCGACGTCCGCGTCAGAGTCTGTGTGGGCGTGGCTGAACCTACTGGGAGGGGCTTGCATGTCCAATAAGGGGGCGGGGCCTCTGAAGCGCTCCAGGAAGGAATCGGGCCTCTCCGCCTCTTCCACCAGACCCTTATGGGCCCATTCCCTCAGTGTCATCACCATGCTAACTATCCTGTAGACACAAAGATAATAAAAACAAAGATATCAGCGTCATCACCATGCTAACTAACCTGCAGAAACAAAGATAACAAAAACAAAGATATCAGCGTCATCACCATGCTAACTAACCTGTAGATACAAAGATAACAAAAACAAAGATATCAGCGTCATCACCATGCTAAGTAACCTGTAGAAACAAAGATAACAAAAACAAAGATATCAGCGTCATCACCATGCTAACTAACCTGTAGAAACAAAGATAATAAAAACAAAGATATCAGCGTCATCACCATGCTAACTAACCTGTACTAACGCACACACACGCACGCACGCACGCACGCACGCACGCACGCACGCACGCACGCACGCACGGAAACAATGATCTGCTTTAGGGATGCAACAGTTAATTGGACTAATAAAATCTATGTATTAAAGAAAGAAAAAACGTTTCCACAAGTTTCCTGTGTCCCATGAGCCCTTGCGTGAAAGTTGTGCATCACTTCCTGTTCCTCTTAGCTGCTTCACTCATAGTGGTTGCTGTTGCTGCTGCTGTAGAAACAAAGATAACAAAAACAAAGATATCAGCGTCATCACCATGCTAACTAACCTGTAGAAACAAAGATAACAAAAACAAAGATATCAGTGTCATCACCATGCTAACTAACCTGTAGAAACAAAGATAACAAAAACAAAGATATCAGCGTCATCACCATGCTAACTAACCTGTAGAAACAAAGATAACAAAAACAAAGATATCAGCGTCATCACCATGCTAACTAACCTGTAGAAACAAAGATAATAAAAACAAATATATCAGCGTCATCACCATGCTAACTAACCTGTAAACAAAGACAACAAAAACAAAGATATCAGCGTCATCACCATGCTAACTAACCTGTAGAAACAAAGATAATAAAAACAAAGATATCAGCGTCATCACCATGCTAACTAACCTGTAGAAACAAAGATAACAAAAACAAAGATATCAGCGTCATCACCATGCTAACTAACCTGTAGAAACAAAGATAATAAAAACAAAGATATCAGCTTCATCACCATGCTAACTAACCTGTAGAAACAAAGATAATAAAAACAAAGATATCAGCTTCATCACCATGCTAACTAACCTGTAGAAACAAAGATAACAAAAACAAAGATATCAGCGTCATCACCATGCTAACTAACCTGTAAACAAAGATAACAAAAACAAAGATATCAGTGTCATCACCATGCTAACTAACCTGTAGAAACAAAGATAACAAAAACAAAGATATCAGCGTAATCACCATGCTAACTAACCTGTAAACAAAGATAACAAAAACAAAGATATCAGCGTCATCACCATGCTAACTAACCTGTAAACAAAGATAACAAAAACAAAGATATCAGCGTCATCACCATGCTAACTAACCTGTAGAAACAAAGATAATAAAAACAAAGATATCAGCGTTATCACCATGCTAACTAACCTGTGAAAACAAAGATATCAAAAACAACGATACCAGTGTCATCAACATGCTAACTATCCTATAGAAACAAAGATAATAAAAACAAAGGTATCAGTGTCATCACCATGCTAATGCTAACTAAGCTGTAGAAATAAAGATAATAAAAACAAAGATATCAGCGTCATCATCAGGACAGAGACATTGAGAATGTCATCAACTGGACAGACACATAGATTTAATGACATCACCTGGACAGAGACATTGATATAATGACATCATCACCTGGACAGAGCTCCTCGTCCATGTAAGGAGTTCTGGGAGTTGTTTTCTCTCCTGTCGATGACCGCCATCCTCTGGAGCTCCGAGCAGGTGTCATCACACATGGACTGGCCCCTGTGCACACACGCACACACGCACGCACGCACACGCACGCACGCACGCACGCACGCACGCACAGAAACAATGATCTGCTTTAGGGATGCAACAGTTAATTGGACTAATAAAATCTATGTATTAAAGAAAGAAAAAACGTGTCCACAAGTTTCCTGTGTCCCATGAGCCCTTGCGTGAAAGTTGTGCATCACTTCCTGTTCCTCTTAGCTGCTTCACTCATATTGGTTGCTGTTGCTGCTGTGAGCCTGTGACACCTGAATGGTGATTACTTGGTGCTTTGTTAAGTGATTTGAATCAGCTGTGTGGACGAAGTGGAGCACACATTAACACATCCCCTTGTCCCCTGTAAGCTCACTGGGAAACTTGTGGATAAGCAATGTTAAAAGAATAATCAATTTTATTACGACATTATAAACACGTAAACTAGAGCAGTGGTTCTCAACCCTTTCAGGCCTCGACCCCCAAAGTAATCGTATTTTAACTAAGGACTCCCCCCCAGCTCACACAACGCCTCGTGCTGCGAGGCGTTGTGAGCTTATCGGCTATTTTCGGCAAAGAGGTTTGGTGTAGAGGGGAAAAAGAGCAGACCAAGTACAGAGTAAAAGGTCAAGTTTATTAAGTATTGATGGTTCAAGTGGTTAAATATCTGAAAACCCCTGTATTAGTGTATATGGGGCCTCAGTAGAAGCGGCCACATGGTGGCAGCAGAGAGAGGGGAGGGGTTTAACATTACCTGCTGAGGACCACACTGTCAGCTCTGTCACTCTCCTCTTCTGTCCATGTTCTGACAGACAGCCTCTGGGAAGCCTCTAGCGGAGCACTCATACTACACGCACGCGCGCACACACACACACACACACACACACACACACACACACACACACACACACACACACACACACACACACACACACACATACAGGTCACCGCGGTCTACATCAGTAATCACAACATGGCCATGGAAGCCAAATAACAGCATGGCAACAAGAATTAAGTGGCCTGGTTGTCATGACGACGGATGATGATGATGATGGGTCAGATGAAACATGAGTGAAGCGGATCTACAAGCTCGATCTATTCTACAAGCGGTAGATTTTTGAAAAATCTTAAAAATGTACCTGTGCAAATCTTTGAATATATAATTTTCAAAGCAAACCTTTGAAAATGAGTCTTTGCTACTGGGGGCAAGTCTTACTGGGGGTCCCTGGAACAAGATATTTGAGATGGGGGTCCGCGGCCAAATACCTATAATTTTGGCGGTCCTTGACAGGAAAAAGTTTACTGATGATAGAAACATAAGTTTAAAATAAAGAATAATATTAATTCGATAATATTCAAAGACAATAATAGCAGATCTACAAGCTTGCAGCATGCCACTGTGCTTGTATATCTGCTATTGTTCAATAGTTAAAGCATAAAATAGTGGTTTAAGTAATAATGCGTTCCCAGTCTAAATGGCTTGCTAAAACAGCAGATCTACAAGCTGTAGTATGTCTGTGGGCTTTCAGATCCATTGGAACACGACAGAGCGTATGTTTGGCTTCACAGAAAGCAAAGAAAGTAAGGAAAGGCAACAAACCTGAGAATTCTGATGTCAAATTAATGTCATTCAGCTTTTAATCATTAAATAATTCATCTGTCAACTTCTTTCTTTCTTTCTCTTTCTATTTGCCCATCTATGTATTCATCCATCCATCCATTTACAGTACCTACAGATCAATCTCGAAACATTTGAATATTTTGTAAAAATAAATCTTCTTGAAAATGTCATATATTCTAGTCTAGATCCATTGCACATGCATTGAATCATTCCAAACCTTTTTTTAAGAATTGAATTTTTATGGCACACAGGCATGACATGAATATCAAAAGTCCATATACACACATACAAAATATTACACGAGACCACTCAAAACAAGGATTTATAATAGAGAAATGTCAACCTTCTGAAGTCAGAGTTGCTTGAAGTCCAGTGGGAAGTTTCCTCAGTCAGAATATGATTTGGGGTGCTATGGCAACTGCAATGCTTTTATACACAATATTCTAATTTGTTTTAGATTGATCTGCATCTACAGTATCCATCTATAGTATCTATCCATCCATATCTCCCTCTCCCTCTCTCTCTCTCTCTCTCTCTCTCTCTCTCTCTCTCTCTCTCTCTCTCTCTCAATCTCTCTCTCCTGTGCCTCTGTCAGTCCACTGTGTAGGCGGCAGTCGATAGAGCCACATAAGATTATTAACGATGGATGGATGGATATCGATGGAGGGATGGATGGATGGATGGATGGACGGACGGACGGACGGCAGTGAACAAACGAACACACTCAGATAAAAGGAATGGTCACATGGCACTCCACACAGGCAGCTTCCTTTTAATTGCAAATAGCCACTCTGTGTGTGTGTGTGTGTGTGTGTGTGTGTGTGTGTGTGTGTGTGTGTGTGTGTGTGTGTGTGTGTGTGTGTGTGTGTGTGTGTGTGGGGGTGTGTGTGTGTGTGTGTGTGTGTGTGTGTGTGTGTGTGTGTGTGTGTGGGTGGGTGCGTGTACCAGCTAAAGCTCATCTGAATTCAAAGAGCTCCGGTGAAGAGCCCTCATCCTCATTATGCAGTGTTTTATGCCGTGTTCACATCTCTGATTACTGAGGTGTAATCAGAGACACACACAAGCACACACACCCACCCACCCACTCACACACACACACACACACACACACACACACACACACACACACACACACACACACACACACACACACACACACCAATGGCAGAGGAAACCATGCAAGGCACCAACAACCTGCTCACCGGGAGCAACTAGGAGTTCAGAGGGTTTGCTCAAGGACTCTTCCACACTAACTCTATGGTGGAGCCCAGGATCGAACTGATGGGAACCCTTCGGGAACCCTGCGTGTTCTAATGACGGTTTCTCTACCCCTGAGCCACTGCCGCCCCTAACGGCTCTCTTCTTTATTCCAGTGCACACATGGGGTGGCAGCCTGGATTACAAACCATTGTAAACAATGGAGCGATGGTCCCAAAATATGAGTTCTGTTCAACCAATTTCTTTTGACCAAATTGACAAATGGGCAGATGACAACATCAACATCCCAAAATGATTAAATAGAAGGGCTACAGTAACTGGATTGATTACATCCATGGTAATGATATTCAAGGTAAGTTCGGTTGCACCCTTACTGTGTACAAAGAAAAACTTCAGAGTTCACAGGTCGAAGAAGCATGGTCTGGTTTTAAAACCAAATATAATGCTACTTTAGACGACATGGCTCCCTTGAAAACCACCAGGGTTAAAGCCCGCCAAGAGCCATGGTTTAACTCAGATATTGACGAATCAATTAAACTCAGAGACAATAAATACGACGAAAAACTAAAGTGCTGCGTTAAACTAAAAAAAACTATGACCACATGACCTATGGAAGTTGCTTTACAACCATGGTTGTAATTGCAATTAGGCTTAAAACCTAAAACCACATGCCACAACATAAACATCAAAACAGACGCCGCTTTCATTTCTGACAAATATGAAGTGGCTACCCATCTTAACAAAACCTTTACCACCACAGCCCATTCACTGGTCAAAAGACTGGTCGCCCCATCTGGGCAGTTTGTTCTTTTAAAAACATGAACTTGCTCAGCCATGGCCTTTTGTCCCTTATTAACTGATTATAAGTCAGTTTGTAGCAGGATTTTATTGTAGTCGTCCAGCAGAGGGCAGTAGCCTGAAATGTGTGCACATGAGAGAAGAGGAGAAGAAGAGGATGTTGATAGATGGACAAGTGAGCATTTTAATCATGTCCTTATTGATCAAATACTATTTCTAGCTGTTGATGATAAATGAAATGAAATATAACTAGCCATCTATAGCTAGCTAACCAGCCATTGTGTAAGCAAATTCACCAACCCATTCACCATTAATTCCTCCAAAGAGTGTGTTATTGACAATTTTCTCACTAAATATGTACAAACATAAATAAATGTATGACATACTACCAATATACACTTACATATTCAACGTGGTATGTTTATGTGCTACAGGATTGTTGATACAGTAAGATACAGTCAAACCAAACTGCAGCGACGACAGAGGTCATTAGAAGAGGTGGAACAGTCTGTAGTATCCAAAGTTCACACACAGTCTGCTCACAGCCATGTCAGTACTAAAGACCCTGTGTGCTTCTTCTGCGACAAGCCCAGCAGGCTCTCAAATGCTAAATGAGGCATCAACTAAACAGTTGGACTTTAATGTTAGAAAAGCTGCTTTAGAGACAGAAGACACTGAGTTGCTAGCAAAACTTGCACCTGGGAACATGATAGCACTCGAGGCAAAGTATCATCTAAACTGCCTCCAGATGTTGTACAACAAAGCAAGACAGGCTCATTCAAAGGATGGACATGAGGAAGAGACTCAGCTGCATGGTATTCATGGGTTGCATTTGTAGTCCTACACCAGCCATGTTGAGGACCAACACAGGTGTTCTGATTGGCGTAGAACATTAGTTCCATGCCAATCAAACAAATTGAAACACCTTTGTTGGTCCTCAACATTAGCCTGATACTTCAGTCCGCACATCACCACCCCCTGTTGGTGGGTGGTGTGTAGTGTGGACTGAACCCGGAGATATTTTATTTTATTTCAAGCGGGCGCATTGAATGGGCCAATCAGGGCTGTAGACTTGAGGCACGTGGTATGCTGGTCCGGTCCCAGCCCCCTCCCTTCGGAGCTGTTCTGCCCACGTGAGATTCCGTATAGTGGACTCTGATTGGTGCTCTTCTGCCCACGTGAGCCGCTAGTGGACTCTGATTGGTCCGTGAAAACTGTCATGGCGGAGTCAGACTCGACTCGAATTCTTTTAATAAACAATACAATAGTGCCGTTTCATTACGTTTTAATACCATTTTGCACTAAAGTAAACATGCAGTCATATAATATGTTATGAGAAATAACGTATTTTTGCAATGTCACGCCGCGTCGCCGTCGGCGACACACGGGGCTGTATGTGTGTGTGTGTGTGTGTGTGTGTGTGTGTGTGTGTGTGTGTGTGTGTGTGTGACGTCAATAGGCTTTACCCCGCCCCCGCTGAAGTAGAATCTCCGTCCCCAGGCTCAGACTCAATCCCAAAACGAAGTGTGTGATTGAGTCTGGCGTAGAGGTCTTCACGGGTCCAATTGTAACTACCCGAACCCAAAAGGACCCGGGGAAAATGGAGCCGGACCCATTTGGACCCGTCTATAATTTGGAATTTCAGAACCGTTACCCGTCTCGCCCCGAAACGTGACGGACCCGGTCCGACGGCCCCGTACTATTAATAGGCAAATTAGATCCGATACCCGTGCAGAACGAGAGGTCCGAGACCCGAACCTGTGGCCCCGAAATGAGGGAATACCAACGTTATTATTAAGAGTTGTATGAGACTTCTTTCTTACCTAAACGTCGCCATGGTAATGGTTGCAGCTGCTGCTGCTGTCAGCGCGGCGCTGCGTCTCGTCACAACATGATCTTTTCCCAGACCAGTAAGTCAATCAATGTGGACAGTTTGTAAATACAAATAAATCCATGTCTTCTTTATTCCTTCTTCTTTGGCTAGCCAATGATGCTAATGCTATCATTTTCTGTCGCATGTTGTTGATAATAGTTAATTTGAAGTTTCCATTATGCTTTGCAGAGCATGACAAAACGCGATGACAACTCCATTGTGATTGTGAACCACAAACCAACACGTTACGTTAATATCTTTGATAATAATAATATAACTGCCCCAGACATGGCAGACAGTGTCCTCCTCCTGAGGCTGAGTTTCTAAACAACTTTATTTCACTATCTAGGCTTAAGATTACCTGCTGTATCTTTTAGGGCCATCTTGTGGCGAAATCGTTGTAGTGCACTTGTATGCATCTTTTTTCAATCTCGGCTGACTCGGTTCCCCTCGGGTATCAGGAACCGGCGATTTCACTATCAAATACCCAGGACCCGTGACATACGGCGGCGGCTCCGACCCGGCCCCGACCTCACTGTGCATAAACGGCCCCGTTACCCGGCTCGGGGCGGGTCGGACCCCGGGTAATTTCGGATCTCGGGCAGGTCCGAAGACCTCTAGTCTGGCGCTTGCAGTCAGGCTACCTCAACATGGCCGTTTAGGACTACAAATGTAACCCATGAATTGCTTTGCGTTTTTTGAGTTATTGGCCTTTATAGAGGAAAGCAAAGGTGATGGCTGTGCCCCAGTATTCAAGCTGGCAGACCTGGGTAAGCTCTACCTACTCTATATGAGTTACCTAATCAGGTAACTCAGATAGAAGCCTGTTCTTCAGTCTGGTTGAGTGGGCGCGATTCTCTACTGTAGCACCTAGCCGTTTAAAGGACCTACACCATGAAATTTCACTTTTTCTATTTTAAAACCTTTTTTTGGGGTCCCACTGGCACCTTCTATCCTCACAAAGTCCTATTTCTGACCATTGTGTCTTTCTCTGTTTTTGGGAAGGCAGAGTTGAAAAGCTTTCCACGGATTCTCAGAACAGTGCTGTTCTGAGAGTTGATCCGTGTGACCCCCCCCCCTTCAGGTAAAAACCAGAGCTACTGTTGTAAACCCAGCCCCTCATTTGTTTCTAATTTGCTTAGCCTCCACCTCCATCTGCAGCTGGCTTACTGTTCTGGGGCTGCTCACTCAGTGCTCTCACTCTGCCTCCCTGTATAGTAGACAGAGTGATTTCCTTCTTTTATTCTATCAACATTTTTGCTATCAACTTGTCCAAGGAGAAGTCTTAACGTTCCTGGATTGCACTATATATGTGACGTTATAGACTGCGAGGACCCAAGCTTCGTCCCTTCTATCAAGGAAACAAAATACTATTTTTAATGGCGATGGTCCTGTCTGTGGCTGTGAAGAAAAGCCCAGATCAATCTTGGCTTTGCCTTTGCCACAAACCACAAACAAGCCCCGGCCCACGCCGTTCCCCCGTTGCCCAGGTCTCTCTCCCCGGGCAGGGAGCAGACGGTGTCCCCGCCGCCCATGGAGCTTCCCTCCTCCCCGGCCGCTCCGAGTTCCAGTGCCGCTAAGCGGCCGCCGCTGGCCTCCTCCTCCTCCTGCTGCTCCCCGGCCCGCAGGGGGTCCATGCCGGTCGGACCCCCTTCCCTCCTCCTCCGTGTCCGTGATAGACCGCCTCTCCTATCGCTGTCCCACCCCCGGTTTCCCCCTCCCTGTCTCCGGCTTGAGAGAGCTTCACAGCCCGCCTCTTGTCACTGTCCGCGGCTAGAGTGAGCTAAAACACCCCGGTCCTTCCTTTCATTATCCCCGGCTATATAACAGCCCATTTCCAGGCTATATTCTTTTCTTCACTGCATACTACGTATCTCTCACGGTAGAACAATGTTTTTTGGCGATAATTAACCATCTGCGCTGCAGATGAAAACGCTCCAACCAGGAGGAAGAGGAGCGGGTCGAGCGACCAGACCGAGCGTAGGTGCCCGACGTAGCTGCACCATCTCGGGCTGCGCTCGCGGGGCGCCCCGCGATCCCCGGAGCTCGCGTGGCGAGCGAGCCGGGCTCCCGGGCCCCGCGAGCGGCCCACGAGCGCAGCCCGAGACGGTGCACATACGTCGGGCAACTACGCTCGGTCTGGTCGCTCGACCCGCTCCTCTTCCTCCTGGTTGGAGCGTTTTCATCTGCAGCGCAGATGGTTCATTATCGCCAAAATAAATAAATAAATGGGCCGTTATATTTCATACATTTTTATACATTATACATAAATGCGGGTGGGGTTGATTGTCTAATGTAGATTAACGTTCTCTAATGTCTGGTCTAGCAACGGTCGTCCTGTGTCATTTGACAGTAGGCTTATATCATACAACATAGGCCTACAGTAGGCTATAATCAGAGCTGCAACATTGTCCTATTTTTAATTGGCCCAATATATTTGTTGTCAACGTTGGAGAGGAGAGGAAAAAACCCCACTAGATGCGCCCCTGAGCAAACAAAGGCCGTTTTGGTATTGCAGCTAGTAGAAACAAAAGGAATGGTCAGAGTGTGTGTTTGAGGGTTAAGACCTGTCTAAGACTCAATTTTGAGCATATATTTATACAAAAAATATAGTTTTAAAAGCATGGTGTAGGCCCTTTAAGTTGGGCATGGTATCGGGCATTGAATCCTTTGAATGAGCCTGTCTTGCTTTGTTGTACAACATCTGGAGGCAGTTTAGATGATAGCTTTGCCTCGAGTGCTATCATGTCCCTAGGTGCAAGTTTTGCTAGCAACTCAGTGTCTTCTGTCTCTAAGGGGGTCTTTAAACGAGTTCGCTTGGAAACGCTGCCGGTCTCGTTTTTGATTTATTACCCAAAAAACGGCGCGTTTACACCTCGTTGTTGGTTCGTTTTTCTGCGTTTAAACGACAAGTTGACAACGCATGAATTCAAGCAAAATGTGTCATGTTCCCACTCCAGCCTACATAGGCCTAGCCTACTGTGTATTTACCCTTCAACTATAAAATATATATTGTTTTTAATGAGACATACTTTGTAGGCTATGCTCCCAAATCCATATTATTATCGTCTGTTCGTATATTCAATGAGTCCCGCAAAAGGAGGTTTTTTAGCGAGGTGAAGTGAAACACCAACAAAAGTCACCTGGAAGATGAAGGTCGGAACATTTATAGCCTATGGAGCATAGTTCTGGACATTATCTACGGGGATGGGCAATATAAAGTGAGTTCTGTCTTCTATCTGCAACACAGAAGTATAACGCATCATGCGAGGCAGCGAACGGAGTAGCCTACAGAGGCACATATGGGTATGGTAGTCTACCATACCTTGATTACAAGGGAAAATAATAATATGTACTTCTTAAAATAAATTCATCATGCCTGTTGCTAAGTATTGGCAACATGACTGTCTTGCAGCGTGCCTTCACATGTGCAAGACCAGATAACAGTCATGTTACCATACCTTAGCTCTTACTGAACTGACGCACTGGGATGCGGCGCACCGTTTCAAATGTTTTTTATTCGAGCAAATTACAGCAGAGATAAATGCAACAATGCATGCTTTTTATGATGAGCCGTCGCAAAATAAACTAACGGAATAAATTAATGAACTGACGCCATACGCCACTGGCAGTCTGTTATTTCACTTGCGTTATGGCTTTAAGTAAATTGCCTACTTTCTCTCTCTCAGTCTTAAACAAATGTCAAGTTTACTGAGTCTGATATTGATTAGTAAATACATTTGTTTAATTTCGCTGTTTTAATATTTAAATGGTTAATGGTATGATGATGATGAAAGCAACATGCGTGCCTTAAGAGGAGGCTGGACGCACTGGAGAGAAAAAGCGAAATAGCCGATCTGCAAGCTCATAATGAACATGATTTCTTTGACTGGAGGAGAGGGAGCGAGGACAGTAGGTCTAACAGTGGACTGACACACTGGACAGTTTCTGTTTATTCTGTCTGTCTGTCTGTCTGTCAGCAAGACTCAGCATATTACAATAACTCACTCATTACCTGAAGTCCGCTGCTTCTGTGATGTGATGCGGCGCATGAAGAATTAATCCAGTATTTGTTGGTGAGAAGTTGAAAAAGGGGAACGCAAAATATTAGTTTACTTTGCTTAGAATGGAATACCAATCCATAGCCTAATGGTTTAATTTAACTTTGCGGAGAGGAGAGCTGTTGCAACTCCGTCAGGCCAGCTATCCTACCAGGTGCGACTCATGCGTAATTATTGATCTGACTACTTCTGCGGGCAGTTGTAATTGATTATGTTGTCTAAACCAATAAATGTTTTATAGGCATTTTTAAAAGGCTTTCATATACTCCTGACATTTTTCAAATGAGGTTTGGGCTAATAAATCGCTATGTGTTCAGTTTGGGCTATTTTCTGGGTTTTAATTAGGCCTACAACAACATAAATAATAATAATACATTTTCGGTTAGTCTGACAGACTGACACTGTTATGCAGCAGGGGAAGGGGAGCAGGGGGGTGCTATGACATCATCGCACTCTCGATCCCTCGCTGCCGATTTCCTTTATTACACCGTTGCGAAAACGATGCAAAAACGCACTAATCCACTTCCAGAGCCGAATTCTGAAGAGTATCGTATTGGTTCATGAAAACGCGTCTCCGTGTGTCAAAATGGCCGAATCAATAGTAAAAGCTATCGTCTTACCTAAGATTCGTCCTCATGTAACAGCCACCTAAAGCAGCTTTTCTAACATTAAAGTCCAACTGTTTAGTTGATGCCTCATTTAGCATTTGAGAGCCTGCTGGGCTTGTCGCAGAAGAAGCACACAGGGTCTTTAGTACTGACATGGCTGTAGTACCTACGCGTACCCCTAGGGGTACACGTACCCCCATTTGAGAAACACTGATCTATGCCATTCCCATCATCCATCCTATTCAGGTCCAGCTCAGCAGGTATCTGTCCAAATTCTTGAAATTCAAGAAAATCCCTCACCAATGACACATTACTTGAGCGGGCAGTGCATTGCAAATCTTCCTTTTTTCCACTTGGCATAGAGCACAGAGTTCAAGCAATGAGGGCCTCTCCAACTCTTTTTCCCGGGCTGAATCAGGGGCCCAGCATGTCCCTGGCACGCACGCACACAACACTCACAGTTTGTCTGAACATAAATGAGCATCAAACCTTTCAGTTTTCAGGTGGAGCACAGCAGTCTTTATTTGGTGATAAAGTACTAATACCTTGTTGAGTCTCAGCTACCTTAGCAGCATGGCAGAGATTACACCATCTCTATATCTCACTTTTTTATTTGTTTTACAATCAATATTAATCGATAGCCGTTCTTTATGATAATGACAATAACAACAAAAAACAACAACGAATCAGTCCAAATATTCAGCCGAAGCATTTCATTGGTCTATATCCCCCACTTTAAACCAAGCATTTCATTGATCTACCCCTCACATTAAACCAAGCATTTCATTGGTCTAGCCCTGAATTAAATTCCCGGTTACTCATGACTCATGGCTTTGGTCGCATCGATAGTAACAGCTGTACTAAGGGTTGGGATAGTGTAGGATTTTAACAATTCCAGTTACTTATCGATTCCTACTGGGGGCTCCAAATGGACCCTTACAGATCTCACAGTTATGTTTGGTCCTTGACATGGACCCTTCCAGTAAAACGGAGTGCAGTTCTCCAACCCAGGACGTACAGTATAAGGGTGACGTCTCCGAAAAATAAAAAACAGTTAAAACGACGGAGGTGCTCTGTCTGCCATTTAAAGCAAAGAACCGCAATGAGCAATGAACTAAAAGATAAGTCATTTCATGTTTGGTCGCGCTCAAGTGTTGCGCTCTGAAAATAGCAGATCTACAAGCTCACAACGCGTCGCAGTGCGACACGTCGTGAGCTTGTAGATCTGCTATTTTCAGCATGGAGACAGGTGTAAAATCTGCCCTCACGGCGCCACGAAGGCACCGCCAAAATGCATTTGCGTCGCCAAAATCTACATTTTAGTCGACCGAAATCCTATGCTATTTAGTCGACTCAAACTGAAACATTTCAGTTGAAACTAGATGCTATTTATTCAAAAGACCATGACTATAACTAAATAAACATTTGCTGTCAAAATCATCAAAGCGTCAGTTTGATGACAAAATGCAGTCAGTGATTTATTTGCCTGGTCATTTTCGGACCCTATGGTTCCCTATATGGGTCGAAGTCCACACTGACACCGTAGAGGAATCCACGTCATCAGTCTGGCTAATGCCAGCCTAGCTAACATCCCCCTATATAGTCAATATGTGACTTTTCAGTCCCCCCTCCCAGTCAAACGCTTGACTTCTGGGGACGGTCTGCCCTCTTGGGAGCGAGAATTGGTCGATAAACCAGTTGCAGTTCCTCAATAACCTGAACGGCTACGGTCATAATGCATAGATCAATGTTATTATCATGGCATATTAAGTACAGTGAGTCATATGCTGATAATACAGGCGGCTGGCACGTTAGAAGGCACGAGTATAGTTTTCATTCTGCACGTGTCGGTTACTGCACGTGTCCGGTTAAACGGCACGTCTGAGGCAATAAACGTGAGGAATATATCGTCACTGTCGGGCAGAAACCTCGTATCTCCAAGTTTCAAATGTGTGTGTTATTTCGTAAAGCAAGGCCCTGCTTCATCACACAAGGCTGTCGCACAAAACTAGTGAAAATAGCGGATCTAGAAGCACACAACGCCTCGCGGTGCGAGGCGTTGTGTGCTTGTAGATCGGCTGTTTTCACTAGTGTTGAACATTTTGAAAATGATGAATACAAAACTAACGGTTTTGGACGTACAAGGTTTCAACCCGACAACGACGATATTCAAGGGGAGTGATCGGAATGAAGATTTTTCCCAACATCAGTGGTGTCCGTGAGGTGAGTCCTCTTACAAATCCGAAATAAAACAAAATGATCAAAAATAAAGATGAGAATAAAAATAATCACATATTAGGGATGAGTCCCGGTGGGGGAAACAAACCGTGAAGAAATACTACTGTGTATGGTGGAGGAATGTCTACATTTCAATACAATGCAAATATCAAAAAGAAAATGTACTTAAGTTTTGTCAATGTTTTAAAAGAAAGTGCTCCAGTACTTTCAATAATGATAATAATAATATTCGACCACGATGGGAGTACAGTATCTATACCTTTACTCAAGTAATGGAGTGGTTGAGTATTCAGAACCAACAGAAAATAAAAACACAAGGGGGCGCTATTTAGTTTCTTTTGTATGCAGTACACGTTATGTATATTTAATTTCTTTTATGCAGTGCTGCTAATGCAGGACAGGCAAATATAGCATGGACTTACAGTATACCCCGGCTACCCGCTGTACGTACGTATAAAAAAATATGTTCAATTAAAATGTATATTGTATCGTGTGTGTGTGTGTGTGTGTGTATTAGGGATGGGACGATAATCGCAATTATCGTTTATCGTGGTAAAAAAAAACATAATCATATCGTGGAGATTTAATTCATCGCGGATTCGCCCTCCATCGCACTGGGATCAATTCACCTCATATTTGCGGAGCTGCATATCCGGTACCACTTAAACCCTCTATAATTGGTCAAAACGTACCTGTAAATAACATACAAGTTGATAAAGTATTTTTTTTCCCCTCGCTCTACCAAATCGCTTTGCCAAAAAATAGCCGATCTACAAGGCAAATGTTCTGCCCTCAGGATAATGGATGTTGGGGATATTTAGATTATCGTGATAATATCGTAAATGTTTTTTGGTCGCAATAATCGTGATATGAAATGTTCATATCGTCCCATCCCTAGTGTGTGTGTGTGTGTGTGTGGTAGGACATTCACGAATAGTGATTTTTAGTGTTCGAATTATTCGACCTCAAAGTATTCGAATAGTCGAATATTCTACAGGACTGGCCAAACTGTCAAATATTAAAGTGATAGTTCACCTATTTTTGACATGAAGCTGTGTGAAATACTTGCCATTAAAATAGTGGTTACAAATGTATTAATCCATTACCAGAGTCCCGAGGTCAGAGTTCTGGTCAGTTTTAGATGAATATAAAGTAGTTCCGGTGATTTGGCTGGGGCTCATGGCCCAATCATTAAAAATAGATGAATCCACAAAACTAGCTTCATTTGTATTGTTGACCTATTTCTACCAAATAGACCAACTTTCGTTCAACTTTGACCCCTCTGTCACATGGTACTATTTTTTGTGTCCAGTATCACTACGCCGCTGCAACGTATTTCCCCAAAACAAGGTGCTTTGCAGGCAGCTGATCAGAACGAAACCTCGCTCTATATGGTAGAAATAGGCCAAAAATACAAATTACGCTAGTTTTGTGGATTAATCTATTTTCAATGATTGGGCCACGCCAAATGGCCCCCACCCCATTGGAACTACTTAACTCATTAACTGCCAAAAACGTGAATCCCTTAAAAATCCCGTTGTACCACCCTGCCACGCCCGTGAATCCCGTAAATAATTTTTTTTTTTTTTTTTTTTTTTTTTTCCAAATTTTTTTTTTTGGACCCCAAAAACGTTAGTAGGCATGATAGCGATCGCGAAATTGCTTGTTTAACCCCCATACAACCCCCATACAACTCAGGTAGCAGACCTCCAAGCTCACAACAGTGTAAAACATAATGGCTGCTATCTCATGAATGCCTGAACGGATTTCCATTCGGATTTTTTTGTTTGAAAGCTGTGAGCAATGTGGACACACGTGGTGCATTATCTAGGCATGGGTGTGCATGATCCGTGCACTATGAATTACATGGAAGTCTATGGAGACGAATGGCAGTTAAAGAGTACGAAGGTATTGTTAAATGGCAGCATATGAGTTAATATTCATTAGAAACTGATCAGAACTCTGACCACGGGACACTGGTAATCAATTAATACATTTTTAACCACTGTTTTAATGGCAAGTATTTCACGCAGCTTTATGTCAAAAATAGGTGAACTATCACTTTAAGTAAGCAAGAGGCGAACATTGAAAATAGCCGATCTACATGCTCATGTTGCCAGGCGTTGTGAGCATGTAGATCTGCTATTTTCACAATATTTATCTGTGGAACCAAGTCACATTAAATGTAATACCTACAATTCCAAGTGCCTGTCAGGGTGGGGGTCCCCAGTTCAAATACGTTTATTTTGGGGGTCACAGCCTAAAAAGGTTTGAGAAACATTGACACCTCATTCTTATGACTTCCTATCTAGCCAAGCTTTATAAACTATATCTTTTTTTAAAGAGAGAAAAAAAAATAAGCGAATATTCGACTTCGGTGAACAACGTAGAATAGTGACTTTGATATTCGAATATTCAAATATTAGAATATTTGGTGAATGCCCTAGTGTGTGTGTGTGTGTGTGTGTGTGTGTGTGTGTGTGTGTGTGTGTGTGTGTGTGTGTGTGTGTGTGTGTGACGGGACGGGGGTGTCTCTAAGCCCTCTTCATGCCCCGGCCCATCAAACAGGCGAACACGGTCATGGCCATCTTGGGGTTGACCTCCACCAGGTCCTCGGGCAGAGCGTACACCCGCGCCCCGATCTTCCTGGCCATGGAGACGGCATACCTGAAAGACACAGGGACGTGCAGAGGATGTTTAGTAGGGCATTCACGAATAGAGGGTATGCGCGTGACATCATCTGTTGCTGGAATCTATGTGGAAACGCCTACTGAGTGGCAAAAAACGAATTTCTGCCATTGAAATCCCATACATCCAAACAGAAAAGTCCTATCTGATTGTATTAAACAAAGTTAAACTCACCAACAGTGCAGCTGTACTGCTTGAATTCAAGCTGTAAGCTTGAATTATCCTCTTTCTATCAGCAAAGTTTTTGTTTCATAAAAATCCACCAAAGGCATGTTATGAGCTACTTTCTGTCAAGGCATTCTGTGCAGGTTTTTATTTTTCCAAGTGTCAGAGTTTGGAAGCACTTGTTTTCAACAACACAACATCCTGCTGCCTCCTGCATTATGTGCAAATTAGAAACAGGTGGTACGCAGGGCTGTTGAGTGATTTGCAACTAGCACTTCCAAACTCCAATGCTCCATGCTGCTCAATGTTTTGCCACTCAGTCTAGATTAGGGGGGCGGGTCCCAGTGGACGTGCATACCCTCTATAGTGATTTTTAGTATTCGAATGATTCGACCGAAGTATTCGAATAGTCGGATATTCGACAGGACTGGCCAAACTGTCAAATATTAAGTAAGCAAGAGGCGAACGTTGTGAAAATAGCAGATCTACATGCTCACAATGGCGTTGTGAGCATGTAGATTGGCTATTTTCACAATATTTATCTGTGGAACCAAGTCACATTAATACCTACAATGCCAAGTGCGTGTCAGGGTGGGGTTCAAATATGTTTATTTTGGCAGTCACGGCCTAAAAAGGTTTGAGAAGCCCTGGTATAGAGCATTAAGAAATGCATCCACCAGGGGCATTGAACTCATTCTTATGACTTCCTATCTAGCCAAGCTTTATAAACTATATATTTTCTAAAGAGAAAACGATAAATAAATAAAAATAAGCAAATATTCGACTTGGGTGAACAACATCGAATAGTGACTTTGATATTCGAATATTTGGTGAAGGCCCTAATGTTTAGAGAGGCAGGGGCTGAACTTTCTGAAAAGGGCCTTTTGGTGGAAAATATCAAAAATGGCAGACCTCCAAGCTCACAACGCGTTGCACTGCGACGCGTTGTGAGCTTGGAGGTTGGCTATTTTCGGTGCTTGATCCCACACAAAACTAAGCATAAAAAAGGCAATACTGGCGATGTGGAGTAACGGCAACGACAGAGAGGGCAATTCTTTCAACATAAGATGCTGCATTCAAGTTCAGGAGATTTTGGACGAGGCAATTCTTTTGAACGCTGCCTTCAGGTATTGCATGGAAAGAGGGGGCATTTGCATTTCTTTCACCATAGTAAGAACTGCATTCATGGTCTGGAGAGGGCACTTTTTACAGACGGTTAAAGGGCAGGGGCTCAAGCCCCCTTTGATGTCTATGTGTTCACGTGCCTGACAGACAGTGGTGAACAGCAACTAAGTATATTTACTTATATAGAAAAACTCTGTTACACGTAAAAATGTACTTAAGTAAAATAATGAAAGTGTTGGCATCAAAACGCCACATACTTAAAGTACCAAAAGAAAAAGCACAAAATGTTTGAACATGGCAGATCTGCAAGCTCACAAATAGCAGATCTGCAAGCTCAAAACGCAGCGTTGCGTGAGCTTGAATATCTGCTATATGCTCAAATAGCCATATATAACATATATAGATATACAATAGGGCTAAAGTGGTTTATGTATGTTTTATAATATTACTTTGCGTTGTCCAGTTTGTCCTCCTCTGACAGACTTCCTGTTTTGACCAGGTCAAAGTTCACGCTCTGCGGCTGCAGGGCGTCGATGAGTTCCAGGACCGGAAGACTGGTGCCGATCTCCCTGTCCTGGAGAGGACAAATACAATGAATTAAACCTTAATAAGAAGACTGGTGCCGATCTCCTTGTCCTGGAGGGGACAAATACAATAAAGGTTTATAGTGCAAAAAAGTAGATCAGAATAGCAACGTGGCGAGCTTGTAGATCTGCTATTTTCACTAGTTTGGGTCCTGGGCAAACATCATTTTCTCTCTTTCAGCTAAGGGGTCCCTGCTTCATCTCTCTCAGCTAAGGGGTCCCTGCTAGAGATGGGATTTATGGCTCTTTGAAGTGAGCCGAATCTCTGGGATCTGTTCCTTTCAAAGACACTGGCTCATTATAATTACAAATCACTTCAACCCAATATACATTTCCGCCATATATACATTTCCACCACTTGAAAATAGCCGATATAAAAGCTCACAATGCGTCGCGTCATTAAAAAAAGGAACAGCTCCCTACTGCGAACCGGATCCCATCGTTCATTTCAAAGAGCTGTTCAATCGACTCGATTCATTCGCGAACGTCCCACCTCTAGTCCCTGTTTCATGTCTCTCTCAGCTAAGGGGTCCCTGCTTCATCTCTCTCTCTCAGCTAAGGGGTCCCTGCTTCATCTCTCTCTCTCTCTCAGCTGAGGGGTCCCTGCTTCATCTGTCTATCAGCTAAGGGGTCCCTGCTTCATCTCTCTCTCTCTCTCTCTCTCTCTCTCTCTCTCTCTCTCTCTCTCAGCTAAGGGGTCCTTGCTTCATCTCTCTCTCAGCTAAGGGGTCCCTGCTTCATGTCTCTCTCAGCTAAGGGGTCCCTGCTTCATGTCTCTCTCAGCTAAGGGGTCCCTGCTTCATCTCTCTCTCTCTCTCAGCTAAGGGGTCCCTGCTTCATGTCTCTCTCAGCTAAGGGGTCCCTGTTTCATCTCTCTCTCTCTCTCTCAGCTAAGGGATCCCTTCTTCATCTCTCTCTCAGCTAAGGGGTCCCTGCTTCATCTCTCTCTCTCAGCTAAGGGGTCCTTGGCCTGCAGAAAGCTTGAGGACCCCCTGTGTCCTGGTCTCACCTTGAAGCTGCTGATAGAGGAGGTCTTGCCGGCCTCTGCCAGGGTCTTGTTGACCCAGCTGATGATCAGTTCGTCTCCCGCTGCCTCTCCGTCCCCCAGGTTCTCCAGGAGGTTTAGAGTGTACCTGCACACACACACACAACCAGAAGGTTAGACGAAAATGGTCTGTAGAGAGAACAGCAAAATGTCATTGCGTTCTTACATTTTAATCCAGTGTTCAGACGGAGACTCAACGTTGACTAAAACGAAGTAGTGTGCACACCAGGTCGCTATCTGGCAGTTACTAGTTACTATAGAGTGTTTGGACCATATTTGGACAAGGCGGCAGTGAGCAAACGCGATTGACATAACGTGAGTTTTTCTTTTCTTTTTTGCACCGACATTCACGCTGAAAAAACGCAGCAGTGTGCAAAGACCTTATTTGATCTAAAAGAACACAGGTTGAACACAAAAACAAAGGATTGTGTTTATTGTGTCCCAGACAACAATAAAATAAGATCTGGATGTCTCAGGGGTGAAATGGCTCTTTAACACAGTTAACACTCTTTAACAGTAGCTGCCAGGTATTAATTAATGATAAGGCTAAACCTTATCTCCCGTGGGGGGAAAAAAGCTGTTTCTGTTTTGGTGGAGCCCCTCCACCAAAACTGTTGGGTGACAAGCTTTCCTCCAATCATGGTCGAGTGCACCTTACGTGCCCCAAAGCCTGCCCCCACTTGATCATGATTGGTCACAATGATCACAATATGAATTATCATATCAATAGGCCGTGTGTTGCGCCCCAGCAAAATAAATAAATAATAATAATCTAAGTACAGTATGAACTTGACACTCAACACTTTTGTTTCAGTTCTGCTTGTGTGCGTGTGCATTAGAACTGGGATCAGGCTGATCTTATCAGCCCGGCTTCAGTCGGGTGTCCCAGCTCTGTGTGTGTGCGTGCGTGTGTGTGCGTGTGTGCGTGTGTGTGCGTGCTTGTGCGTGTGTGTGTGTGTGTGTGTGTGTGTGCGTGCGTGTGCGTCACCTCCTCATGAGCTGCCACACCAGGGCCAGGGTCAGCGTCTCGTTGCCGTCCTTCAGGTCTGCTCCAGCGATGCCCACCAGAGAGAACCCTGCTGAGGACTTCCCCAACTCCACCGCATAGTTACAGTTCTCTAGCTGTGGGGAGACACACACACACGCAGTCAGTATTACTATGAACCTCCAATCACACTAAGGAAAAACGTACAGTCTAAGCGCATAGGAACGCAATTCTGTGCGCCTCCAGTCCGCGATGGCTGTTGTCGGATCACTTCCCTGTCATTTCCCACAGCCACACCTACACGCAGAGCCGCGCTGCTTTCATTGGCTCACGCACGCACAAGATTTGAATAATGTTGGTTGAGACGAACTTCATTCAAATTAAATGTGTCCCGCCAGTCGGTCTGATGTGTGTGATCAGCATGAAATTGGGCGTATTTTTTCGTATCGCACTAGACGGGCTGCACGCAAGCCTTCATTGGAAATGAATGGGATGCGTGCGCTCACACACACAACACGTGAACAGTCTGAATGAGGCTTTAGAGTTGCCACCCGTCCCGCAAACGGTTTGTGATGTCCTGGCTATGGCCGTTGTTAACCCAAGGAGTGTTTTTCATGCAAATCAAATGCTTGCAATGGATTCAGAATCATGAAAAAACCCTAGTTTGATCCCTCACTTAAAGCAGATTTAGTTTTGTGTTTTTTCCTGTATAGTAAAGATAATGGGACCCCAACTTTCAGCAGCTCATATCACAGATTCCCCCCTAGGGAAACTGAATGTCAGTCTTTGAGAGATGTGTTTCTGGATACCTTCAAAAACACAGTGGTGAAGATATGTTTTGGTAAGGAATTTATTCCAAGATGTTTTTAATATCTACTAATTTAGAAGTGGAACTTGGAAGGAAGCCCAATATCAACTAAAGTTTAGGAACCACCGCTCCACCCGCTTGAGAAGGACAGATTGAATCCGTGCTCCGTCCATTCCATCCCACCTTTTTCATGTTGGCTCCCAGCTTGGAGTAGGGAGGCATGTTGACCCGGTGATCCCAATCCACTGGAACTCCACTCCGCTCGAACAGCTGGAGGATGACCAGCGCATCCAGCAGGTCACTGTGTACACACACACACACACACACACACACACACACACACACACACACACACACACACACACACACACACACACACACACACACACACACACACACACACACACACACACACACACACACACACACACACACACAAAACGATCGTCGAGTGCCTTTTCTCACCGACACAGCTAAAGTATGATAATATAATATTGGGGAAATTAATAATAAATTATGAAAATAAAATAAATTAAAAGATTATTACAAAATATTTTTCAATTAGTCTATCGTGGTTGTTTTAATGTTCTTCTGTTTCTGTCCCAAACTGAAAAGCAATAAAAAGTATTAATACAAAAAAAAAAAAAGAAGAAAGAAAGAAAAGAAAAAATCTAAATACTGAATCAAGCAACTAAAAACTGTCTGGGGTGCTCACAGAGAAGAAGATAAAATGATGCCAAACATGTCTGAAAGTGAAATATCCTTTTAGCCATTTAAGCCCTATTTGACAGAAACATATACTGATAGTGTACAATACATAGTAGTGTACTAACAGATGTGGTTGACTTAAAAGGTACAGATAGTGTACATGTTGTGTAGAGTACTAACCCATAGATGTGGTTGACATAAGGGTTGACTCCTAGAGAATTCATCCAGTTACGGAACGTTCGCTCCTCTCTTGTCTCACCTTAGAGAGAGAGAGAGAGACAGAGAGAGAGAGAGAGAGAGAGAGAGAGAGAGAGAGAGAGAGAGAGAGAGAGAGAGAGAGAGAGAGAGAGAGAGAGAGAGAGAGAGAGCGTCAGAGAGACAGACAGTTGGTTGGGAACTTCTGATGTGTAATACCAACGCTGCTCACTAGATGGGGGTAGAACCATGTCTTGTGTTGTTCAGCGTGTACACTGTGCTGGAAGTTGATTCAATGCAACACATTGTGTGTGTGTTCCTCCTTACTGGCCAGGTGGAAGTCCTGATTCTCTGGTTTCTCCAGGGCAGGGAACTTGTTGAAGAGGTTGTGTGTGTGTGTGTGTGTGTGTGTGTGTGTGTGTGTGTGTGTGTGTGTGTGTGTGTGTGTGTGTGTGTGTGTGTGTGTGTGTGTGTGTGTGTGTGTGTGTGTGTGTGTGTGTGTGTGTGTGTGGGTGCGTGCATGTGTGTACGTACTGGCCAGGTGGAAGTCCTGGTTCTCTGGCTTCTCCAGGGCAGGGAACTTGTTGAAGAGGTTGGCCACGAAGGCCAGGTTGAGCTTGGGGTTGCCGCTCACCACGTCTTGGGGCGTCACAAACTGCCGGCAGCCCAGCCGGTCAGCCTGGACCAGCATGCACTCTGCTCTCTGCAGGTCCTCTCTCTCCTGGAGGGACAACATGACAACTATCTATCAGTAAACTGATCAGAATGAGCTAAGATTAAATCCATTTGTGACCTTAAAGATGCAGTGAAAGGAAAAATACATTTTTTCACACATTTAGAGCAAACATGATTATCAGGTATTATGATTATACTAGGAGGAAGATTTTTTCAAAAAAGAAATGTACAGAAAGAGTTATGATTATATGATGTTACTCTATCTGTGTTTTTGGATCGGCACTTTTGACCCACAAGTTGGCAGCCTTCAGGAAGAAACCCCAAATACAAAGGGAAAACATAATTGCTCATAACAACCACACCAGGGGGTATAATTAGGTACTGCCAACCTCCTAGACACAACCTGAAAAAGTACAAAACTATGGCACCACCTCTTTAATAATTCATGAGGTAAGAATGATTGACAGGTGCCTGTGTCAATCAACTTCAACGTTTTTTTTTTTTATCTAAAAATATGTTGTTCCTTGGACTCTGAGAAAGAAAGATTTGAGTTATAAATGTTTGCTTTAAGAAAGATATATTCAAAGAAGAAAAAATATGATTTTCCCAAAATAGCGGATCTACAAGCTCGCAGCGCCGTGCTGCAGTGCCGTGCTGCGAGCTTGTAGATCTGTTATTTTTTAATCTATCTATCTATAAATGCGAGAAGTCTCTGCGTGTGTGTTTGTAATCCACGTATCTCGAGAACCGTTCGTCCCACCGGCTTCAGATTCGGCACGCGCGTTCCCCGCCGCGGCACGGAGTGCAGTGCCGGGCCTCGACCCGACCCGACGCGCGGTTTTCCCGAACCGGTGCGAAACATTCGGAATCTCCATATGCGGGCTGATTGTTGACATCAGGCTTTTCCGGAGGAAATCAGCGCAAGCGCTGACTCATTGTGACATCACTTCATAAAAGGCTCTGACATCACGTACGCCACATGAGTCAACAAAAAATGGACGCATAGTGCAGTGCTCTGCCTCGACCCGACCCGATACACGATTTTCTGCAACCAGCACGAAAGATTCGGATTCTGATGTCTGACATCAGCATTTTCCGGAACTGGCACTGTGTCTGCATAGATCTCCATATATGGGCATAAAATGGATGCAGACAGACAGAAAAAATGGACGCATAGTGCAGTGCTCGGCCTCGACCCGACCCGATACACGATTTTCTGGAACCAGCACGAAAGGTTCGGATTCTGATGTCTGACATCAGCATTTTCCGGAACTGGCACTGTGTCTGCATAGATCTCCATATATGGGCATAAAATGGATGCAGACAGACAGATACATATATCTCCATATATGGACATAAATGGACACAGGCAAACAGATGGTCAAAGATCTCCATATATGGGCATAAAGTGGACGCAGACAGACAGATACAGATATCTCCATATATGGGCATAAATGGACACAGGCAAACAGATGGTCAAAACGGGTCCTATGACAACAGGTATAATGGGGTTTGCATTAAAGGGGGAACCGGCACTGTGTCTGCAACACAGTCGGAGGCACAGACATATACTCCATATATGGGCATAAATGGACACAGGCAAACAGATGGTCAAAACGGGTCCTATGACAACAGGTATAATGGGGTTTGCATTAAAGGGGGAACCAGCACATGTGTCTGCAACACAGTCGGAGGCACAGACAGATACAGAGATCTCCATAATGGGGATAAAAGGGACACAGACAGACAGATACAGAGATCTCCATATATGGGCATAAAATGGACGCAGATAGACAGATAACTCCATATATGGGCATATATGGGCATAAAATGGACCCAGAACTATATCTGCAGTGATCTCCATATATGGACATAAAATGGACGTCTAGCGTCTAGTAGTATAAAATAATGGTTAAACGTGTGTACGTGCTTGAGCAGAAACACGAGACAACGTGACGTATCATTTGATGTGTCCTGCTCTGCCGACGGCGCCTCGGCCCAAGGTTATCGATTATTTCATAAATAAGCTCTCAAGTGTCCCAGTGTAAAATGAGACAAAGTAACCACATGTACAGCGTGGGACATTTGCGGAGCACTTAACTCTAAAAATATCCCTGAGCGCAACGCTGATGAGTGCACATCAGAAACAGCGCGCATCGTTCAAAGGTTCCACTGGGGCCGTTAACTAAGTCCTGTGTTCAGTGTGTGTTGTTCAGTGGTGCACAGAATACACTGTGTTAGACTATATTGGCATAGTATTTGGATTTTGGATTATTATATTTTTACGGAATTACATAAAATAACTAGAAATACTGTTCCTACGAAACAGTGTGGGCGCGCTTGTGACTATACCCACTCCCACTCCCACTCCCAGATTTTCCACACCTCAATTGCACCTCATTGGCCTTTGTACTGTCGTGGCGGAACTTGGGCTGTCGTGGCGGAACTTGGGCTCGCCTGATTTTCCACTTTTTTTCAAACCTGTAAGGCCAGCAACCTTTTTGAAATGAAGTACCATGTTTTTATTTTCTAGACAGTCAGTGTGCCATGTCAACTTACATTTTAATGACACGCCATCAAACATTCTGACATTTTGATTGGCAGGACATTGTTATAACGATTATTAGACTCAGAGCAATATCTCCATGACGGGGAGGGGAGGGAACAGGTGGTGGAGATTAACGGTACCCTGTCCCCCCCCCTCCCAGTAAGCTGTGGTGTTCCTCAAGGTAGCATACTGGGACCTCTGTTGTTCCTAATACGTGAACGACATGGCATCTGCTTGCGACTGCAACCTGTTCCTGTTCGCCGATGACTCGGCTCTCCTAGTCTCGGGCAAGGACCACTTGCAGGTTGAAAAGACACTTAACTCTGAACTAAGTAAGATCTGCACATGGCTTAACGACAACAAATTATCAATTCACCTGGGAAAAACGGAGTCCATCCTCTTTGGATCAAATCATAACCTCAAAAAAGTCGAAAACTTCACAATCAAAGTGGGTGACAAGGTCATAACACGAAAAAACGAAATCTCTTACTTAGGATGCATCCTTGAAGCTAATCTTTCCAGTGAAAAGATGACTTCTAAAGTAATAAATAAAATCAACCAACGAACTCGTTTCCTACAGAGGATCGCCCCGATGGTCAATTTCAACACACTGAAGACCATAGCTGGTGCAATAATCCAGCCCCTCTTTGACTACGGAGTCCACGTATGGTATCGTGACGCACCACAAGCCCTGAAAACTAAACTCCAAACAGCCCAAAATAAACTAATTAGGGTCCTGCTTATCCTTCCCTATCAGACTCACCTCACCGCTACTCACCAGTTAAGAGTGGGGTGGCTCAGAGTAGATGACAGAGTACAGCAACTTGCAATGGGCCTGGTGTACAAGATACACTACCCCACTATGATACCCAAGTACCTTTCAAAATACTTTATAAACATTAAGGATGTCCATAATTACAACACCAGAGGCAGCGCCACAGATCACTTTCAACCCAGAGTCAAAACCAACAAAGGGTCAAACTCTTTTTTCTGCTATACCACCAAAATGTGGAAAGCCTTACCGAAGGCCATAAAGGAGTGTGGATCACTAGCATCCTTTAAAATTGCCCTGAAAAACCACTTACAGGCAGCAGCCGTTCGCAACTGGTAAAAAATGAACCTAGCCCAACCCTACCCTCCCCTGCCCCTTCTTTGTATATACTGTTTGTTTTAGACTTACTGTCTTTTTTTTTTTGTTTTTCTTTACATATCTACTGCATAGTACCGTGTTCTATTTGTCTGTCATTCAATGTTATATGAGATACTTCAATGGTTTCCAGTGGAAATAAGCTTAGTCTTTTCATGGATCTCCTTTTAGTAGACCGTGTACCAGTGAACTGTACCGTCATGAAACTGTACCTTTTCCTATGCAAACTTCTAATAAAGTCTTCAATCAATCAATCCATGACTCCCTCCCCAGTCAGAGTTCAAAGTTTTAATGAATGTAGAATTATGTACACAGGCTGTAATATGCTGTAAATAGGTGACTTCATTTAATTGATGTTAAAAAAAAGATTTGATTTTAAAATATTAATCCTCTCTCTCACACTTCTGCCAGTGTGCCAGTGATCACCCTCCCCTGTGCCAATGTTGGCACCGTGCCTAAGGTTGCCTGCTGTAAGGTCAAAAAAATTACATCACATGAGCGGAAAACCCGCACGCACACACGCACGCACGCTGTAAGGCCAAAAAAATTACATCACATGAGCGGAAAACCCGCACGCACGCACGCACGCGCGCACACGCACACACACACACACACACACACACACACACACACACACACACACACACACACACACACACACACACACACACACACACACACACACACACACACACACACACAGCTGTGCAAGTGTGCATCCTGCTATTCAGTGCCAGGATGAGATGATGTCACGATGCTAAAACAGGCCGGCAGGAAACAGGAAGTCAGCTTCCATTCTGTCCCAAGAATGAATTCACCTTCCATGTGTCCATCTGTGCTGACAGAGATACCTTCTCCGATTTTAATGGGTTAATATGGCATAAAGTATCTGTTTTTTTCTGTGTGTCCTCCTCAGTGACTCCATAAAGCACCTCTCCTCTTCAATAGGTGCATTCAAAAGTCCACAGAAGCTCCAACCTATGCTAAATGCTCATTTGTATCTTGTACATTCTATTCTTTTTAGATGGATGATCTGTAAATCCCATTGAAATGAGGGGTCATACACTGCTGACAATTTCCCCTTTTTCTATACTGTAGCTATTGATGAAATGTAATTGTGACTGTCAGGTCACAGTTACTGTGAAAAGCTCCACCGGCTGTCAGTCAGTAAGTCTGTCAGTCACGCCACACTTTTCCCCTACTCATATCTCCACCACCGTTGGCCCTATCCATGCCAAACTCTCCGCCACCGTTGCCCCTATCCATGCCAAACTCTCCGCCACCGTTGCCCCTATCCATGCCAAACTTTGCACACACACTCCTTGGCTGACAAACCACAACCTCCTCATTTCTCACATGGCCCTCTTCTAGCGCCACCATGAGACAGATTCTTGGAAAACACATTTTTGGACACTGCTCCTGTACAGATTTTTCCCTAAATTCACGCAAAGCGGTACACAGTATCTCTACAGTCATGTCATCAACATGCATCTGTCCCATTCCCCATATTCCCTCCTGATTGGCTACCATTGCCTTCTAAAGTTTGCGTATTCGACGTGACGGTCGCTTATCTCCCGATTAGGGAGTCTTACTGGTATTACTGGCTCTGTTGCTTCATTGAATACATATCAGGATCATGGAAACAAGTCCTTTTTTGTGTTATCCTTTTAGCGCAAGTGTGTTACTGTATCCCCGTGCTGCTTACATCCATCGATCAATCAATCAATCAATCAATCAATCAATCAATGGGTTAAAAGTGTTACGTTTGAACTTACGTTCAGACCGTTCATGTCGATCTGGATCCGGGCGACGCCCTCTTTGCTGCCATCTGGGGCGATCTGCTGGAGGAGATGGTAGTACGCTCTGGAGTCCTGCACACACACACACACACACACACACACACACACACACACACACACACACACACACACACACACACACACACACACACACACACACACACACACACACACACACACACACACACACACGTTACTATCCACTTCAAACCGCAGATATGGTTGCTGTCAGGCTGAAATCTCCATATATAAACTTTTTTGTGTTTAATTTTTCGTAAATTAAACCAAAGCAGCAGATCTACAGGCACGAAATGCGCCTTGATCTGCTACTTTTGCTATTTATTTACTTGAATACTGAAAAGTATCAGTTTTTGGAGGTTTCCACGTGACAGAGACGGTATGCGGAAGAACAGAACGGTTGCCTAAAAAAACACCATATTTTATTTTCATTATGTTTTTTCTGACAATCGTTTTCTGAAAAGCCAAATGGTAAATAAATAATGACGCATTTTGACTTGCATTCATTCCAGTATAGGACGGATAAACATAGATCGGTGGTTTTCAAACGGCGGTCCGGGGACCACCAGTGGTCCTTGAGGGGGTTCCAGGTGGTCCCCAGCTAAACGATGTAGAGTTGGTAACCAAATGGACCCTTGTCGATTTTTAACTCTTGAGAGCATAACCGTAAAATGAATTAATTTCACGTTCTCAAGAGTAAAATTATTGTTGTACATCTGCATCACTTCATTTACCAGAAGTCCACACAAAAAAAAAAAATGTTATTTTGATAAACGTTTTTCCTGTTCTCTCTGCTATTGCTACCAACATCAATACAGCATGGAATTGTGGTCAAAATCTTATCCAACGATAACGAAATATTCTTTTTGGTTTCGCGTCTGAGTGGCTAAATCTCATCAAATGGTGATCCGCGGCTCAAGTGTGGAATAAATAGAGCATGCATTTAATGAAAAGACTGAAGAAAGATTGAAAGAGATGCGATACCTTCACCGAGTTTGAGAAGTCAGCTATCTGAGGCAGAATAGAAGAGAAACAGAGTGAGTTTGTCATAAAACAGAGAGATATGGAAATTCTAAATAAAGGTATGAGATGAGGACAGAAACACAGTCACACACGGTAATGAGTCAATAGCATGCACAGTATACATAATAAGTTAGTAGGTATTAGGGCATTAAAGATTTTTGCAAGTCGACTCGACTCAGTAAAAAGTTGAGTTGAAGTCGACTTTATCGCTTGATGACGTCCTCACATCACACACGACCCCCCAATTATTTTGGGGGGTCCCCGGATGATTAACTTAATGTGAAACTCAACTGTAAACAAACCAACATAAAGTTTAAGTGTATAGAGGGTATCTTCACATTTCTAAAGTGACAATTTAAGGACTTTTTAATACCTCTAAAATGGCAAATTAAACATTGGCCAAATTGTCAAATATATAGAGGCAGAAATTTTGAAAATAGCAGATCTACATGCTCACAACGCCTCGCATGTAGATCTGCTATTTTCACGATACTTTTTTTTTCAACTTCGACTTTCAACTTTCTCTGGTGGGAGTCAACTTAAATGAAGTCGACTGAGTCGACGTGTCGACTTTTTCGTTAATGCCCTGGTAGGTATACTGGAAAACCACAACGATACATGTGTAGATCCGAGTCCTGCAACGGGCCGGGTACCCACAGATACCAGCAGCAGGACACACAACACACACAACCACAGCACTCAGTAGCACCTTATCTAAAAGAATTAAGAGTGGCAGCCGACCCGGACCCGTGCAGGACTCTGGGTGTAGATTAGATTAGAAAATATAGACAGATGTGGTTAAGGACACAATCCCACAAATATAGGCAAATCTGCCTTTTGTCATTAGTAGAGGTGGAAAGAGTACTGAACAATCCTACTCAAAGCAAGAGTATTATTACCTTCGTGAAATACACAAAGTAAGAGCAAAAGTACTAGTCCATGAAATTACTCAAAAGTATGTCAGTTTATGGTCATGGCAAGTTTCCCAGTCGGTGCAAAACCGTCTGAAGATGACACGCTCTCTATGAGAGTAAACAGATTCTGGTATCAGGCAAGAAGGGGATATCCGCACTCTCTGAAGTAATTTCTTTCTTGTAGTTTTATTTCATTATAAAGCACAACAGCAGTCTCACCGTATGGCCTGTGGCCTTCCTCAGCGTCAGTAAAAACTTTTTACTGACAAAACTTTTTACTGACGCTGAGGAAGGCCACAGGCCGAAACCGGTCCGTCATACTGTGAGACTGCTGTTGTGCTTTATAATGAAATAAAACTACAAGAAAGAAATTACTTCAGAGAGTGCGGATATCCCCTTCTTGCCAGTTTATGGTCATGGTCATGGTGGATCAAGGTATTGTTTTACCTTATCATCAGAGCTCAAGTTGTTGATAGGAGTTAGGGTTAGGGGTTTTAGGATCATAGGGTATTTTTTACCTTAACGTCAGAGCTCAGGTTGTTGATGGGGTTTTAGGATCATAGGGTATTTTTTTACCTTAACGTCAGAGCTCAGGTTATTGATGGGGTTTTAGGATCATAGGGTATTTTTTTACCTTAACGTCAGAGCTCAGGTTGTTGATAGGAGGCAGACCAGCCCTGCTGAGGTGGAAGTTTGCCCAGCGCAGCAGCAGCTCCTCTGGACTGAGCTTCATCAGCTCCTCAAGCTCCTCCCCCTCTCGCAGCAGAGCCGCCAGGACTGCGCACGCACACACACACACACACACACACACACACACACACACACACACACACACACACACACACACACACACACACACACACACACACACACACACACACACACACACACACACACACACACACACACGCACACACGCGCACAGGGACGTGCAGAGAATGTTAGAGAGGCAGGGGCTGACATTTCTAACGCACAGGGACGTGCAGAGAATGTTAGAGAGGCAGGGGCTGACATTTCTAAAGGGGCCTTTTGGTGAAAATATCGAAAATAGCCGACCTCCAAGCTCACAACGCGTTGCAGCGCGACGCGTTGTGAGCTTGGAGGTCTGCTATTTTTTCAGTGCGTGATACCACACTGAACTAAGCATAATCAAGTCAATACTGGAGATGTGGCGTAACGGCATGGATTTCTACACAAGAGAGGGCAATTCTTTCAACATAAGATGCTGCGTTCAAGTTCAGGAGAGTTTGGACAAGGCAATGCTCTTAAATGCTGGCATGGAAAGAGCGCATGCATTTGCGTTTCTTTCACCATAGTGAAAACTACATTCAGGGTCTGGTGAGGGCACTTTTTACAGACGGATAAAAGGGCAGGGGCTCTTTGATGTGTACACACACACACACGCAAGCACGCACGCACAGGAAGAGGACTAGGAGTCTGTCTTTGGGAGAGACATTGATGCTGTTGTTTTTAATCAAGATAAGAGGCGGACAAGGCCGAGGTAAAGCTTATATTTGTATAACACATTATGAACAGCGAGGCAACGAGACGTGATTTACATAGATAGGACATTACGCTAAATAAACACCACATAAAAAGGACATTTGAATACAACAAAAAACAAAAAAAAGAAGTACAATTTAAATAGGAAAATAAAATGACAGCCCAGGAGATAGTAGCACAGTAAGGCAGGGGTGTTTCAAAGGGGGCCACATTAGAAAATATTAAAACACCCAAATGCCGACTACAGGGGTTAAAGCCAAAACAAATCCCAAGACTGAAATTTATTTTCCCTGAAGTTCTGAACTGCCTTCACTGAATGTGTGTGTGCCAATCCATGCTTCATTTAATAGAAGTATCTTCTGAAGCTCTGTTGTATTCTATTGCTAGTCTGGCCGATTCAAATACTCATATCTTGAAATCATAACCGCTTTTTAGTTTGGAGATCACTTGACTAGCGCTTTGTCATTCACGACTTTGTCATTCATGACTTTGTCATTCACGCCACTACCATCGCTACACCTCCCCCTGATTATTATTATTTATTTATTTTTGCAGATCTGCATTCTGCACTGATCTCAGAAATAGACCCTATGGGTCCCCAGGACTGAGAACTTTAACCCCTGCGACTACATCTCCTGACAACATGTAGCCTACTTTTGGTCGGACCATAACAAAGTCACATACATATGCATCGCAATATACTGTATATTTAACTATCATCAATATTTAATAACTAGAAGGACTTTTGGAGTGCTGTCTATTCTTGGTTTCTGACATTTGTGAGCGCTGCACTCGCTGCATGACGCTGGCGCTGACGCTGATGATGCTCGTTTTTATTTCTAACGCTTTCTTTCTCTCCCGTAATGAAGTTTGCGTGGCTCGGTTTCTGCAGCTAACGTTATCTCCTAATGACCACTGCCATAGGCGTATTTAGCCTCTGCTAATTTCAGCAATTTCTCAATTTTTTAAACGTGGAAACGATTATGACGAGTATGCAAAATAATGTGCGATTATCTCAAATAATTGCGATTTGACGTTTATGTAATAATTGTGACAGGCCTATGCGTGTGTGTGCGTGTGTGCATGCATGCATGCGTGCGTGCGTGCATGCATTTTGGGGGTCCTTGACATGAAAAGGTTTGAGCACCACTGACAGAAACATAGGTTTTTCAAAAAACCTTAGAAGGATTTGAAATATTCAAAAGACACTCTGTGTGAGCTTGTAGATCTGCTATTTTTCAATAGTTAAAGCACAAAATAATGCGTAATAATAATGCGTTCCCAGTCTAAATGGGTTAAACCTCCTCCCCCTATGAAGAACATTCATGGGGGGCCCGCAGTGAATCCTTATACCCATGGCTAGGGCATTCACCAAATATTCGAATATCAAAGTCACAATTCGACGATGTTCACCGAAGTCGAATATTCGCTTACCGGTATTTTTATTTTTTCATTGTTTTCTCTTTAAAAAAATATATAGTTTATAAAGCTTGGCTAGATAGGAAGTCATAAGAATGAGTTGTCAATGGTTCTCAAACCTTTTTAGGCCGTGACCCCCAAAATAAACATATTTGAACTGGGGAACCCCACCCTGACAAGCACTTGGAATTGTAGGTATTACATTTAATGTGACTCGGTTCCGCAGATAAATATTGTGAAAATAGCAGATCTACATGCTCACAACGCCTCGCAACGCGAGGCGTTGTGAGCATGTAGATCGGCTATTTTCAAAATGTTCGTCTCTTGCTTACTTAATATTCGACAGTTTGGCCAGTCCTGTCGAATATTCGACTATTCGAATACTTTGAGGTCGAATAATTTGAATACTAAAAATCACTATTTGTGAATTTGCCCTACCCATGGCTCAGAATTTGGTGCAACACCCCTGCGTGCGTGCGTATGTGCGGTAGCGTACCTTCGTTGCGGCTCAGCTCGATGTCGGCGAACAGGCCGATCTTGATGATCTGCCACAGCAGGCCCAGCACCAGGTGAGGCTTGCCCTCCCGCAGATCCTGGGCACCGATGTTCACCACGTGGCAGCCGATGGCGGAGGCAGAGTTCAGCGCCAGGTTGAGGTTCTCCTGCACACAGCGGAGGATTAAACACATTAAGACATGGAATTATTCTATGCTTTAGCTATTGGAAAATAGCAGATATACAAGCTCATAAATCATGAAAATGTGTGCAAATCTTTGAATATATTCGTGAACATTTGTCACATTTAATTTTGGAAGTCCCTGATATGAAGAAGTTTGACACTGATTTAGAAGAAGGATTTAGAAGACATTTATAGAATCTGGTCAAAAATATTCAAAGATGATTTTTCAAAAATAGCAGATCTACAAGCTCGCAGCATGGCACTCGTTTCAGAACCCACCTGTGTGGTGAAGGGAGTGAGTTTCTTCTTGTTGATGGTTCTCTCATCGATGGTGTCCGGTACAGACAGGTTGATCATCTTACTGCAAACAATGACATGGAAACGATTATACCCTTGTTACCCTGCATTTCTATTAACCTTATTCCTGGCCACTCCCAGGAGGTATAGGGCGAAACACCTGGGCTGGGCGAAAAACCCCAGTAGGAGCCAGATCATTTAGCGACCTCCAACCTGGTCGCAAACTGGTCGGTAGTTTTCACCGACCCGGTCGCTAAATCTACCAACCGGGCTGCAAAATCAGCGACCGGTCCAGGTCGGTGATTTAGCGGCCCGGTCGGTAGATTTAGCGACCCAGTTGGTGATTTAGTGGCCCGGTCGGTAGATTTAGCGACCCGGTCGGTAGATTTAGCGACCCGGTCGGTAGATTTAGCGACCCGGTCGGTGATTTTGCGGCCCGGTCGGTAGATTTAGCGTTAGCGACCCGGTCGGTGATTTAGGGTTAGGCTTAGGGTTAGGGTTAGGGTTAGGGTTAGGGTTTGGGTTAGGGTTAGCAGCCCGGTCGGTGGATAAGCGACCCGGTCGGTCGATTTACCGGCCGGGTCGGTAGATTTAGCGACCCGGTCGGTAGATTTAGCGACCCGGTCGGTAGATTTTGCGGCCCGGTCGGTGATTTAGCGACCCGGTCGGTAGATTTAGCGACCCGGTCGCTGAAAACTACCGACCAGGTTGCAACCCGGTTGGAGGTCGCTAAATGATCTCGCCCTCTCTCGAAAAACCTGGGAAAGTGTTAAACAAGTGGTAAACAGGAAACTCAATGATGTTGGACTCTGGGTGAACCTGTGTTGCCATGTCAGCTTATACTGTAATAAGACATTTGATTTGGGTCTTTTTTTTAAGGTTTAGTTGCTTATTGGGCTTGCTTTCTAATGTTTTTTTAAAACAGTGATTCCAAAAATAAAGCAGATGTACAAAATACTGTAGCTTGTACATCGGATATTTTCTTAAAAATGATGAAAATATAATATTAATATTAATTTCATGTTTTCTTTAATCACAGATCTTCTGTTCTGGGAGGTCCGTGGTGTTCAGTGTTACGGGGTTAATGTCTTAACTCTTACCAGAGCAGGATGCCGTCTGCTACGGCGGTGAACAGAGCGTCCGTGTTGGGGTCGATGGGGAGAACGTGTTTACAGTCTGGGTCTTTCTCCAGCGCCGAGTTGATCCAGTTGGAGAAGGCATAGCGCTCCTCCTCTGTAGCACACATGCACACACACACACACACACGCACGCACGCACGCACGCACACACAACGCACAAGCGCACACGCACACACACACAGCCAATTAGCTAATGCATCCTTCAGTTCGTGCCCACGCGGGCTTCAGCAGCACTTGCTTCCCAAGCCCCCTCCTACACTGTCTGTCTCTCCTAAACTGTCTCTCTCTCTCAGCTGTCCTACTGTCTGTCTCTCCTACACCACTGTTTCTCAAACAGTGGGTCAGGACCCATTTGTGGGTCGCAGACAGATTTGTATGGGTCCTTTTGTTTAGTTTTTTGTGTCTTAGATTTATTATTCAAAATATTGTCAATACATATTCCCCAAAAAAGCTTTTTTTGTCATGTAGAAAACAAAAAAAAATCTACAAACTCACAACACGATGCGAAGCGTTGTGAGCTTGTAGGTCTGCTATTTTCCCCAATCCCTATTTAAATGCTCGAGAAGTGTTCAGTCATTGGACTAAAAGATGGATACTCCAAACAAACTTTTCCAAAATAAGCAAAACTATACACCGCATGAAGGGGTTTATTAGGTAGGCCCTAAATTCATGCTCTTATGCGCAGGGAATTATTTTGGGTTAAAACTGGTTCAAGTATGGTAGTTCCGGCCAAAGTGTAGTCCGTCTGATGACTACAACATGACGTAGGTTGTTTCTGATGACTACAACATGACATGAGGTTGTTTCTGAGGACTACAACATGACATGAGGTTGTTTCTGAGGACTACAACATGACGTAGGCTGTTTCTGATGACTACAACAGGACGTAGGCTGTTTCTGATGACTACAACATGACGTAGGCTGTTTCTGATGACTACAACATGACGTAGGCTGTTTCTGATGACTACAACATGACGTAGGCTGTTTCTGATGACTACAACATGGCGTAGGCTGTTTCTGATGACTACAACATGACGTAGGCTGTTTCTGATGACTACAACATGGCGTAGGCTGTTTCTGATGACTACAACATGACGTAGGCTGTTTCTGATGACTACAACATGACGTAGGTTGTTTCCGCTCCCGACCGGATCGGAAACCCCAAATAATACTGATACCAGGCTAGTTATTTACTAACCGGAGAAGGAGTGCTGAGTTCCTGCACAGGAGAGCTCACTGGTGCCCCCGAAGGCCAGGAGGCCTTCCTTCTTGTTAATGGCCTTTCTGAAACTCTGGGCCACGTGGTCGTTCTTCAGGTCCTGACAGATCTGCACACACACACACACACACACACACACACACACACACACACACACACACACACACACACACACACACACACACACACACACACACACACACACACACACACACACACACACACACACACACACACACACACACACGCACAGCCAGCCACAAACACACACACACACACACAATGTTGAGAAACAGTGACAGTAGACATTCTGTTGCATTACTTCTCGGAGAGTCAATTATTTAAGTAAAATTGTTTTCACTATTAAAGTTTGAATGTCGGAAGGCTTTAAGCCTGTCAAAATAATGATTTTTTGTCTCAATTCAGACACCCAAAGACCAACAAATCTAAGACCTTTACCAATTATAGTATATGTATTAGTGAGTGAGTGAGTCAGCTAGTTAATTAGTTAGTGAGCTACCGTAGTTAGTTTGTTAGTTAATTCGTTAATTAGTTAGCTACAGTAATTAGTTAGTTAATTAGCAATCTCTCGAGACAAGAGCCAATGATGGCTACGAAAAGGGACAAGTGGGTGGTCCCTTTTCGTGACGATGGCTAGCCCGAATGGTTAAAGCTATACTGTGTAAGTTGCTAAACTAGTGGTCAGTATTGCTTTTTTTTCGGCCGTTTTTCGCCCGGAGGCTTTAGAAGCTGAAATTAATGGAGTGGGTGTTCTAAAACTTTAACAGTTAGGACAATTTAAGATATGTTTTATAAAAAAGGTTACATAGTATAGCTTTAATAAGTGACTTAGTGAGTTAGTTAGTTAGTTAGCTAGTTAGTTAGTGTGTAAGTGAGTTAGTTAGTTAGCTAGTGTTACCTACAGAGGTGAACTCCACAAAGTTGATCTGGTTGTCTTTGTCGCGGTCCAGTTTCTGGATGAGTTCTCTGATCTTGAAGCCCGGCATGGCCAGGTTGACCTCCTTGAAGAGGTCTCCCAGCTCCGTGTCACAGATGAAGCCGTTAGCGTTGGTATCTGTAAGACATTAACAACAACACGTTACCGTTGGTATCTGAAAAATATTACAGATATTACAGGTCTTCAACAGGGGGTCCGGGACCCCTAGGGGGTCCTCAGAGTTACTACAGGGGGTCCTCAAAATCTTTGTGTGAACCCTAGCGTCCATATTCTGAGAAGAGTAGCCAAAAATAGCAGATACAAGGTTGTAGATCGGCTATTTTCGGCAAAGATGTTCGGTGTAGAGGGGAAAAAGAGCAGACTAAGTACAGAGTGAAAGGTCAAGTTCATTATTAAGTATTGACGGTTCAAGTGGTTAAATATCTGAAAACGCAAATGTACATGAATCCAAAATACATTGATGATTGTCAAACGATGAAACTACTGTATATGGAATCTATGAAAAGGTTGTGGGGGTCCCTGCTTCTACTCGCTCTCAACTAAGGGGTCCTTGGCCTGAAAAGGTTGAATAAGAAAAGCAAGAGTTCTGAGTCACAGATGAAACCATTTAGTTGTTCCGATACTGACACCAGTACCAGACAGGCTGCAGATACCGCTGTTGATTTTGACAGCAAAGTTTGATTTAGTTTCAATTTGATTTCGATGTCGCGGTGGCATGGAAACGGCTGTCGAGCATTTTGTCATAGTTTTTAGTCGACGCACCACCGGCAGACACTGCCTAAAATGCAGGTGTCGGCTAGCCTGGTAAACCAGTCGCGGAAATCACATTTCTGTAAGGGTCCATTTGGTTCTAAATTTGTTACACTTTCAGAGTCACAGGCTTGTAAGGGACCGCTGGTGGTCCCCGGGGCCGCACATTGAGAACCAGTGGGCCGTGACACAAACTGGGGGTCCTTGGAGTTAAAATGGTTGAGAATCACTGCTAGAGCCCTAAAAACCTTCTATAATGGGGATCCCAGCAAGTCTTTTCAAATAGGGGTCCGTGGGCTAATAAGTGTCAATTTGGGGGTCCTTGACATGAAAAAGATTGAGAACCACTGATCTACAAGACCTGTGAGGGTCCATCTTGGACCCCATCACGGAACTCTGAGGCCTCATGGTGGAGCTATAAAAGGCTGATGTGAAAAATGCAGGAAAAATGTTTTTTTTTTCCCTTGGCCTCTAGGAAGTGCGGGTAGAAACCTGTGTGTCCAAAACCGTTCGTGCTGTATTTATCTTAATTTTAAAAAAATGATTTAAAACCAGTGAAAATAGCAGATCTACAAGCACACAACGCCTCGAGGTGCGAGGCGTTCTGTGCTTGTAGATCGACTATTTTCGCTAGTTTTGTGCGACAATCTTGTATGACGAAGCAGGGCTTTACATTACGAAATAACGTACAAATTTGAAGTTTGGAGTTACGAGGTTTCTGCCAGACAGTGATCATATGAAGATGTAGTGTTTAGTGTCAGGGCGAAGCTGTCCTGATTTTCAACAGTGTACATGAGTAAGTGGACTTAGTTACTTTACACCACTGACGATGAAAGATTCAAGTAAATGTCCTTAGTTCTGATGATGATGAAAGGTTCTTGCAAAGAAAACCAGTTGTTATCTGAGAAGTAGAGAAACCACCACACCCTAAGCTACACACAGTCTGCAGCATGGCACAAAGCTCTGGATTCAATGTCTCCTGTGTGTGTGCGTGTGCGTGCGTGTGCGTGTGTGTAGCAGCAGCTGACGGACAGATGTTCGTTGCTGGGATTTGAAGAGATATGGAACCTTTGATCCTGACGCACCCACGCATGCACACACACACACACACACACACACACACACACACACACACACATAGAGTGCAAGTGCACACACCTCGCAATCATTTCTGTACACAGTAACACTTATTAATGCACACATGCGCAAACACACACACACACGCAAACACACACACACACACACACACACACACACACACACACACACACACACACACACACACACACACACACACACACACACACACACACACACACACACACACACACACACACACACACACACACACACACAGTATAGTTCTTCTGTGGACATCATACTTTTAGGGACATCATTGAAAGTCACAAGGCACTGCAGCAAGACAATGCCGCACACACTAAGTTTAAAGTAGCGATTAGCGAAAGCTCTAAAGCCCTTAGACTGAACCTGAAACTTTACTTTCTATCCACAAGTTTCCAACATCCCATCGTGCATTGCACAGAAATTGGACAGAGCTTCCGGAGCCGCAGCCGAGTGTGATCTACAAGCTCACAACGGCTGCATCTGCGACGCGACATGAGCTTGTATGTCTGCTGTTAACCGGAAGTGTGGTGCAGTGTGGTGCAAAACATTCTCCAGTAAATTCCAGCGGAAAGAGGTGGATAGTAAAAAATATATATAATTTCTATTCATTATCTTGGAAAGTGGTTCTCACTATGTCTAGCTCTGAAATTCTACAATACTTGTGGGACTCAGGTACAGCAGTACAGGCACACCCACACCCGCATGCACGCACGCGCGCGCGCACACACACACACACACACACACACACACACACACACACACACACACACACACACACACACACACACACACACACACACACACACACACACACACACACACACACACACACACACACACACACACACACACACACACACACACACAGGAGTGTGTGTGGCATCAAGCTGCGGCATAAATCTATAGGGCCCTATTATCATTCATGCCTTACTTTCTCGCCACTTTTTATTATTTTGAAAAACTTTTTTGAATATTTCCAATAGCTGATCTATAAGCTCACAACATGTCGATGTAGATCAGCTATTTGAAGTGTTTAAAATGTTTTTCAAAATAGTATAAAAAGCAAATACGAGGGTAAGGGCTAAGGCATGGATGGAAACATAGCAGTGTTATTTCTTCAACAGCAGATGGAAGTAATCTGATTACTGCTTGGGATTTTGTCAAATGACTCTTAGGCTCCACGCACACATTCCACACATGTGCACACACGCGCGCGCGCACACACACACACACACACACACACACACACACACACACACACACACACACACACACACACACACACACACACACACACACACACACACACACACACACACACACACACACAAGTGCTACTTTGTGGGGACATTACACATAGTCTACTATCTTTGTGGGGACATTCCATTCATTTTAACCCTAACCCTAAACCCTAACCCTAACCCTAACCCTTAACCTAACCCCTAAAGACCTAGTGGGGACCTATTAATAAGTACCCACAAGGTATTGTGCAAGGATTGTACTATCTTTGTGGGGACATGAGGTCCCCACAAAGATAGCTTTGCAAGCCCACACACACACACACACACACACACACACGAACGCGCGCACGCACACATAATACTCACCGATTTTCTGGAATGCTTCCCTGAGCTCCTCCATCTCTTCAGGGCTGATCTTCTCCGACATGATGACGCCTGAGAGACAAGAAAATATCACATTAACCACATGAACCCAACGATCCTACATTTTCCCCAAAATAGAGGGTATGTGTGACATCATCATCGCCTACTGAGTGGCAAAAAAGCCTTGACAGCCCATAAATCCAAACAGAAAAGTCCTATCTGATTGCATTAAACTACGTTAAACTACGTTAAACTCACATTGCCACTCTATTTGCCACTCACTTTATGCATGCCCATACCCTCTAGTCAACCGACAAACATCATCGCGGCGCGACAATCTCGCGTCGCGAGATCGTAGATCACACAGAGAGATTAGGTGTAGAGGGGAAAGCAGGGCCGGAGTGGGCCTGTCTGGGCCATAGGGACCCATACACCCTTCCAGGCCACCCTACCCAAACGCTAGGCAACATGAAAACACATTAACGTGCCTACCACCCGCACTCACACACATGTGACAGCCTTACAGAGCTTCAGTTCTGTTTGGCTGAGATGTTTCTTGTAAAACAAAACACATAAAAAACGAATATACTAATATATACCACCCACTGTAGGCCTACAGAAGTAGTCACTACAACACTCGCTTCTGTGCAGACAGTGCAGTATGTCACAGGAGCAATCATATGAAGACAACAGTTACAGCATGTTTCCTTTCCACATGGGCTAAGTAATCACTGAAAATCATTATTCCATATATACCAACAGTCACACTAGAAAGTGTTCTATATCCAGTCCATATTATTTATATGGTATGCAATTAAATAAAAATATAGTATTATTTTGTCAGCAAAGCATTTAGATGTCAGCTTACTATATCAATATTATATGCAAACGCCAATGTTCAATGTAAAACTGTACAATCTAGTACTGTACTGTATTATCACTGAGTAGAGCTCTGCATGCACCTCTCCCCCGGAATAATCTTATATTCAGTTAGAATCATCATTATCTGCTAGTAGTTCCATTCTGCTAGTAGTGCTATGGAACCTCCTATTCAGTTAGGAAGACATTGTGGAATAATTACTGGAACTAACAAGCACTGGCCTCCACCCTACAAACAACATACCACATAGCTGGCTTACAGATTGTCTGTTTCAACAGCACAGCAGCTTCACATTTTTCTCTATCCCACAAAAACATCAATCAATCAGGTAGCCACATGTATCACAGTCAAGCTCAAATTATATATAAAATGACAACAATAGTGTAGAATATGCCTGAAGATGGTGTATGAAACTCCAACTCAGTACAATGTTTCCCATTTCTTAACTTCTGTCCATACATTAGCATAATCAGTAATCACTTAGTAGTGTGATCTCCGGGATAGATAGCACCTTAACTCTGCAGCCGCACAGACACACAACACAAAATTGCACCAGTTATTTTAGAGTTGTGCATACTAGTATCCACCAAATGTTTCCTCCAAACCCTAAAGTGTAACTTGCATCATTCTTACTAGAAGACTGCATGCTGAAGCTTTGAACATTTCAGTCAGTATAATATTCCCCCCCATCCTTCTCTCCCTTCAGCTCCATGTTTTCTCTTTTTCTTTGTGGGGCTATGCGGCTGGGGTTGGGGTCCATAATTTAACTATTTATTTTGTCGCCTTCTTCTCTCTGCTGTCTGGCCACTATCCTCAGTCAGATGTGTGTTTGTGTGCTGCCTTCCTTAGCCGGTAGGTCTGTCTGTGAGCACGCTTGTGGTAGGGCCTGGCCAGAAAGCCAAACTAACCAATCACGCATTGATTCTTCTAAAAAAAAAGTTGATTGCTGTCCTTTTTGACCAATCCCTTGGGGATAAAACACACGTTGCTTTTCTGTTTAGAGAGGGGAGGGGGCGAGTAGCTGTCAGCACAGGCCAGCTGTGGTGTCAAGTTACACAGGCAGGGCTGCTGTATGAAGCCCTGCTGCTGCTGGCTATGTGGCCTGCGCAAAGGGGATCTTTTACTTTTTTTCAGGAGGCACCAGGCCAGTCCACCAGGCCAGTCCACCGGGAATCGTCCCCCTACTCCCTACTGTCAATCCGGGCCTGGGGGAAAGGAGTGGACCAAGTACAGAGCCCTGTGGGGGACGGTCCCCGACCAAATAAGGACACTGTCGCGTCCGGCAGAATCATTGTTTTATATATAATCGTACATGAGTGCCCTATAACATTCCAGAGCAATGGAGAGAGTGGAAAAGAGGTGAAGAAATGAGTGCAAGCAGGCTGGAATGGCTGGAGAAAAGTGTCAGGTGTGATGTGTGATAGGAAAGTTTCAGCAAGAAAGAAAGGGAAGGTGTAAGATGATGGTGAGAACAGCTATGTTGTACGGTTTGGAGACGCACTGAGGAAAAGACAGAGCTGGAGGTAGCAGAGACTAAAATGTTGAGGTTCTCTCTGGTTGTAACAAGGATGGATAGGATCAGGAACGAGTACATTAGAGCAGTGATTCTCAAACTTTTTGGGCTTCAGTACCCCCTTGTCCTGATTGCCGAATCCAAGTACCCCCTTTAAACGACAACAACATTTTGACAAGAAAATACTGACATCAAAAGTCCAAAAGTTTTTATGTCAATATGTTGAACATAAAAGTAAGCAGCCTGTTTTCTATTCAGTAACAGTAAAATTCATACTTAATTTGGTTTAAAGCTTTATGGAGCAGCACGTTCACATACATTTGTCAATGAGTCATTAAACATAACAGTAAAATAAATGTTTCCATTTTCCATTTTCTCTGAAGTACCCCCTGTAGTACCTCTGCGTACCCCTAGGGGTACACGTACCCCCATTTGAGAAACACTGCATTAGAGGGACAGCGCATGTCAGATGTTTTGGAGATAAAGCCAGAGAGGCCAGACTGAAATTGTTTGGACATGTACAGACTAGAGGAGGGACAGTGAGATGGTTTGGACATGTACAGAGGAGGGATAGTGAGATGGTTTGGACATGTACAGAGGAGGGATAGTGAGATGGTTTGGACATGTACAGAGGAGGGATAGTGAGATGGTTTGGACATGTACAGAGGAGGGATAGTGAGATGGTTTGGACATGTACAGAGGAGGGATAGTGAGATGGTTTGGACATGTACAGAGGAGGGATAGTGAGATGGTTTGGACATGTACAGAGGAGGGACAGTGAGATGGTTTGGACATGTACAGAGGAGGGATAGTGAGCATGTCGGTAGAAGGATGCTGAGGTTGGAACTTCCAGGCAGGAGGCCTAGAGGAAGACCAAAGAGGAGATTTATGGATGTTGTGAAAGAGGACATGAAGTTAGTCTTTGTGAAAGAAGAGGCAGAGGACAGGGTGAGATGGAGACAGATGATTGGCTGTGACCGCCGAAAGGAAAAGAAGAAAGAAGAGTGCCCTATACTTCATCATACAAGTGTGTCTCACAAAAGTGAAAATAGACATGGGGCGATTCAGATAATGCCTTCTAAAATCCTAACAGTTCTCTGATGAACTTATGATGCGATATATATATATCGGATAAGAAAGAGGGAGTCTATCCCCCTTTGCAATGTGCTAGAGTCTAGACCCACCCCTGGGAGATGGGTTGCTGAAGAACCAAACCAACCATGACAATAGCAGTTTAGATTAGTCAGGCAGTACAGACAGTGGAGTTTAGATCAGTCAGGGAGGCGTGATTGGAAAGGACGCCCGGGCTCCAGGGAAACCCCGCCCACCGAAGCTTTTGATTGGCTGAAGCGGAGCTAGGGAGCGCTCAATTGTAGTCGCTTGGACAGGGCGTTTATCGTGGGCTTGCCCAGGCCTTACGGCCTGGGCATAAATATAACGATTGCATTCACCACGGCTTCGTAACTCGCGCGGCGCTCCGCCGGCCGCGCGGCCCTGGCCCGCTCTTCGCCCCCGAGCGCCGCAGGCGCGAGTGGCCAAGGTCCGCTGGCCTTCGCGCCGCTTGCAGTGTCGTGGACAATCGAGCGGCTCCGTCTGGAGCCCGGGTGTCATTTCCAATCACGCGTCAGGGAGACAGCGGAGTGAACAGATGTGGTGAGTAAACATTTCACCATCCAGGAGGTGAGAAGTGAAAGAGGCGTTCCTGAACACCTACAGTAATACACACATAGTCACACCTAATCCTGTGCAGAAATGAAGCTATGGTGAAAGGCAGCAGGTGATGCAAGTAGACCCTGAGTAACTCATCTAAAGATGAACCATGTTGGATGAACGGGAACTGGAACACATACCTGAACTAGGAAATGTACTCAGTAGAGTCTGGAACTAAGGCTCATTTTTACTTTTATTTAGTTTACACTTTTTCTTATTTTAATTTGTTTTGATTAGTTTTCAAAATGTGTTTGCTAGTTTAGTTAAATTTGAATAATCTTGGTTTTAGTTTATATATTGTTTTATTGTATTTAGTTAGTTAGTTTGCTTGGAGATCTGCTATTTTCGAACAAGTTTGTAGATCTGCTATTTTCGAACAAGTTTGTGGGTTTAACTTAGCCACTTGTAAGTATATTTAGATTTTTATGACAATACTTTGGTACTTGTATTCAAGTCAATGTATTTATAGATCTTCTACATCTACATTGTGGAAATGCTTTGTTTACCAAAGTAAAACATGAATAGAAATGTGCTTGTTTGGCCATGAAAACAACCCTGTTCACTATGAGACAGCAGCGCAGTGATAGCCTCCAGCAGCTTACACCACACTGAATCATCTGGTGGAGGCGACAGAGAGGCGTAGATTGGGTATGCCAAGGTATGGCAGCATACCTTGGCTCCAGGGGGGGAAATAAATAAATTCACAAATGTCTCTATGACTATCTGCATTGATTATTCCATTATTTAATCACTTTAAACTAACTACAATGCAAAATAAAACAAAATGATGGCTTTCACAAGGTATTATATTCTCCACAAAACTTGTATCTGCCCCTATCTTGACAAAAAGCTAAGGTATGGCAACATGACTGGTGTCTTGCACGCACGCCTTTGCACGTGTGCATGACACCAGTCATGTTGCCATACCTTGGCTTTTTATTTGCTGCACTGACGCCACCAGCCTACATGGGGGCGTGGCAGTACCACCAGCTTCACATTCCACAGATTCATGTTTCCACATAGGCTACAATGGTACAGATGTTAGCACACCAGAGCAATGTTCAACTCTGGGCTACGACAGGACAGTTACATCAATTCATTCATATGTATCTGTGTCACAATTAAAACCTATTTGTTCAAAGCTTTAAAGCAGGGGTCTTCAACAAGGGGTCCGGGACCCCTAGGGGCTCCTCAGAGTTACTACAGGGGGTCCTCCAAATTGTCCAATCCTTGTTATATTAACAACTTGAACCCTAGCGTCCATAGAGAGAACTTTAGCCAAAAATTGCAGATCTACAAGCTCTTGTAGATCGGCTGTTTTTGTTTGGTGTAGAGGGGAAAAAGAGGGGAGTACAGAGTGAAATTTCAAGTTATGTATTGACGATTCAAGTGGTTAAATACTTAATACATCTGAAAACACAAATTGACATGAATCCAAAATATTCATTGATTGTGCTATCAAACAATGAAACTATATGGAATCTATGAACAGGTTGTGGGGGTCCCTGCTTCATCTCTCTCTCAACTAAGGGGTCCTTGGCCTGCCCCCCCCCCCCCCCCCAAAAAAAAAGTCACATGTACAGCAAGTGTTAAAATTATGTTTTTAACACACTGCAGAAACACACAACTGCAGAGGGGCAGTGGCTCAGGGGTAGAGTGGCCGCTTGGCAACTGGAAGGTTCCCAGTTAAATCAGGTTAAAGCTTAATCCTTCTTGGTGCAACCGGTCCTAGGTGTTAATATATCAATTTCACCAGTGGGCTCAGGCATACAGGTTGGAATCTGTAGGTGTTAATATCATAAGGGAGCCCATAGCTTTACACAATACATATATAGGCCTACATAGCAAGACACCTTTACTATGGTACTTGGTTCATATGGTTCATAGTATGTCCAAAACTACTGAATACTTACTTTTCAGGATTCATATTCAAAACTGGCAAACGTAGCAGATCTACAAGCTCGAAACTCTTGCAGATCTGCTACTTTTGAGTGCCGTTGCAGTATAGTATGATCACAAGACAAGTACGTTAATTCACGAAAAAACAAACATGTTTTAATATGAAGATAAGAGATTTCTGCCCGACACAACAGCAATGATATAGGCTATAGTTTTGTAATTGGCACCGAATCAAATCTACGGGATGAACATTCTCCAGCTCTGTGATCAGAGAGAGAACACACATTGCCTCAGCAGACATGGTGAACATACGTAGTTACACAGCAGGGCAGGAATTTCATGGAGGCCATGAAGGCCATGGCAATCAATGCCAATCAGTTTGGCCTTGTGCCCCTCAAACCAATGGCATGACCTGAGGCCACGGTGGCCTTAATGCCCCAGCTGACTGTACCACTTTCTCTTCCGTCTCTTTCTTGTCAATATGTAGACAACAGTGTCTTGTTGAGTCCCCATTTTTAAACCAATTCAATCAATTATTTCAAAGGACTAAAATCTTGTTTTATTTGATGGCCTTCCTGCACTGGCATTTGGCCTTTGTGCCCTCAAAAAATGAACAACCCCAAAGGCCCAAATGACGAAATTCCAGGCTTGTTATACTAACCCCACTGCAGACATAGTGAACATAGTTACACAGTATATCATCCCCACTACCAGACAAGACAAGACGAGGCAAGTCAACGCAGGTAGTAGGAACACCACCGCACACTACCTGCCAGTCACCTCACATCCACTCCTGTTAGTGTCCAAACACGTTAACTAACCGCCTGTTTCCAAACAGTTAACTGACTGCAAAGAAGAATATTGCGTTATCTTCAACGACCTCGCCCCGTGAAAGAAGAGGTGAAGCAGGGCTGTGGCCGTCTTGATTTTTTTTACTTCACGATTAATTGTCATAATTGCTAGTAAGACCTTGCAGTTCTCCATCCAGCCGGCCACCCTGAGCCACTGCCGCCCAAAAAACATGATCTCAAGTAATCTCAAGCGGCCAGGCGGTTATGTAATAATAATAATAGTGGTGACAAGCCTAGAAAGGATAGTTCCTTGTTGTCAACGCAGCATAGAAATGTAATAGGAGCCTCTTTACTTCAGATGGTGATTTAAAGTTGTACCATGTAACTTTTTTTATAAAACAAATCTTAAAATTGTCCTAACTCTTAAATCGCTAAAGTTTTAGAACACCCACTCCGTTATTTTCAGCTTCTGAAGCCTTCTCTTTATATGTTTTCTATGATCCTGACCGGGGTCCGGTTTTCGCGCAAAAATTACGTCATCATACACTATCGGCCAATCACAGCGAGGGTTATACACTGCCGGCCAATCACAGCACATCTCTAAGTGGGGTCGCTAGCTATCACAATAGGGCGGCCATATTTGTAGGCGCCCGTGTGTCTCTATCTATACTCGGGTGAAACACTCCGTTTCTCCGGAATGCCTGAACGCACAGGAACCAGGGACCCCTCTAAAGATAGATCTCGGCGAGGTGGAGGCAGACGCGGGGGTGACGCGGGGGTGTGAGGCCCGGTCCGCGGCGAAAAACGGCCGAAAGACGCGGACGCTACTGACCACTAGTTGAGCAACTTACACAGTATAGCTTTAAAAGATGTCGAGGAGTTAATGTGATCATCTGTGTTAACCCAAAACCTGGAAAATAGCAGATATATAAGCTCACAGCGCAGTGAAAGGTTGTGCAAATCTTTGAATAGATGTTTTTCAAAGCAACCTTTTGTAACTCAAATCTCTGCTTCTGGGGGTCCCTGGAACAACATATTTTGAGACGGGGGGGTTTGCGGCCATAATACATGTTATTCCGGGGGGTCCTTGACATGAAAAGGTTTGAGAACCACTGATTTAGAAGAAGGATTTAGAAGACATTATTTATAGAATCGGGTCAAAACTATTAAAAGAAAAAGCAGATCTACAAGTATATCTGCTATTTTTCAAAAGTTAGAGCAAAGAATAATGGCTAATGGTTTTGTGTTAAGGCCCATTCCCACTGGGCCAGATACAGATATCAACATATCTGTCTCCATTGAAGTGGATGAGACTGGACTTCCATCCACTTGAATGGACACAGATATTTTTTATCTGTTGCAGATAAAAAATACAAATCTCCCAATATACATTAAAGATTTGCACAAAACTTCCACGATTTTTCAAAAATAGCAGATCTACAAGCTCATGCGGCACAAAGTGACTACGAAGCGCTATGTTTTAATAGCCAAAGTATAAAATATATATATTAAAGTGGTTGAAATGACTGAGCTGCTATATGAAATAATTTAGCTGGGACCCATTGGTTTTATTATCGCGATAACATTGTTAAGCGAGATTATGATTGTCTACAAATTCTCCAACTCCCCATTGCTCATTATGTTTGGTTGAGGCTTTATTTGTATTAATCATATTGTTGTTGATGGTGCATTTATATAGCGCCTTTATCCAAGAAGGCGCTTTAAATAGATTGTGCATTACATTCACCCCTTCATTCACACTCCGATGGTAGAGGAAACCATGCAAGGCACCAACCTGCTCCCTGGGAGCAACTAGGGGTTCAGAGTCTTGCTCAAGGACTCTTCAACACTAACTCTATCGGGGAGCCCGGGATCGAACTGGGAACCCTTCGTGTTCTAAGACGGACACTGTACCCCTAAGCTAGGGATGTCACTAACGGTTTATCCAGTAACCAGTTAGCCGTCAGCATTAACCGGTTAATTAACGTTTTTTAATTATTATTATTATTATATTGTTTGTATTATTATAGTTTTTTTAACCCAAAATTGTATATATAAGTACACAGAATTAATGTTGGTAGACGAATGGTAGACATTTAGTTATGCTCCTTTGAAAGACGGATTTAACAATAAAAATAAATTGTTCTAGGCTTAATCATCAATAAACAACAAGCATTGCCTGCGCGTTTCAACAAGTGGTCGGCGGCGGTGCCTATTCTGCCTTTCAAACAAACAAGCTCTAGCCTAGGCTGAGCATTTATATTGAGAACCATTAACATGACGACGAGTTCTGTTGTGTACGAGTCTGTTGACTCGCGCTGCAGAGAAAACTCTTCCGAGATGAAAATGGCAGATCTACAAGCTCACAGCGCGTCGCGTTCTGCGACTCACGGCTTGTGATTGAGCATCGCTGCTGCCTCATGTCGCTGCTGTATTTGAGAAAGATACTGTCGTCTACACTCCTTTCCTTTTGAAATGCTCCCAGACCGAAATACCTCTGTTGGCTACGTGTTCTGTTTTGTGTATTCCGACGCTCGTTGTCTGATCCTCCCCGGACCACACTGTGGCACAGACCCCACTGCGTAACACAAAAACAGCTGTCTCTCATTCACTGTTCGATTGGACATGACATAAGACTACTTACTCTCTTGCGCCTCCCAGAGTCTGTTTGACAAAATCACATCTCCATAGCCAAAAACACTATGCAGGTCCAGGGAAAATGCGATCATATTATTATGAAAATTAACCGTGAAACCGTTAAGCATGACCGGTTATTTCTTAACGGTCGGCTAACCGGTTAACCGGTTAACCGCTGACATCCCTGCCCTAAGCCACTGCATTGTTGTTGTTAAATAAATATCACAATTAAAAGTACTTAGATGTAAATAATATGCTCTTCGACAAACAACCAGCTACAGCCTGAAGACAAGAGTATTGTTGGATTTCAGTCTAAAGAAACGTCCCTAAAATCCGCAAAAAATGTAATCGAAGGTTGACAATGGACAAAGGCTACAGTGTTTGGGTCGTTTTTAGCGGGTCCGCATCAGAGTTCCGACGGGCCGGTATTCCGACACTAAAACCATAACCCTAGCTCTACCCCCAACCCTAAACCTAACCTCAGTAAACCTTACCTCAGTAACTAACCTGCCGACGCTAAGTGACTAACCTGCCTTACGCTAAGTAACTAACCTGCCTTACGCTAAGTAACTAACCTGCCGACCATGTCGGAACAGCGGATAGTCGGGATAGTGAGCGCTTCCCGTTTTTAGCTGCATTAACCCTAGACCTGCATGGGACGCATTTGCATTGTTAACCACTTTAACCATCATTTTATGCTTTAACAATTGAAAAACAGCAGATATACAAGCTCACATTGCATCTCAGATATGTTGATCCAGGGAACCCCCAGAAGTAGAGATTTGAGTTTTTGCTTTGAAAAATATATATTCAAAGATTTGCAAAGGTTTTCACGATTTTGCCGTGCTGTGAGCCTGTAGATCTGCTATTTTTAAGTTAAAGCATAAAATAATCCCCCATTTGAAATGAAAATGTGAGGCTGATTTGTCTTTCTAATGAAGTTATGTGTGAGTCATCACCTCGTGCACTGAATGAATTACACACACACACACACGCACGCACGCACGCACGCACGCACGCACGCACACAGTGTAAAATGGACATGTGTGGAGCAGTGGTGAAAAGTAATGAGTACATTTACTCAAGTACTGTACTTGCAGTACAACTTTGTTTGAGTCACTTTTACTTTACAGGAGGAGCATTTCAAATTTGCTGTACTTTTACTTCTACTCCACTCCATCTCAGAGGCAAATATTGTACTTTTAATCCACGACAATTATTTGAAAACTTGAATTACTGTATTTGGACTATTATTACAAAACATACATTAACCACTTTAGCCCTATCATTTCTGATTGAAAATAGCCATTAGCCAACGTACAAGTTGTCAATGAGTCGCGATGCTACACATTGTGAGCTTGTAGATCTGCTATTTTTGTACATTTTCATACTAATACTTTTGTACTTTTATTCAAGTACATTTGGAATTCCGGACCTTTACTTGTAGGCCTAACATATTGTAGAGTATTTCTACGTTACAGTATTGATACTTTTACTTAAAAGTAAAACATGTGAGTAGCCTATCTGGTACATGTGGACCCAAATGAACCCTTTAAGGGTTTGTAACTCTGAGACATTTAAATATCCACACAAATGTGGTTACATTTTCAAGCTTGTCAAAGTGATTTATTTATTTCATTTATTTTTTGTAATGTCCTTTATTGTGTAGGCCTAGCTATAGCTGTAATTTAGCTAACATAGTGTGTTGTTGTCTTGGACATCTAAAGACCAGTAGGCTTCTCAAAGTGGGGTCTGTGGGCCGCCAGGGGTCCTTGAGGAGGTTCCAGGCTCCCTGGCCAAATGTGTCAATACATTAAGCATATTATTGGTCTGTGAGTGAGCTTGTAGCATAGCCAATACATCTGCAATGTTTGAAAATATCACGGTATCTGACAGGGGAGAGAAGGGGAGGGGAGGGGGGAGGAGAGGTCCTACTCTCACTCACCTCTAGCTCTGGTCCAGAGCTAGCCATGAAACATGACAGTCGTATCTCCCAACCGTCACGGATGGACTTCAACTTGATGTTGAGCAGTTTAACCAATTTGCCTCGCACGTCTACAAAAACGTTCGGATTTCAAAAGTAAAGTGCTTACTGAATGCTCAAGGATGTCACGATATGGTACGCTCAAGCACAATTACCCGTATCTTCCGTATTGATTAATAAAAAGCATTTCAATCCGATCGGCGGCTATTCTCAATATGCTTTCACTACGCGACCCCATCGGTTGGGGAGGTGTACTACACTCTGATATATTAAAACCTTTCTTAGAGAAAAGGCTTCCCATCAGATTAAATGCTTCTTATTAAACAAGACGGAAGATACGGGTAATTCTGGTTGAGCGGAACATAATTATGGTGATTTTCTTGAACCTTTATTAAGCACTTTATTTTTGAAATCTGAACGTTTTTTTTTGTAGACGTAGGTGGACAATTAGCAAAACTGCTCAACGCAAGGACGAACCTCGTCCATGACGGTCGTTTCGTTTCAGTGCTATAATAAAAGTCCAGACCAGAGCTATCTCACGACCAGGTCCAATCTGCGTCTTTCCTGGGTGACAAGTCCGATGACAACCACTGAAAATGACCCATGCTGGGTCAGCTGAGTGTCAGTGGGTGAGCGTTATTAATAACTCCGTTTATTCACCAAAAACCTAACGTCAAAAGACAAAGCACGGATCACTTTGATTGCCTCGCCCGTACACATCCATTCACAACAATAATAATACACGCACGTTGTTCTTGCAAACGGAGCAGTGTATGTGGATGATAGTGGGAGAGGTGGAGAACATGGATTTCAGCTCGCTTCTTTTATTTCACTGAGGTAAGGTTTATTTGCGACACCCTAACATTGTCTCATATTTCAATAGGTGTCTGAATCGGGGAAGTAGGCAGTGCTGCAAAGAAGGTCAACTATCATCAACACCATTATTATTATTAATAATATTATTATTCCAGTTTGTTTGTCCCTCTGCGTTTAAGGCAGCTAAAAGCTCGACACGCAGCAGGCGATGTTATATAAGCTCTGATATGATATGTTTGTAATTGTCTGTCTTACCTGAGTTGTTGGAAGCTGCTGGAAAATCACAGAGTCATCCGAGAGGAGAGGAGAAAGAACAGGCAGTGAATCCAGCAGCGTGTGCGTGTGTGTGTGTGTGTGTGTGTGTGTGTGTGCGTGCGTGCGCGTGTGTGTGTGCGTGCGTGCATGTCCCGCAACTCGCATTGAGGGAAGCATGCAGAAGCCCCGCCCCCTCTCTGCCACTCCCTGAGTCACTCCTCCTTCCTTGTTTCTCTCCTCTTGTCCTGCCCTGGAGCAGGGCTTCTCAACCCGTGGGTCCCGGACCCCCACGGGGGTCCCCACAGTATTTTAGAGGGGGGGATCCCCAGAAGATTAAAGGAGTAGTTCACCCCCCAAAAGGATTTTTTTCCCCCTCCTATTGATCAATCGAATACCAGAAAACTCGCCCTCTTTCAAAGTCGCCGCAGACTCGTTTCCCAACGGGTCTGTGGCCTTAAGCTAGATGCAGATTAGACTAAAATCAAATCTGTGCTTCTGGGGGTCCCTGGAACAAAGATTTTGCTATAGGGGTCCATCCGTGGAACAAAATATTTTGAGATGGGGGTCCACGGCCAAAAAACACTGATCCTTAACCACTGATAGGCACATTCTACAAATGTCTTCTAAATCCTAACAATTTTCTGAAAAAAACTTATGTTGCGCATGAGTGTTTCTCAAACTTTGTCATGTGAAGGACCCCCAGAATGATATGTATTTGGCTACGGACCCCCATCACAAAATATTTTGTTCCAGGGACCCCCAGAAGCAAATATTTGATTTTAGTCTATTCTGCATCTATGGCTTAAGGCCACAGACCCGTTGGGAAACGAGTTTAGGGGCGACTTTGAAAGAGGGCGACTTATCTGGCTACCGATCAATCATGCTATGTTGACTTGAGTTCAATAATATATTTGTGTATACCGGTATGTCACATTCCTAAGACAAACATGTGATTATAGTAAATTTGGGGTAAATGTATTGTAATCAATTGTTTGACTTAGGAATGTGACAAAAACTAAAAAACTAAAGTCTCCATGGTGTGAGTAATCAACAGGAAAAAGTCATTTTTGGGGTGAACTACTCCTTCAGGTTAATGTGCAACATTAAACAAACCAACATAAAGTTTAAGTGTATAGAAGGTATGTACACATTTCTAAAGTGAAAAAGACTTCTTAATACTGTACCTCTAAAATGACAAATTAAACATTGGTCAAATATTAGAGGCAGAAATTGTGAAAATAGCCGATCTACATGCTCACAACACCTCGCGTTGGATTCATTTAGAAGACATTTAGGCTATAGAATCGGGTCAAACATTTTCACGATAAAAAAAAATAGCAGATCTACAAGCTCGCAGCGTGGCACTTGGTGCTGCGCTGTGAGCTTGTATATATATATATATATATATATATATAGAGAGAGAGAGAGAGAGAGAGAGAGAGAGAGATGCACGATAAACAACTGCATCAGAATTGATGACACTAAAGAAAACGAGCAGACTAAATCGGAACTGGAGACAATATAAAACGTAAGCTGATTAAATGGGTACTCTCGTCTGATTGGCTGAAATTGGCAGCAACCCACCAATAAATGTGTTTTATGTAAGAACATTGGCACCAAAATATACAGTATCAAAATAAAAGTACTAAAGTTTATTTGAAAATAGCCCATCAGCTGTTGTTGTTATTGTTTAATGATTTAAATGTGCAAACAAAGGAACTATACAGCAACTAAGTACAATATTTGCTTGTGAGTATTGAAAAAATGGAAACACTCTAGAAAAAGTTACAAAATATTTTAGTAAAACAGTATACTTGAGTTGAGTAATCCATCCATCCACCCTCCCTCCCTCCTCCAGGCTGATGTGTTGGATCTTGTCCGATCGTAAATTCCTCTTTCATGGCAGAAAGCCAGGACAAGGCATGACTCTGTCTGTACAGCACATAACCATACATGCAGGCCATGCACAATGCACATGAATACTAATACACTATATCAGGGTTCCCCAATAGGCTGCCTTCCCCAATAGCCGGCCCCCACCAACCCCAGTAATAATGGTGGTATAAGAGCAGCAACAACACTAGTATATCGTCGTTGTCAGGTGGAGACCTTGTATCTCCAAATTTGTACGTTCTTTCGCAAAGTAAAGCCCTGCTTCATCATTCAAGGCCGTCTCACAAAAGTAGTCAAAACAGCAGACAGCACACAACGCCTCGCGGTGCAAGGCGTAGATCGGCTGTTTTCACTAGTTTAAATCATTTTTAAAATGATAAATGCAAAACGAACGATTTTGGACGTACAAGGTTTTCACCCGTCAACGGTGATAACTGAACTGTCGCTGGAGTAGCGGGAACGCCACCGTCGCCCCCTGCAATGTAGTGGCCTTGGCTTGGTACCCTAGACATGATTCGGCCCTTGGGGAAAACTAATTGGGGAACCTTGCACTATATGGTGCAAGATTACAAATTAACACGTTTATGAGAAAGATAAAAGAGCAAAATAATAATAATAATAATACTAATAATGAGTAGTAGTGGTAGCAGTAGCAGTAGTAAGGGGGGGGAGGGGGGCATTCCGCCAAATTAAGGACAATGTTTAACTATAGTTAAAACTAAAAATGTTGACATTTGTTTCCAAAAAAACTGCAGATCTCCAAGCTCACAGTGTCGCCTACATGGTGAGGCGCGTGACTGCACGATCAGGCTATACAGTTGGATGTTAAAGCTTATGTTCATATAATTGATGCTCACTAATGCTCATGATATGATGGCACGATTTCCATCTCCTCACTCTGTGTCATTAGTGCAGTGGTTCTCAACCTTTTCAGGCTGCGACCCCTTCAAAATAGTCATATTTGAACTGGGGACCCCCCAGCCCCACCCTGCACAAGCACTCGGAATTGTAGGAGTTGGCATGACATTTAGTTTGACTCGATTAAGCTGATCTACGTGCTCACAACGCCTCGCAACGCTCCTGTTTCCACAATTTCTGCCTCCAATGTTTGACAATTTGACCAAATGTTTGACCAGAGGTACTAAAAAGGTCTTTACAGTCCTTAAAGTAGGACTGTCATCTAAAGGGGTATTGTCACTTTAAAAAGTAATCTTAAAATATTAGTTAATATGTTTATGATGTCATTGTGAGAATGCGCAATTATAAGCCAATCAAATTAATTGACTGTACTTAGACTACTTACTGTACTGGTCCGCTGTTGTTGGGGAGCGAAGGGCAGATACACTGTGACATGAGTTTCAGACTATTTCAGACCATTTTCAGAGACCACGTGACCTACTGTGCAGATCCCAGCTGTATACACTTATACTGTATGTTGGTCTGTTTACTGTTGAGTGAGAAAACAATGTTAACATTTAGCTATAAACATCTGGTGACCCCCCCAAAATAATTTGGGGACTCCTCAGGGGGGTCCCGGCCCACAGGTTGAGAACCATTGCATCAGCGGGGATTCAGAGCAAATAGAAACTGTCTGTGTATCCTTTCTCTTCAGTGGAATGTCAGCGTGCTGAGGTAGAAGCCATTAGTCATTCTGTGGAATGACCAAACATGCCCACCAGTCACAATGATGTCACTGGTATCATCACATCACATGGTTTCTGAACTGCCCACAGCCCTCCTCTGCTCCGAGACACACAGACAGACAGACAGACTGACAGACAGACGGAGAGGCCAGGAATGCTGTCACCTTTATAATGAGCATTAGTGAGGACCAATTTTATGAAGATAGCCTACACCAGGGGTAGGAAACCTTGGGCACACGGGTGCCAACATTGGCACAGGGGAGGGTGATGTCTTGTATGCAAATGACATCCTGGACATAATTCTACATTCATTCAAACTCTTTAACTCTGACTTGGGAGGGAGTCTGGGAGATATAGGAGGGTAATTGCTCTTGCTATAGTAGTCTAATGAATCTAATGACGTGAAAGAAAGAAGAAGAATAGGCCTACATAAACATTGTTATGTATATGTTGGAAATATTTTACTTCTGATGGAGTGTCATAATTAAACGTTATTCGATTTGGTTTTCAAGAAAATAGAGAAACATGGCACTTCATGTCAAAAAGGTTGCCGACCCATGGCCTACACTGTAGGGTCAGGCCCTGCAGGTGGAAAAGGGTTAAAATAAATGTTCCTTTTTAAAGTGGTTAACCACTTACTACATGTTGCATTCTCCTCTCTCTCTCTCTCTCTCTCTCTCTCTCTCTCTCTCTCTCTCTCTCTCTCTCTCTCTCACTCTCTCTTTCACCTGCTCTTGTCTTTGTTTTTTGTTTTTTTTCCCCTCTTATCTATCTTTTCTTACGTCTCTGTAACTTTGTAAATACCGGTAACTGTATACTGCTGTGCTTCTACTGGACAACTGAATTTCCCCCTTGGGATAATAAAGGTATCTATCTATCTATCACCTGTGGAATCGAATGGGACATTCTGCACAATGAGTGCTTTCTAGTTTTCCTGACTTTTATTCGAAAACCGAGTATTTCTACATTGCGGTATTGTACTTTTACTTTTACTTGTGAGCACTTTTTACGCTAATGCTAGCTATGCCTTGGTCCTTCCCACTCACTCCATACAACCACCAGAGACAGATAAGGATCTCCTGCAGAGATCTTCCCGTGAGAAATATCTTTGTCTGCTTGGCAATAGGCCTTCTAGCGTAGCGGGTTCTCATTATCAGGCATAATGAAGCTCCTATCTGTAAATCTGACTTCTCCCACAACAGACACCTGGCAGTGTACCTAACAACGCATGGCATCTCACTAAACAACTGTGTCTAACACTGATCGTAAAGGTGTCCCAGAACTCGGCACACTTAACCCATTTAGGCCTAGAATTATTGAATGCTTTAACTATTGAAAAATAGCAGATATACAAGCTCACAGCGCGGCACCGAGTGCCGCGCTGCGAGCTTGTAGATCTGCTATTTTTGAAAAATCGTGAAAATGTGTGCACATTTTTCAATATATGTTTTTCAACGCAAACTTTTGTAACTCAAATGTCTGCTTCTGGGGGGTCCCTGGAACAACATATTTTGAGATGGGGGTCTGCGGCCAAATAAATGTAATTTTGGGGGGGTCCTTGACATGCAAAGGTTTGAGAACCACTGATTTAGAGGAAGGGTTTAGAAGTCGGGTCAAAAGATCGGGTCAAAGATATTCAAAGACTCGCACATATTTTCACGATTCTTCAAAAATAGCAGGTCTACAAGCTTGCAGCGCGGCACTCGGTGCCGTGCTGTGAGCTTGTAGATCTGCTATTTTTCAATAGTTAAAGCATTCAATAATGGTTAAAGTGGTTAACATCTAACGTGACTCGGGCGAGTTCCAGGTCTTTGAGTTAAAGTGTACATTTTGACAGAAAATCATGATTTAGTCTTATTACACACAGTTGGTTTCAGTCTTATAGTTTTGTGAAATTGTTGAGTCTTAGTCTGGTCTTAGCCGACTCTTTTAAATCTTGTTGTGTTCAGCATCGAGCCCTGAGGGCCTCCTCTCAACCACATAGTAGTGGGAGAAATATGTGAAAAAGGTGTTCACTTCCGGCAGAAAGCGTGAAAATTTGCACCTAGGGGTATTTTTGTGCGCTGAATTAAAAAATCACACCCGTGTGAACTGAGCGGTGGTCGTGGAAGCTGTGCAACAGCACTACTGGGTGGGTGCAGCGGGGTTAGTGTGCTTTACAATGCTGTAGTTTCTTCACACACTCTAATTTATTTGACCCTAAAACATTCAGTTTGTTAATAATAATAATAATACCCTTCCCCCCTGTGTGTGTGTGTGTGTGTGTGTGTGTGTGTGTGTGTGTGTGTGTGTGTGTGTGTGTGTGTGTGTGAGAAAAACAGCGCCCCTCCCTTAACATGTGTGGTCAGAAAAGGTACTGCAGGCTTGAGGCTACATACACGGCCGGACGGCCGGACGGATACCCACACACACGGCCACGTATAGGAGACGGTGTGACCACCGCTCAAAAATTAACGGTCCCAAGCACTTTTCTCAAATTCACTTTTCTCTCATTCACTTACCATACAGGGAAAAAAGACCCCCCAAAACTCCTCTTTAAGTAGCATGTGAGGGGTCTATCTAGGGGGTTTTCATGATTCTGAATCCATTCCAAGCATTTGTTTTGCACAAAAAACATTCCTTGGGCAAGACATGGACCCCACACACTATGGTTTAGTGATGAGTCATCACTTTTCAAAGTTTTGTTGTGTCCATTTCTCGGAAAGGAATGTTTTTCGTGCAACACAAATGCTTGCAATGGATTCAGAATCCCGAAAAACACCTAGTTTGACCCCTCACATGCTACTTGAAGAAGTTTTTTTGGGGTGTGTGTGTGTGTGTGTGTGTGTGTGTGTGTGTGTGTGTGTGTGTGTGTGTGTGTGTGTGTGTGTGTGTGCGTGCGTGCGTGCCTGTACAGGTGTGCAGCCGCACCTCGCTCCCAGCCAATCGGCAGCTGAGTTGACGGCACGACCAAATAGGGGCATGCAGGCTGGGCTGCTGGAAGGTGGGTGTGGTCAACACGCAGCAGACACAGAGCATTGTTCTGAATACACTGAGGACACGCGCGCACACACACACACACACACACACACACACACACACACACACACACACACACACACACACACACACACACACACACACACACACACACACACACACACACACACACACAGGTATCTGCTGCACTTCAGTGCAATTTCAAGGTAGTTTACTCTGCTTAGGTATCCATTTCTTAAAAGCTTATT